>NW_026575037.1:19327500-19887500 GCF_905146905.1 Nyctereutes procyonoides | reverse complement strand
TGGGACGCCTGGGTAGCTCAGTGGTTGAGCATCTGCCTTCCGCTCAGGGCTGTGATCCGGCGGTCCTGGGATCGAGTCCCACATCCGGCTCCTTGCATGGGGCCTGCTTCTCCTTCTGCCTGTGTCTCTGCCTCTCTCTCTGCTTCTCTCATGAATAAATAAATAAGATCTTAAAAAAAAATGAAGTGGTGCTACTCTTCACCTCTGCTGGTATTCCTGGCACACAGGAGGGGGGACCCCAATTCTTGGTTTGAATAATGCAACTCCCATCAGCAAGTCAGAGATTAAGGACGTCCCACTCTGTGTCACGAAGTCTGTTTGCAGCCAGGAAGCACAAGTTTTGCTTCTTATTTTAAGGGGAATTACCTGCTAATAGTGACAACAGCTCGCCAACCAGAGTTTAAATAAGGTGACAAATGTGGCAGGAATTGAAAGAAACCGGCCACAAGGAACTTTCGCGGGAGAGTAGGGCTTGCTTGGGGTCGTGGAAGTCACACAGGTGAGAGAGGTGCCCGGTGACTCAGCGGGTTAGGCCCCTGCCTCCGGCTCAGGTCATGATCTCAGGGTCCTGGGATCCAGCCCTGCATCCTGTTCCCTGCTCAGGGGGGAACCTGCTTCTCCCTTTCCCTCTGCCCCTCCCCCTGCTTGTGTGCTCTCACTCACCCTCTCTTTCAAATAAATAAATAAGCAAACAAAATCTTAAAAAAAAAAAGAAGAAGAAGAATTCAGAGAGGCAAGAGAACAGCATTGAGGAAAGGAGCAACCTGTGCTAAGGCTCTTTCCAGGAAGAATTTGCGAGGTGGGGAGGTGGGCAGGGGGGATGGGGTGACTGGGTGATGGGCACTGAGGGGGGCACATGATGGGATGAGCACTGGGCGTTATACTCTATGTTGGCAAATCGAACTTCAATAAAAACAGTTAAAAAAAAAAAAGAATTTGCAAGGCGGGGAAGACCAGGCTGGGTGACGGGTGTGGGGGGCACTTGGGATTATCCTGGAGACGGAAAGCAAAGTTGAGGGGTAGGTAGCGTGGCACTCGGAGCTCCCCGGCCAGAAACGTTGCACCGTGAGGGGGGTAAGGGATCCCACATTTCAAGGAGCTTTAATCTTCTTTCGGAGACCAGCTGTCCGTGTCTGCATTTTCAAGGCTCTGAGTAGTCCTGCAATGAAGTGATCCTTTCATTGCGTTTAATCTAGAACGTTTACAGGTGTGGTGCTACAGACGCGTATGTATACTTTCAATATCTTTTTTTTTTAAGATTTTATTTATGTATTCATGAGAGACACACACACACACACAGAGAGAGAGAGAGAGAGAGAGAGAGAGAGAGGCAGAGGCACAGGCAGAGGGAGAAGCAGGCTCCCTGTGGGGAGCCCGATATGGGACTCGATCCCGGGTCTCCAGGATCACACTCTGGGCAGAAGGCAGATGCTCAACCGCCGAGCCACCCGGGCGTCCCTATATTTTCAATACCTGTCACCAAGCCCCACAACGAGTGTTCTAGGACTCCCACACAGGGAATCACAAGCCAGGGAACCGGTATCTTGGGCTTTGAGGTCAGATCATCTCTGTCCCCGCCTTGGCCCTTATTCGCTGACGCAGTGGTCACATCCTTTAACCTCACTGAGCTACCCCACCGACTGTCACAAAGGTAGTATGTGGGGTGAGACAGGTGTCCGATGTCCTGCTGGCGGGCCAGCACCGACGGCAGCGTCCCACTGAGGGCCCCCGAGGGCCGCCAGGGCGGGTAGGCAGGGCGGCTTCAGCCTGGTAGCCAGTAAGGGCCTAGACCACGGGGCCCCATGATGAAGCTGCTGTTGACAAATGTCCCCGCGAGGAGTGGCAGGTGGGAGGCTGGGGGCCTTGAGGGAAAGCTCACTGGGGCTGGGATGTGTTTCTAAAGGCATCTCCTTCCCTGGCACACTTTCTCCTGCCTCGCAGGCCCCCGCCAGCCCCACCAGCTGGGGAGTCAATGCTGCAGCTGGAGGGGACGGGACCAGGCCAGGCCTGCACGCTGGTTTTCGAAAAGTGGAAGCAGGAGGGGCTGAGGGCCTGGCCGGGCCGTTAGGCCAGAGCTGAGCCCCACGATGTGGGGCTGGAGAGGTGCCCCCCCACTCCCTTGACCCCGACGTGGTGAGGGCCCCGGTCCCCAGGGCCTGATGCATGACAACCCGGCACAGCCCAGCGCTGTCTGGACTCACACACGTCAGCACATCATCTGCTCGGGAGTGACCGACAGGGACGAAGGGCAGGACGTCTGCCCACCTTGTCATGCCCGGCCGTGCCTCCCCCTTCTCCTTCCACCCGCATCCCCACTCAGGACGCTGCACACAACTCTGTGTGGCTCCCCAGGGCGCAGGCCACTGAAGCGGGGTGGGTGTCTTTTCCCGGGAGCTCATGCATATTCCCTCTCTCTCTCTCTTGCTCACTCGCTCTTTCTCTCTGCTTTTATCTTATTGACTTTCAAATTCAAAACAACAAGCACTTACTGAGCACTTGCTTTAGACCAGTCACTCTGCTAGATGCTCTATTTTATTTATTTAACAAATGCTTATGTAGCATTTACTGGATGTCAGAAACTATTCTAAAGACTTTTCAAGTAGTAACTCAATCCCCCCCCCCCCACAGCGTGCTTGAAGTATTATTTCCATTTTACAGACAAAAGGACCAGAGGTGCAGAGAGGTTGAGTAGCTTTCCCAATGTCACCCAGCGATTAAGTAGAGATTCTAGTCCGGGGACCTGGCTTTGCAGCCTATGCTCTGAGCCACCCTGTCTTGTTCTAGCGTTGGGTCATTTGCATCGAGGCGCAGGTGTTTTGATAATTGGCAGGACTGTGGCCGCCGCAGGTCCAGGGTTACACAGCAGCAAATAAATGGCAAAGTCATAAATTTGAACCCAGGTCTTTTTCACTTGGAGCACACGGCCTCTGCAAGGCTGGCCCTCGTCTCCACGACCCATCGTCTCCCACAGTCCTGAATCTGGGAGGCGTTTTGTGTGGTGAGAGGCTGGTCCCGGGGCAGGAGAGGTGCGGCCCCAGGAGGCAGCACTTCCAGGATGGAAGGGTACCCCCCACGCCAGCTAGGATGGGTGAGTGGAGGCAGTCACGACAGGCCAGCTCAGGAGTCAGGATGCTGAGGTTTCCGGACAGGCACTGGGGACTCCCGTTGAGGCTCTGGTCAGGACCGATCTCTGCACCCTGCTTGGAGGGTGAAGAAGATGAGCCTGGAGCCTGGAGCCTAAAGGAGGGAATCTGGGAGCCTGTTTTTTGCTCCAACTTCAATATGCCCGTGGGCCTCCTGGCTCCATTAAATGCAAGTTCTGATGGTAGGTCTGGAGGGGGCCCGAGCTTTCGCATTTCCAACAAGCTCACAGATGTTGTTGGGGTCACTCCTCTGGGGGCTGCATTGACCAGGTCTCCTGAGAATGTCCTGACTGTGGGTTTCAGGCATGTGTCTATGGTAAGTGGTTGTGGTTTACAGAGATCTTGATTGGTGTGATCTCCTGCTAATTCCGGGGGGAGGGGAGGAAGGGTCAGGCTTCAGCCTGGGGAGAAGCAAAAGGCTTTCCCTCTGCCAATTTTCCGGAACACCTTTGCCCTTGTGCTCCATTCAAAGCCTCAGTACCCTGCCCGGCTGGCCTTCGACTCCTCTTCTCTGAGCCCTCCCTGACCAGGTCAGGCCCCCAAGCCTCTCTCTCCATAGCAACCCTGGCTTGTTATCTCTCACCATCTATCCTCCCTGACAATTGCCTTAGATTGGTTCCGTGATGGCCTCATATATGTATGTCCACCCCCTCCGACTAGACGGTTCCTTATTCGCTTTGCCTGGCATCAGGAATGCCCTCCAAAATGTGAAGTTCGTGAATTAATGAATGAAGCGAGACCTCTTTCAAAACGTTTACTTCTATCAAGACTCCCCTGGAGGGATGTTTAAGGATAAGCTTCAGGGGGTAGGTAAACGTTTCGTATCTGCTTCCCATTCCAGAGGTCTTTCCCAGTAGCCCAAATTTTGGGGGTGGGGGGGAGCTGGCTGGAGAAACTGCGTGGGGCACAGAGAACAGCCAAGGAGACCTGCCAATTTGCTCTGTTGATGGGGAGGCTGAAAAGTATGAAGCCTGCAGCCAGGCCCCTGGTCCTTGTCCTCAGCCCAGACCAGAGCTGGAACCTGCAGAGCAGCAGCCTGCTCCCCCCCTTGGCTTCTCACGGATCATATATTTCAGCCACAACAAATTCCATAGTCCTCTGCTCACGTTCCCCCTTTGTTCCTAGCCTGTGATCTCGGATCCCCAATAATATTCATCAAATCCCTGAAAATGTCCCCCTCTTGTCCCCCGAGGGGGAGGTTTCACTGGGGGAAACTGGGGATCTAATAAGCTTTCTTGCCAGCTAATCAGTTGCCTGCGGCAAACACCAGCAGCCCTGGGCTCCCAGAGAGCTGGTGCTAGATGCTGGCCTGAGCTGCTCACAGCAGAGCCGGTGCTCAGAATGCAGCAGGCAAATTGCATTCCATTTGCTCACTTTCCCTGGGCAGCGTTTCTCCAGGACTCCAGGGTCCTAGGTAGCTCCAGCCCTATACCCATGGAGAGAGCCGGGCCTCTTCCTGTTTCATTTTGTTTCCAAAGACCACCAATTTGGGGTGTAGGCTGCCTTCGCCCACCTTCCTTTCCCTGCTGTCCATCTTTCCTTTCCCCAGGAGTCGAGGCAGGGGCCTCTGCAGGAATGGTGCACACTCTGAGTCTTTGTCAGGCTTGCAGTTCCGGTTTTGGCCAAGACGTCTGTGCCACAATGGACCCTGGGGACATCTGGGGTCTCATGATAGCAAAGGGCTTTGGAGAACGGTTGCTGTATCCTGGGCTGACTCTTCGTTGCATGAAATGTTCACTGGGGCTGGAGTCCCTGACCTTCCCTTTGACCTCACGGACCCTCCACCCCACTTCCCTGAGCTGCGCAGTTGGCCAGCCTCTCCACAGCCGACCCGAGGTGGATCCCTCTTTTTGCAGGTACTTCTGAGCTTGTGTATGGCTTTTGAACAGTCCCTTTGCATTCATCTCCTTCCAGATTTCCAGCTTGATGAGGGCTCAGATGAAGAGTTCCAGAGAACAGATGGGAGGTTGTCATTACACGTTACTGATACACAGAGCTGCTTCAGCCTCACGCACGCCAGTGTGTTCAACCACACTCGTAATTCTTCCTCTGTTCCCCAGCCCGAGCCAGGAGCTCAGCCAGCTTTGGCAAGGAGTGAAAGTATGAGCTTTCTAGGGGCATTTATATAAAACATGCTAGGATTGATGATGAACTAGAGAGCAAAACCTTTCTTCTTTGATTGGGGGAGAAAATACTGTTTTTCTCCAATTCCCTTGTAAGCTCTAAGATCAGAAGTCAAAAATGCACTAGCCCGACTTGGGTGTCACTGCAGTTGGTTAATGTGGGAACTTTCTGGAGATGGGCTTCTTTTGTCTGGTCCAGAGCTCCCTGATGGAGTGTACTTGGTAGCATTTTCTAGCAACCCCCACAAGGTCATCATAGCCCTGGACCAGGAAAGAGAGCCACCGGCATTTTGCATTTTGCATTTTGCCATCCTTTATTTGGCAGAGGAACACACTCACTGGCCAGAGAGTGAGATGAGAAGGGACTAGTCAAGGACTAGTTAGTAGAAAAGCTGGGGCCTGAACTCAGGTTTAGTTCAGTGTTTTTTCAGGGGAGGACAAAGACTCCACATTGTACACGAAGGGATATTTAATTTTTTTTTCTAGAGGAAAGATAATAAGGGTGGCTTCTTTGCAAAATTTTATACGAAGACCTAGAATTTTCCTTTAAGCCTGGCATGGTTTAAGAATGTCACATTAGGAAAAGACATTGACTATCTCCTGGGCAAGCTAATACCTTCAGGAAAAAATTCACTTTGCCTTTCTTCAAATAGTCTGAAGAGAGAGAGAGCAAAACCATTTTTTCTTGAACGCTATTCCTATATGAAACTTGGTCCTGAGGCCTTCAAAACCCTGACAGAAATAATGAAGCTCATTTGAAAGTTGGCCCAGGGTCTGGATTTTCCCTTTTCCAGTGAGAAGTGGAGACCTGCATACACTTTTCACACAGTGTTTCAGGAAATCCATCACGTGGTACGGAACTTGGAAACCCAAGTGCCAGTCTGCCATGAAGAAGATTGCCGTGGAGAGAGGCGTTTGCTGCAAGGAGCTCAACTGTCCTCTGTGACCTAGTGAGAGGTTTGTGTGTGTGGTGAGCAGAGCTGCAGATCCTCACCCTCTTTCCTTTGAAGGCACATTTCTTTTTGGAGCATGCATTTAAACTGCACTGTGTCCACAGACCGTGGCTTGTTCTTCTGCAGAAGTCTGAGTCCTTGTTGGAAGGGATGCTCACAGGGGATGGAGAAGCCGGGCCAGGAGACAATGGGAAGGAGCTGCAGGCGTAATCTTCCAGTCATGCTAGAGAAAGGACCAGCCAGAGGAAGTGATCAGGAATGGGAAAACAGCCTGCACCCTTCTGTGGTTTGCCCACCATAGCGTGACAGGCCATTGAACAAAGTGGACTTTAAGAAACATTGAGAGTGGACGGTAGCAGGTGAAAGGGATAAAAAGCTATTGCAGATTCTCAGGTGTTCAGTGAGGAAGGCCTGGGGTGGACAGGACTCTCCGTGAGGGAGGCGATGACCAAGGGGGGATACGCTGGATTTGGCTGCAGATGGCATCTCAGGGATGAAGGAGGGGAATGATTGGTACAATCTCCCTAGAGCTGGAGCCTGCTTGACTGTAGATCTATAGACCCATCAAGTGAACAAAGGCATTTGGAGAAGGGGAATCATGGGAGGTCTGCCTCTGCTCTCAGCAACAACAACATCATTAGCCACCTCAGTAGATTACCACCCCTTCCACAAGACGTAGGTCTTAACTGATGTGCTGCCACAGGGCCTTTAACTTATTTTCCTGTAGGTTCATCTTTGAGCTCCCAAGAAATTTTATGTGTTTGTAAAGTAGCCGTGCAGAGACAGGGTATGTAGATCGGCGTACGGGGGAAAGCAGGCAGTGAGAAGACAACAGCTGACAGCTGCTCTGCCAAAAACAAGAGAAAGGGAGAGACCTACTTCTCTTTATGGAGCAGGTATCTTCTTGATACATTTACATAAATTGATTTTTTTTAAGTTGGAAACCTTTCTCTCCATCATTCTTATTTTCCCCTCAAATCGATGAATGCATCTCAGTTTGATTTTCTATAATCAGTCGCTTGCCATAAGCATTTCTAGCCTACAATTTAAAGACCTGTAAATAAACACCGTAGGGCACCCAGGGGAAGGGGTGCTTGGAGGTGTTCTTTGATAAGGCATATGACCAACACTTACTACATCTTTTGACAGGTTTCCATTTTCATATAAACAAGTCTTCCTAAAGGGAGCTATTCCTCAAGTCGAGGATTGGATCCTTCTGGAAGCCCCCATTCAGTGCCAGGCTCAGGTGGACGGCGGGGTGAGGCTTTGTCTCCATGGCCTCTTGACAATAATGGGCTCTCCTCACTGGATGCTCAACAGCCCCTGGGAACAATGAACTCACACACCATCAGCCAGCATCAGAAGTCACTTAGTTCTTTTGACCTTGCCTTTCAAAAGCTGATCCTTATTAACCATCAGGATGGGGTGGGGAGTAGCTGAGACAGCCCTTAGCAGCAGGGTGACCCCTGAGTTGTGTCTACTCTGAGACAATATAACCCCAGAGCTTCAGGGCTTTGAGGGTGGTGATTTAACAAATCATATGTTTAAACAACGTGACGGCACGCTGCTGTTTGAGGGATCTTTGAAACACATTTCTCAATAATGGGGGAAATAATGAACACCTCTCACAAGTGTATTTAAATGACACATGCATTAGGATGGAGGGGGGCTCTGATATGCCTGCATAATGAACATTTATTCCTATTTTTTCATCTGCTTTCATTTCATGCTTCAACAATGGTCACTGAGTGGGCAGACCTCTGGGCACTTCGTAAACAGGAGGAAGATGGCAGCCAATGGTCCATTGCTGGCCTTCCTACATGGAGAGAAGGGTGGATGACCCAGAGCCTTCCTGCCTCCAAATCTCATCCCTCACCTGCTATTGGACACGTTCCTTTATCTGAAGTGTGGCCGCCTCCACAGAGGAGGTGACACAGGCAGCTGCTCCTGGGTGGTAACACTTTGTCACACATCCGTTACCCAGGTTACAGTCTCAGGAAAACATTTGCTGAGAGAGAAAGGGGCACAGGATTGGCAAATGTTGATTTAGTGCAACGGGTTCAATGGGAGCGTGGAAGGTACCGGTTATGGGCAAATTCCAGGTTGTTGATACGGTGGCTACAGGTGTCTCTGCCACGCTCTGCTTTCACCTTGCCCCAGTCCCTCACTACTCCCCGCCTACAAGGGGTTCCCCAGCATCTCTGGGTTGCTGGGACTCTTGACATGCTTACACTGGTCCCTCAACTAGCAAGCCTACTCCACTCCTCCCGCATTTCCTAGATATGTTCCCCCCTGCCCTGAAGTCACCTCATGCAGGCAGGGTCACATGGTGCCCCTCTCTGGCCCTAGGCCATATTGTCTCAGGGGGCCCTTCTCCCAAAAAACAAAAAATAAATAAATAATGATTTATTTTACAACTGCATTGGTTTAAAGGCTAAATTTATTATTATACACTCATTATAATTATAGTCTTTTTTCCCACCAGATTTTAAAAAAACTTAAAATTTAAAAATGATCATGGGTTCCAAAGAGTGTCGTGGGCCCTGGCTGGGCCTGAGCCTCCGGGCCCAATGGAGAAGCGGGGCCTGCATCTAAAAGGTCTCGTCCTCCCTTCCTAGCCACTTAGGCAGAGCTTGTCGATTGGTCCCATAAGCATCCCTCTAATGATGCAGTTGCCACACAGCCGAACTGGGATCTTCTGGAGGAGAGAGGGCTGTGAGGCCTTATTCACGGTGCGCCCCTGCACCTCACCCAGGACCCCCCACAGGTGGACACTCCATTCTCGCTGAGGTGGGTGGGTGAAGACAGAGCTTGTGGGGTGGAGGCCTGAGGGTGCAGCCACAGGCGGCCGGGCACTGGTCAGGCACTGGTGCCTGTGGGATGAGTGGGAGGGATGGATTTAGAGCTTTGCCTCGCTGGTTCCAGGCCCCACCAGCCTTTGTCTGGGGTCAAAGCAGCCCTGGGATCCAGCGGGAGGAAAGGTTCAGCGACGTGGCCTCCGTGCCCTGGAGGGGAAGGAGGTTCAGAGACCCGCCAAGCAGCCTGGCCCGTGAGGAGGGCTCTGCGTGCCCCCAGAAAATGCAGAAACAAAACCAACACCATAAATAAACTTGAGTCACATCATAAGGACGGTTTGGGGTCAGTTTGGCTGGAGGGGAGAATTTAATTGCAAAGCTCCTATGTCTCCACTGCCAGAGGCTAGAAATCGGGTGGGCAGCAGGGGGTGGGGGGGAGGACTGGAGACTGGCACGTGGATGGTAAGCAGGAATGGAGAGAACAGACACAGGAAGGCCTGCAGAGGATGGAGGACGTGGGTGCAAATTATGCGCTTTCAATGAGAGCTTTGGATTTCTGCCTTTCTGCTCGGGGTGGCTCTGGACCAAAGGCGGATGATGGTTTGTGCTGCATTTCAGATTTGTTCTTATAAGAATTAAAAGCCTGATAGGAGATAGGTGCTAACAGTCTGCAAGAATACCGTTTGGTATTAAAGACAAAGACATTTAAGGTGAGGTCCCTACCATCAAATACTTGGAATCTAATCTAATCTAATCTAATCCGGCTACACAGCTCCTGGGTGAATTTCTTTTTCAAAAACCACAGAACCGGGGGGCCGAGGTGGGGGGGCGGGCAGTGGCTCAGTCTGCTAAGCATCCGATTCTTGGTTTCCACTCCGGTCAGGATCTCAGGGTCCTGGGGTCAAGCCTCGCGACAGGCTCCATGTTCATTGGGGAATCTGCTTGAGAGTCACTCTCCCTCTCCTTCTGCCCCTCCCACTTGTGCTCTCTCTCTTGAAAAAAAAAATAAATCTTAAACAAACAAACAAAAAGAAACAAGGTCAGAAATCAGGTAGACTTGGTGAAGGGTAAAAGGGCAGATGGACAAGAGAAGGGAGGGAACCCAAGCTTTACCATATGAGTGGGCCACCAGGCCCCAGTGTCTTTCTCCAGCTGACCTCACCTAAGGATGCAGGACTGGGACAGTCTAAGGGATGATTTCTACCTCTCGACCTCCAGACCTTTTCATTTCTGAGCCCCACATCCATTTCAATCAACCTGGAGAATATGCATTTCATAACAGCCTTCACATTCCGACCCTACCGTTTCCCTCCCACTCCTGATGCCCCCAAATCTATTAATGGCACCATCATTGTTCCATTAGAATCAAAGCTTTTGAATCTTCCAAGATGCCCTTCTTTCCCTTTTGCTCTGGTTAATTGGAACTGTGGTCCTCATGGATTCTTTCTTCGGTGTCACTTGGGTCAGATTCCGTCTTAACTCCCTTAATTTCATCTCATGTCACCTTCTTCTGAACCATTAAAACATTCTAACGGTTTCTTAGAGTTATTTCAACATCCATGCTGGCATTGGAGTGATGTTACCTACAGCGCCCTGCCCCAATATCTCCAACAGCTTTTCACTGTCTCCAAAAAAAAAAAAAAAAAAAAAAAAAAAGTCTTCACTCAGCCGTTCCAGAGAAGTGTTTAAGAAGAAAGGGCTTTGGTGTCACACAGACCTAGCTTGAGCCCTGGTTCTATCATTTATTACCCGCGTGACATTCACTGAGTTAACCACTCTAATCCTGATCATTAAATATGAATAATAATTGCATCTACATCATGGTATTGCTGAAAAGGTAATTTATGCAAAGCACTTAACACAGTGCCTGGCACAAGTAAGTGCTGAATAAGGGAGCTACGATTACTAGAAATTATGATTTATTATTATTATTATTATTATTATTTTTGCTTCTTATCAATCTTACTATATCTGTCTTAAAAAAAATAGCTGACATCGATTCCTTTATACTTACCTATGTGCCTTGCAGAGTGAGCTGTGAAATTCATTCTGTCCCCACAGGCCTGGCATCCAGGATAGGAGGGATAAGGACTGTGTGCCACCTGCCATTACCAGTCCTATGTTTCTTGAACTATGGGTTCAGGCTTCTTCTTCAGTCCCTACTTAGTTTTGATCCTTTCTCTTACACTGGACCCTCCCCTGGCTCTTCATCAGATGGACTACACTAGAAACCCCTCTCATTCTTGCCAGTCGGCTCTTTCATTGGCCTGGAGTTTTGTCTGCTACCAAAAGGAAGGACCGTCCAGACAAGAAACACTGCTGCCTGTCACATTCCAAGTGTGAGGCAGCACAATGGAGTGTTTAGGGTCATGGTTGCTGGAATCATATAAACTTCAGTTCCATTTCTGACTCTACTGTGACCTTGGACAATTTATCTAACCTTTTACTTCTTCATCTGTAAAATGGGGACGATTATGTTGTCTTATCTTCTATACTCCTCCCCACAATGCTAAATATACAGGAAGTTTATTCAGGAATCCGATCCCAGATAGAAGGAACACAAGGCACAGAGAGTGAATGCAGGGAGGAGGGGGCAGGCAAGGTGACACAAGGACTTATGGAGTTGGATACTGAGCAAGAGATGGGTGCTTAATCCCACTGGGATTTCCAAGGGGTGTATGAAATCCAAATGAGAACTGGTTGTCCAGGGGAACAAAAGGAGAAGCGTGTATCCATCATTTTATGCTACCTTTTGGTCAAGGGAGAGCCCCACTGGGTGTTAGCTGTTGGCACTTCTGGATCTGTCTTGTGAATGCCAAGTTGGAAATGAGAGATGCTCTGAGTCCAGTGGTACCTGAGCAAAGCTGGCAGAAGCCCTGGTGGCACTGGCCCTGCAGAAGTGGCACTGTCTCGAGTAAGAGGTGGAGCCTAGAGATGCTTTTCTCTCATATGACAAGAATGAGAGGTGTCCGAGGGGTCCTAGGATCAAGTCCTACACTGGGCTCCCCCCAGGAACCTACTTCTCCCTCTGCCTATGTCTCTGCCTCTCTGTGTGTGTCTCTCATGAATAAATAAGTAATTTCTTAAAAAAAAAAAAGAGAAAAGAAAAAAAAAATCAAAGTCCCTGATCTTGGCCACCATGGCTCTGCATGATCTGGACTTGGGTTACCCTGGATACCTCATTTCCTGCACCCTTCCCTTGGGTCTTCCCTCTCCAGCTACAACACCTTGAAGGCTGGATCACATACCACCGTGCACACTAAAACTAAAACACCTTAAGCTTATCTTGGCCTCAGGGCCTTTGCACCTTTAGAGTGCCTCTGCCTACAACATTCTTTCCTCAGATGTTCACATGGCTTCCCCCTCCCTCCATGTGAGGTCCTTCTCAAATATCACCCCCTTAGGAGGGCATTCCCTGACCACTGCCCTTAGCACTGTGGTTACGCTATCTCTCCTCATCATGCCCCCTCATGCCATTCACTATTCCTGACATTATAAGTTCCTTATTTGTTCATTACCTAGATCCCCTTTTAGAATAGAAGCTCTGTGAAGAAAAGAACTTTGTTCATTTTGTTCACAGCATTCTCTGTTTCCAATGCCCTGAACAATGTGTGCTGCATAGTAAGTGCTCAATGAATGTTTGTTACCTGGATGACTAGATGAATGAGTGAATGAGAAGCAGTATCACCGCTGCATTCCCCTTTGGATAATGGCACATGAACAAATGACTATGGTCTCTTGTCCCTGCAGGGGCCAGCCCCACCGGTACTCCCCTCCACCTCCCACCCTGAACCCTGCCTCCCACCCGAACCCTGCCCTGACCAGAACTTCCTCCCTTTCTCTGCCTCCCTGTGCTCCTGAAGACCTGCAGAAACTTTCAGGAGATTTGGTTGCATTATAACAGGTGTGGCAGAGAGAAGCCACTTTCCATCTTTCTGTGTCACACATACAGGTTTTCCTTTAGAGACAAGGTTAATTTGAAACAGTACATTCCTTCATGCTGCTGGGCAAAAGTGACTATTATTCAATTTGGATATGAAAATATGTAATAACCTAAGCAGAACCAAATGGTGTTACAGGCGTCCTGATGTTCAGTGATGCTTATGTGCGCTCCAGTGGAGGCACAAGTAGTGGCACGTGTGCACATGCTCGGGCATGCACACAGGAAAGGACACACACCTGCTCAGGTTTCCTCAACCTCCACTATGCTCACCCCTACCTACCATTTTGTCTTTGTCCTCTCTTGACTGTCTGGATACAATAGTCTTTTGTTTTTGTTTAAAGATTTTATCTATCTATCTATCTAGAAGGCAGGGGCAGGGGTCGGGGGAGAGGAAGAGAGAATCTCAAGTGGACTTCGTGCTGAATGCAGAGCCCAACACAGGGCCCAATCCCGCGTCCATGATCATGAACTGAGCCAAAAATCAAGAGTCAGACACTCAACTAAATGAGCCACCCATGTTGCCCAGTATGCAATAGTTTTTAAAGCAAACATTCCATGGGATATTGGATGATATGACACTGGATTCATGGAGGGGTTCAGTTCTTAGAAAGTTGATCTGGACTCTTGATCTACCTAAAGCAAAATTCATTCCAAGGTCGCTGTTTCCCTTTCTACTCTGGAGCTGAGTGGACAGTATTGTCTGAATGTTTGCGTCCTTTCTCTGCCCAAATCATATGTGAAATCCTAACCACCAAAGATCCCCTTAGGAGAGCATTCCCTGACCACTGCCCTTAGCACTGTGTTTACACTTTCTCTCCTCACCATGCCCTCATGGTGAGGAGGTGGGGCCTTTGGGAGATGACTAGGTCATGGGGTTACACTCTCCTGAATGGCATTAGTGCCTTTCTGAAGAGGCTCCAGAGAGATCCCTATCCTCTCCCACCATTTGAAGACACTGCCAAAAGGCGCTGGCTATGAAGCTGGAAGAAGGCCCTCACCAACCATACGGTTGTCTTGATCTTGGACTTCCAGCCTCTAGAACTGTGAGAAATAAATTTTTGTTGTTGATAAGCCACCCCACTTGTGGTATCTTGTTATAGCAACCCAAAAGGACGAAGATAAGAGACTATCTTCCCATTCTATTGGCCAGCTACCCTCAAATTCCATCTATTCTGAGCTATGGATGTGTGGACTCAACAAGAAAGTTCTGCTTATTTTAACATCTAAAGTATGGTACTCTGGGGAATGTGTTTTAATTTTCTGTTTCTATACTCTCTCCTGATCCAATTTGCCTTAGAGGACTTGTCTATTTTTTTAGGTTGATGGTGCTGGGGTGGTAGAGAAGTAGAGGTGGTGATGGAAGTGAGGAGGAAGTGGAGGTGGTGGTAAAGGAGATGTTAGTGGAGTTGATAGTGGTTGTGGTAGTGGATGTGGTAGTGGCTGTAGAGGCAGATGTAGGAAGTAGATGAGGTAATTTTGTCATTCAAAGGATGGGATTGGCAGCATTTCAAAATGGAAACACCAAAAATGTTCTCCTACCTGGTCTGAGGAATAGGATATTACCCATTGAAAAGAAGCTGCACTTTTTATTTATTTATTTATTTATTTATTTATTTATTTATTTATTTATTTATATTTTTATTTTTATTCAGAAAGAGAAAGAGATGGAGAGGCAGAGACACAGGCAGAGGGAGAAGCAGGCTCCATGCAGGGAGCCCGACATGGGACTCGATCCCGGGTCTCTAGGATCACACCCTGGGCTGCAAGCGGTGCTAAACCGCTGCGCCACCGGGGATGCCCTATTTTATTTATTTTTAAAAGATTTTATTTATTAATTTGAAAGAGAGAGAGAGAGAGAGAAAGAGAGAGAACAAGCACAAGGTGTAGGGAGGGTGTAGGGCAGAGGGAGAGAGAGAGAAGCAGATGCCCCATTGAGCAGGGAGCCCAATACAGGGCTGAATCCCAGGACCCTGCGATCATGACCTGAGCCAAAGGCAGACATTTAACTGACAGAGTCACCCAGATAGCTTCCCTTCTTATAGCAGCTAGAAAGTTCTTAAAAAAAAAAATTATTCCTAATGATCACTAAGTTTCTCCACCCTACCCCTGGCCTACTCTTTTACTCTATGATGCTATATTTTCAAAAAATACTATTTGAAAATGTGACATTTTGATAAGCAATTGTAGCCCTAACAAGGTTTATATTTTCTGTTAATATTATAAACAGCGTGGGAGTATCTTAGAAAATTTAAAGAAACAGAAGGTCCTAAAGAAAGAAAGAAATTTAAAAATACCCAGAATTATTCAGGATCACCAACATTTACATGTTGCTACATTTTTTCCCCATTAGCCCATCTGTCCTTTCCTCCCTCCTTCCTTTCTTTTTTTCTCATCATCCTTAATTTTAGACTATAACCTTGACATCTTATATTTATATGGGAAGTTATGTATAAATAAAGCAAGCTTACGTAGTGAGATTTTCTCATGTCATTAAAAATGTCTTCAAAAATGTTTTTTAAGGTATGAGTGACATCACATCACAAGGATATCCCGTAACATATTTATCAGGTTGACTACTGAGGTCATTGCCAATTTGTTTTTCTTATTGAGAGGTCAGTGTACCCAGGGCCACCTGAGAAAGTCGGAGTTCAGGCTGCGACAGGCATTTCTTGAGCCGGTTCCATGCACACAGTTATGCATATGCGATCCGAGGGGGTGCGAAGAGAAGGCAGAATCACCGCCTTTGGGGGATTTTCCTGCAGTTCCGGAGAGAGATTGAAATGAAGTCACAACATTTATAAACTAACATATCATCAAGTAGGAATTACTGTGCAGTGGAGCCATCCTATCAAGCTGGCACCTGGGGAAGGATCAAGATCAAAGTTAGCGGCTAACTTGGGCATCGAAGAGGGATTTTAGGGATCACTGTTTATCCCACAAATCTCCAGGTCCGGCAGGAGCAGAGGTATGATATGCTGCTGCGGTGTATGTGTACAGGAAGGTGTAATTTTCAGTTAACTTTGAAGAGCAATCAGGGGCACGGGTAGCGGAGAGGAAGGGGACAGTATTGCAGATCAGGGGAATGGCATGTGAAGGTTATGAAGGAAACCCCCCTGTAGAGGCGGTGAGAAGCCCCAGGGGTGGGCTGCAGTGGAGGGGGAGCCGTGAGGGGCTAAGGAGTGGGACTGGGGAGGGGGGAGGCGGGAGGGCACCAGAGAGGCTCGGTGGCCGGCCCAGGAGATGGGGGAATGAGGTGACGCCAACATTGCCTAAGGAGGATTTTCCTGGCAGCTGCTCTGGATGTATTGGAGTCGGCAGACCCTGGAGACAGGGACATCTGCGGGGAAGGTGCTGAATTAAATCAGGCATGAGCTGACAAGGGCTGGATGTACAGAGGTAACAGCGAAACTAAAATAGAAAGGAAAGGCAAGAGAAACATTGGAGCAGAAGAGAAGACTCGGGGTATAAAGGACCGATTAGCTAATGGAAAGTGATAGAAGGGGAGCTTAAAATGGGCGCCACTGGGTTGAGCTTCTGGGCCAGAGCCCTTGTGTTTGGAGAGATGAGAAGACACATCCGTCTGCCTCTGCTTTCCGCTGCCTGGACTCGCAGGTGTCTCCACGGCCCTGCGAGGGGGAAGGTGGAATGGCCCCCCAAATTAGCAGGAGGGGCTTGAGAAAGAACCCCTGGCGGCCCACCACATCTTTAACATCCTCAGGCACACATGCTTATTCCCACCTCCCTGTCTGCTCTTCCTAGGACAGAAAGTCGAAACTCAATTTTTTGTTGCTGTTGACTCCGGCTGCCTATGTTCCTTGTTCCTGACCTTAACTTATGTTGGCCCACTGGGCCCTGAATCACTTCTGATCTCCCCTGTGGCTCCACGGGATGTCTGATGCTCTGGAACCAGGACTGTGGCTGCGGTGAAAATGACAAGGCCACAGCACTTCCAGAGGAAGGGCCAAGACCGGTTACTCCCTAAGATCACCCGTGTGGCTGCTGCTGCTCCTGCTGCTGCTGATTTTAGTATTATTATTTCTAACTTTATTGAGATGAGTTTACCTTACAGGCTCAGATGCATTAATTTTCATCTTCAATGTTAGTATTTACTGTCTCCATTTTACTGAAAAGGAAACAGTGATTCAAGGCAGTGATATTTGTTTATCCAACGTCTCCCAACTGGTAAGTGTTGGAGCTGAGATTTAACAATAAATCTGTCTGGTCACAGAGTCTCCGCTACTGCTTCTCCTTTTCCTTCTTTTTCTCCTCTTCCTTCTTCTTAATTACATCACAAAGGCTTTTTATTTTATTTTTAAATATTTAATTAGTTTACTTATTTATTCATGAGAGACACAGAGAAAGAGACTGACAGAGACACAGGCAGAGGGAAAAGCAGGTTCCATGCAGGGATCCTGATGTGGGACTCGATCCCAGGACTCCAGGATCACGCCCTGGGTCAAAGGCAGGCGCTAAACTGCTGAGCCACCCAGGCATCCCTACAAAGGCTTTTTAAAGTTGATGGAGTGTCTACAGGAAAAAGTACCAGCGGGCACCAGGATGTCAGTACCTTAGCTAAGCAGCTGTAACTGGTTCCTCTCTCAAATTCTGGTCTTTGCTGCCCCATTCCTATGACCTGGAATTGGGAGGCACTGTGAAAACAGGTGGAAAACTCTGGAATCTGTCTCTCCCTGTTTTTCTGTGTCAGAACCAGGACTCAGACACTGATCTTCAAATCAGAAAGGCTTAGCCTTTTCTGTAAGGGCTTTCTTTGTTCCATTTGTTGTTCTAGCTAATCGCTTTAGGAAGTCTTGGCAAACTCCTGCATTTTCACCACCCACAGTATTTAACCAGTCTCTCCTCTGATATGCAAAATTGAGATAGCTTGGAATCTTCGAAGCAAGATGTCTAGAATCAGAATGGTTTCATGGAATGCCAAAGCAGGAAGTGAGTCCTGAGAGGGGACTGACACCAGAAGCTTTCCCTCAGGTCTCCATTATTAATGAAATGTGTGTTGTCATGGTGATAGGAGAGCAAATGGAATTGGGAGAAGACTTGAGAAAATATTGTAACACTGGGAGCTATAAAATTTTTGTGACAGTGTGTATCTTGTGATAAGCTTGGGACATCACATCACTCTCTCCCATGACATGCCTCCGATGTCATAGAGGTCAATATAATATCCTGGGATTATTTGAACCAGATGGGTCTCTGTCTCCTCTTCGTTAGTTTGGACGGTAAGAGCCTACAGTTAGAGCAAAGGATCCTGATACTTGTTATTGGCAAGAGCTAAAATCTATGCAAATCATCTACAAAACCCAAAAAGACACACAGAAGAATCCTAGGTGGGGTATCCTTATCAATACATCCTTTGTTTCTGTACTTTAATACACTGTGCTCTTATATCCCCTTCTATCCCCTCGTATATTATATATATTATATAATATATATAATACATACTGGCAGATGAAGAGATCTAGTTGGGTGATGACCATTTGTCCTGGTTTGCCAGGAAAGGGCTGCTTTGTATCTATTGTGTTGATTTAATTATTGAGTGACTCCTTGCAGCAAAACAAGTGTCCAGCTTTGGGTGATATTTGGTTAATTAATATTTGTCGGTTAAACTGGTGTTATGGTTGTGGGATGTGCCTGGGAAGGCTCGGTACATCAACAAAAAAGAGTACTGTTGGGCCCCTTCAAGCCTGTGTGGGGCATTGGTTCAAGGTGAGGCTGGGTGACCAAGAGCTAATCTGATGGGTCTAACTCTATGTGACGCCAGCAACCCAAGAAGCCACAACTACTTGAAGGGCTGAATAGAACTGCAAAAAAATGGTTATGCTTCTAGGGGGTGAGAAGTGAGAAGAAAGATATTCCCATTAGGGAAAACAAAAGCATAGGTAAATGCATGGTGGTTAGAACATTTGGAAAAATTAGTGTCCCATTTGTCTCTAGAATGGGCCATGGTTATAGGAAGTACTAAAGGTGGACTTTAGAACTGTCTATTATGGCCAGAGTATGGAGGACCTTGAATGGAAGGTAAGGACTTGAAATTATTTCAGTACCTGATGAAAAACCAGTTAAGGTATTTTAAGGAGGGGTGAGATGAAAGTTGCATCTTTGAAGGATTAATTACAAGAAGATAGACAGTATCTAGTTGACTTTTGAAAATTGTTCCTTGGTTAGAACATAGTAAGAACAAGAAATAGCTTTAAGTGTTCTCATTATTAAATAGAAAGTCAACAAAAAAGCTTAAATAAATTAAGCAGTCAACTCAACAGATTAGAAACAAACCTAATTAAGGGGAAAATGAAAGATAAAAGGAAAAATCAACCAATCATCAAAAAGATAAATAGCAAATTTATAAACATATTTAAGACACAGTTCTTTGAGAAAAATTTAAAACATCTTTTGACATTTCGAAGTAAGAAATTAAAAGTACAATACACAGTTTGCAACGAGAAGAAGGATATATGATCAGTATAAAGGACATTTAAAAATTCATAAGCCAAACCATACTTATCAATAGTAATAAATTCAAAATTCTTAATGAAATCGATGATATATAGGACAAAGTATATACACTAAATTTGAGTGGTTTTTTTTAAAGAAAACCTAGTAACTTGCCTTAAGCATTACTTTTTCTTCACAAAAATTGGTTGTAGATTATTTTTTGTTGTCTTCTGTCAATTTTTCAAGGAACAGTTTCCAAAGAGTACAATTGATTAGTTTGCCTAGAAAAAAAATAAAAATCTTCTAATTCATTTTAAGAAGCAAGCATTAACATGATACTAAAACTTGACAGAGTGCCACTCCCATGAAACAAAACAAAACAAAACAGAGCAGAACACTGGCAGGACAATCTGAGTTATAAATATTGATGTCGAAATCCAAAACAAAAGATCAGCAAATCACATTCATAAGTATATTGAAAGAACTATGGTATCATATAAAAAAAGTACAGTTTATCCCAAGATTGCAGCACAATAAATATGACAAGTAAGGGGCTTAGCCTTAATAGAACTCATTTGAATTCATAAGAAAGCTCCTCAAATCCCAATAGAAAAATGGGCAGGATATGAATGGACAATTCACGTAAAAAATAAAAATGGCTAATAAGCATATGAAAAAGTATTAACCCTGTTAGTTATCAAAGAAATGTAAATGAGGCATCGCTTTTTGTAAATCAAATTAGCAAAGCTTAAAAATAAATAATAGTAACACGAATGCCAATAAACATATGAAAATATGCTCAACCTCATTAAATCAGGAAAATGCAAATTAAAACCACAATGAAATGCCATTTTACACCCACTAGCTTGGCAAAAATGGGAAACTCTGGCAATATTCAGTGGTTGGGAAGATGTTCAGCAATTAGGAACTCTACAGTTCTGATAGGGTTGGACAACTTGAAAAACAACATAATATTATCTAGAAATACTGAAGGTGTGCACACCATTTGATGTATGTCTACACCAGGGTGTATACCCTCACGTGGCGGTTGTCAAATCTTTTCACATGCACATCCCTAAAAGAATTTTGAAAAACTGTGCACTACAGACACAAATTTAAATTGTCATATAAACTTTTCATTGGAGATTTTAATGCAGGCAACAAATATAATTTCCTGGGTACTGACTTTAAATAAAAACTCTGTTTAGAGGCACTTGGCTGGCTCAGTCGGTAGAGCATGAGTCTCTTGATCTCAGGGTCATGAGTTTGAGCCCCATGTTGGGTGTATAAATTACTTAAAAAAAATCAAGGTCAAGTTTTTGTTTGTTTTTTTTTTTTTGCAAGGTCAAGTTCTTAAATGTCTTAAGAGTTTCATCACTTCTTTTACTCCCTAGACCTATATTTTTTATTCTATGTCTCCCTAAACAATTTTATCTAAATTTAACAATTTTTTTTGCCTGCAAACCTTTAATTGATTACCCTGCCATACATCTTTAGAGCAAAAATATATGCATAAATTGAATTTTACAAAGATATTCTGTATGACCATGAGGTTCTAAGTATCAAAAATTTCTTTTGGATTGAGTTATCATTACAGTTATTAGGAGTATATAGTTGATTAAAACAATGTGAATAAAATTTTGTTAGATTACTAATTATGAAAACTAAAATTTTATTGAAAACGTATATTTTATTGAAATGTATATTTTTCCCCCAATGGGTTTCATATAGCCAAGGATAAGTATTTATGGCTAGAATGAGACAATACAGCACAATTTTGTTCTTATTTATTGTCTAATGGACATAGGTGCCAAGAACTCTTGTTCTTGTAAATAAACAGAGAAATGGAAGGAGTTTTGTTTAGTAGTGTCACTCAATTCTTTGAATTCTTTCCCAGCTCTATGCTAAATATCACCTAGTGATTTATGATTGATGATTTTATCATTGGAAATTATTTTCAATAATCTAGCAGCTGAAAGCTCACTTCTGTGGACAACAAAAGACTGGAATGCATCTGAATTGCAAAATGATTTGTTATCCACTCATTAAAATCATTTGCTCTTTCATCATCATCATAAAAATTTTAAATGTACGTTTGTTTGTCATTCTGGAATTTCTTATACCCCAGTATAATGCACCGTAATAGGAATCTGGACAAGTGAGACGTATGATTTTCTTTTGTAGAGTGGGGAAAGGGCTATCAAATATGAGAGGTTAGTAAGCATTGGTCAAAAGAAAATGTATGAACAAAATTTGGTGATTTGAAAATTGACTCCCTGAAAGCTATCTTGTGCCTTTGGAAAGCCCGATGTCTCCCCAGGGCCACACACACTCCGGGTTGTAAATCATGGTCCGGGAGAAACTCTCGCTCCAGAATCTTCACAGCAGTGTTGTCCAAAAATGGACCCAAACTAGAAACAAACACCCATCAACAGGAGAAAGGATAAGCCACAATGCATTTATACAATGAAATGCTTGATAGCAGTGAAATAAATGAGTAAAAAAAAAAAAGAAACTGGCTGAAAAATACATACAGCCTCATATTTATAAAGTTCGAGATCAGTCTACATTAAGTTGTGCAGTATTTAAGTTATATGCATATATGGCAAAATTATAAAGTAACTGACAAAAATTCAATGTATGTTGACTTCTTGGAGATAAGGAGGCTGGGGGTGTGTAGGAAAAAATCATGGAAGGAGTTTCAACACTTGATTATATTCTCTTAACTTGTGTGGCAGGTTTAACAGGTTTCTTCATACTTTAAAGCTCCCATAAGTTCTGTTTAAGTTGTACACACTATGTGCATTTGATACCTACAAATAACGATGTATTCTTTTGTATGTATCATATAGTTTAAAATTTTAAATGGAAAAAGAGTGTGTGCGGCCTCCCACGTTTGAGAGGGTTTTAGTAAAGGCAATATATATGTATATTTTTTTTTCCTTTTTTTTTTTTATTATAAATTAATTTTTATTGGTGTTCAATTTACCAACATACAGAATAACACCCAGTGCTCATCCCGTCAAGTGTACCCCTCAGTGCCCGGCACCCATTCACCCCCACCCCCCACCCTCCTCCCCCTCCACCACCCCTAGTTCATTTCCCAGAGTTAGAAGTCTTTATGTTCTGTCTCCCTTTCTGATATTTCTCACACATTTCTTCTCCCTTCCCTTATATTCCCTTTCGCTATTATTCATATTCCCCAAATGAATGAGAACATACACTGTTTGTCCTTCTCCGGTTACTGTGGCCAAGTTCAAAAAGGGTGTTGCCTGAGTTCTTCTCTGGGATTTTGATGGAATCTTGTCTCACATTTAGATCTTTCATCCATTTTGAGTTTATCTTTGTGTATGGTGCATGAGAGTGGTCCAGTTTCATTCTTCTGCATGTGGATGTCCAATTTTCCCAGCACCATTTATTGAAGAGACTGTCTTTCTTCTAGTGGATCGTCTTTCCTCCTTTATTGTATATTAGTTGAGCATAAAGTTCAGGGTCCACTTCTGGGTTCTCTGTTCTGTTCCATTGATCTATGTGTCTGTTTTTGTGCCAGTACCACACTGTCTTGATGAACACAGCTTTGTAGTACAACCTGAAATCTGGCATTGTGATGCCCCCAGATATGGTTTTCTTTTTTTAAAATTCCCCTGGCTGTTTGGGGTCTTTTCTGATTCCACACAAATCTTAAAATAATTTGTTCTAAGTCTCTGAAGAAAGTCCATGGTATTTTGATAGGGATTGCATTATACGTGTAAATTGCCCTGGGTAACATTGACATTTTCACAATATTAATTCTGCCAATCCATGAGCATGGAATATTTTTCCATCTCTTTGTGTCTTCCTCAATTTCTTTCAGAAGTGTCCTATAGTTTTTAGGGTATATTTTGAGAACCATTTGAATGGTAAATGGTTCTCCAACCTTTTATTTTCAGGTTGTAGGTGTCCTTCTATTTTTTTCTCTTTGTTTTTTTGCACTGCTTCTTCTGGGAATAAGTTGGGTACCATGTTTCTGGAAAGTGATTAGAACTATTTATAAAAGGTCTTAGACTGTTCATACTTCATGATTCAGTAATACTACTTGTAGGAATATGTCTTAAAAATCATTAGAAATGTTATCAAAGATTAATATTAAGGGTATTTATCACCGTATTTTTTGGTAATGGAGAAAAATTGGAAATAATATAAATGGGCAATAACAGGAGGGAGCTTTAATATATTGTAGCAAAGCAATATGATAGATCATTCAGCCATTAAATTATATTTTAAAATAATATTTAATTATCAGCATAGCCAAAACTGCTCATGATTTATTAAGGGAATAAAACTAGAAAGCTGTATGTACATTATGATTCTAATTATTATTGTGCATGTGAGTGTTTAGTTGGTATGCTTTTACATTTTATAGCAGTCGAGCCTAAGAAATGTCACTTTTCTTTATCTTGCTAAGTCTGCTGCATCATCTCCCACCTCACTGAGAGAAAATCTATTCTCAGCTGGATTCCCCCCTGAGCTTCTAAATCTAGCAGGTTACCTCCCAGCCACCAAGGCCCAGTCACCTGGAGCCTGGGAGGGTGTGATGCCTGCATGTATGTGAGAGGACCACAGTGCAGGTGGCACATGCAAGATAGAGCTAGACCATTTGAAACCAAGTCCTCATTGTTTAATTACTACAATCACCATTAATAATTAATGGATCTTAGAATGACTTTCCTTGTCTACGGCCATCCAAATTCTACCCAATTCCCAGGCCCATATGTCCTTACTCCTCCCCTGTGAACCTGTTCTCTCACTTTGTCTAGGCCTCATGCCCCCTCTCCCTGCTCTAAGCTGCAGCCTTACTGCCCCACAGAGAGAAATTTATAGTTATACTAGTGGTTTTTTTAGAAGGATTTATTTATTTATTTAAGAGAGAGAGAGAGTGGAGAGGGCGAGGCAGAGCAAGAAGGAGAGGGAGAGAAAGAATCCTCAAGCAGACTCCCCACTGAGCACAGAGCCTAAAGTGGGGCTTAATCCCAGGACCCTGAGATCATGACTTGAGCTGAAACCAAGAGTTGCTTGCTCAACCAACTGAGCCCCGCAGGCGCCCCCAGTTATACTAGTGTTTACAAAGTGCTTTCATTTTATCTGCACTAATAGACTTATTATTATTATTATTATTATTATTAATTTTTTTTTCTCTTACGGTTACCAAAGTACTGAGACAGGGCTGGAAACCCAGGTGGTAACTGCCTTGTGGTTAATTCATTAATTGACCTAATTATAAGAAGTTAAACCTAGCCTTCATGTGACTTTTGGCATCAGATCTAAAATCCAGACCCTGGAACACCAGCTTTTCCTTCTCCCTCTAAAATAGCACCATCTTTTCAAAGAGTTTGGCTAAAGACAGTTCAGGTACTGAGAAGGAAAAATAAAAAGGCAGGGGAGTCAGGTCCTTTGATGTGCTTGCTACACAGAGAACTAAAGCAAAAATGCAAATGTTCCCTTCAACTAAGAGAAGCTTATCAATATTAAGAAGTACATGGAAAAGAAGAAAGAGGGGAGAAAAAATATATAACACTTAACAAGAGGATAATTTAGCTTGTTGGCAAGCACTTAGGAGTCTGGTTCATGAAAAATTACTCACACAATTGCATCGCAGGTTTTCCTGGGCTTTTGTGTGTGAATCATGGTATTGATTTCATGCAAATAATCATGTTTTGTTGGGTGTTAGGCAGTAAAAGGGTGGGGTGGAGAGGGAAGGGTAGTTGAGGGAAAATTCAAAGAAGGTGGAGAAAGAGTAGCCTGTTGCTCTTCCAGCCCTTGCTAGAATGACCAACAGCAGGACGGCGCACATATTGCTAATTAAAAGATGGAAGCAGCTTCCTTCCCTCAAGGTTTGCTCTGGAGAGACACTTGCCAAACAGAGCCTTTTATTCTCCTGTTTTGGTTGGGATTGAATTATTGGGAAGAAGAAAGGAAGATTGTGGAGGTACCTTAGGGATAAAAATAAACTTGATTTTCAATGAAAAGACAACCTGTGTCCACACCAATGGCAGAGCACGATTGGGACTTATTTGGCTGAGAAGAGTCCACTAATGTGTTTGCCAGCTGGCCCATTGCGGTGCCTTTCCAGAGGTGATGAAGTTTGTTTATTTTTATGTATTTTTCTTAAACAGAATGAGTTTGCTTAGTTTTTCCCTGACGGCAAACAGAGAGGAGCATCCAGGGGAGCTCAGGTTGGGATCCCGCAGTGATGATGGCAAAAATACTTAAGAATTATTGGTTGCTCACTTTTTGCTGCTCACTTTCTAAGCACTTTACCTACTTTTTATTTCCCTAATCTTCAAACCAATCCTATGAGCTAGGGAGTTACTGATGAAGAGATGCTAATACTCTGGCGTTATGAAGCACAGAGACCCCCGGAGCTCACTTCCCTTCACATATGTCTCTTGGGTCCAGAAGGGGCCCATGACGAATCCCAAGTGAGACGACATGAGATAGTCATAATGGTAAGGATTGCACAGGACTGGAGTTGAAAAGTAAATGAAGGAGGTACCCAAGAGTGAAAGCCCCGGGGGGTACCAAAGACGGAGGTAGAAAAGAAATGCGGTGTCCAGAAGTCATGGGCCAAGAGTCTCAGATCCCGTCTATGCAATGGATGTTCAGTGGATGCTCAAACCATGCAGCACAGAGGTGGATGGAGCTGCATGGTAAGCGGGTGACCCCTGGGAGCACCCTCACTGAGAACCAGGCCAGGGGGCGGATGCTGTGTCACCTCTCTCGA
The DNA here is from genome assembly GCF_905146905.1 of Nyctereutes procyonoides. NCBI lineage: Eukaryota > Metazoa > Chordata > Mammalia > Carnivora > Canidae > Nyctereutes > Nyctereutes procyonoides. The sequence goes on along the minus strand of NW_026575037.1, from coordinate 19,861,336 downwards.
CACTAGCCTCGTACACTGAATGATGCTAATGAAAGCCAGTGGGTGGAATGAAATGTTTTAGTCCCTGATGGGGATGACTCTGAGGCCGTGTCTCTAGTTCGCTCGGGAGGAAGGTGGAGAACAAAACACAACAGGGGAGTCCATTTATCTCCAGTCTGGTGGTTGTCTGTGCAGGGGGTGGGTGGGGAATCCTGCCTGCTTGTCTGAGCTGGGATTACTGCTCAGAATAGAGACACGGTTCTGTTTCTCTTTACCCTGCTACATGGCTGCACAGCGACTGGCTCTCCTATTCCATTTTGGGGGTAGATTCTCAAAATCAGGGATAAGTTCTTCTCTCATTTTATGCGTATTTGCCAGTGCTTTCCCTCCCACTGGGCACCTTGGAAAGTCTTTTCCTTAATGATTTTTTAATCGTCAGCGTTTTGAAGCTAGACTAACTGCCTGGCTAACCTGGGCAGCTGGTCCGAGTCTCGTGGCTGCCCTGTGTGGCTGGGAAAAAGGAAACGGCTTGATGAAGTCGCTGCAGAGTTCCTTTGGGCTTTGAGCAAATTTGCTCTAATATGAGAAGTCACCACTCTGCTTCCCGGTGTCATTAAGGAGCCCCATGTGAAGGAACGATATTAGTTTTTACTTAGAGAGCGAAGGCCACCAACAACGGGGAGAGAAGAAAACTAAAATGTGGTTAATGGGCCAATTTGGTGACCCATTTGGGAGCCCAGACATTTTGCCTCCTGCCAAGCTCTCTTGAATTTGTATGACACAGGAACAGACTAAGATGAGACTTGCCGGGCTTGATGGGAAGAATAAATCAATGCATTTCTTCATTCTATTAAGGAGAGAAAGAACAAGGAGTAGTTTTGGTTTCTGTCTTTCAAAATCAATCCATTCTCATAGGCATGAGAATTACACAGCACTGCCTTTTGTTCGGAAAGTTGGAAAGTGTCCCAGCAGGGGTAGGTCAAGTTTTATGTAAGAAAATTTGAACCAATAATTAGGCTTTCACCTCAACGATGTCTGTTGTATTAAAAACTTAATAAAAATTAATTACATGTTAAGTCTGGTCCCACTTCATTTTACACATCTAACACACCGGTGTCCTTCTTGAGTCTGCAAAGAAAGAACCATTTCTTATTTTTAAGAAATCCTGAAGAAATAAGAAATCATGTAGTACGACTTGGTTTTCTATCTGTTTTGTGTTTTCTTTCTAAGTCTGAAGTTACAATATAATTTGGCTATATTATAATGTCTAATCGAATTGGCTTCTTTTTATAAAACACGGACAGTGAAAGAAGGCCAAGCTGACAGGGGGGCAGAGGGCATGCAGTGGATGGAATTCTGCTCACTGTTCATATCTTCTTTCATTATATGAGAGTTAGGGGAAAAAAATCACATATTTAACCAACATTTTGCCTTCAGTTGTCCAACCTGGGAACCCTCTTCCCCCTTTCCAGAGTGCTCAGTCTTTATCAGATCGTGATAACTGGGAAATTACTGCCTGGAAGGTTGCTTTTACTTGTGTAGCATTCATTCTCCTTTACTCCTACAGAAATCTGATTTATTCGAGAGAAACCCTTTCCTCATCCTTACTTCCTGTCATTTGAGCCGTGGCTTCAGGAGCAGGAAAATGACCCAAGGCTAGTTTGGCCAGAGCATCAGGAGCCACCCTCACCTCACTGATGGACTCAGGGATGGATGTCTGAACCGGCCCCAGCCAATCAGCACAATCCTTGCTTCATTGGCCATGATGAAGAGTTTGGGGATGGGCACACACCGAGGTTAGTTCAATAAAAATTAACTCCCGGGTATTCATTTGAAGGGGGATTTCCTTTATGATAGGTTAGAGCTGGAAAGCCATACACCTGAGTTGATGCAGGCCACTCACAGAGAAGCCCTGCCTGAGAGAGAAGCCACCATGAAGGAGAGCAGAGGGAAGTGTTAGGAGGTAGGACTTGCAGCCCTAGACCAGCCATGCCATGGACCAGTTTTACCTCTGGACCTCCCTGAGATGTTAGCCAGTAAATCTGTCAGGGTAAATCCCTCTCTACGGCAGTCAGTTTGAATTGAGTTCTTGCCATGTGCATTTATTAATACTATAACCTCTTCCAAAACATGATTAGTCCATTCAACAAATATTTATTTTTTATCCCTTATTACACTTGACTATTTGGAAATTTTAACAAGGTTCGGTTTGTTAAGTCATTTAATACACATTTAGGGAAATAAGAGAGAAGATACCCAGAATATATATGGGGAAATAAACATGCATAAACATATGAATAAGTGTCCCAATAAATGTGCTGAGAGAAGGCCAACTCGGAACCCACTGAAGAGTGCTTGTGATCTGGGCAAACTCCGTTTGGGTCATAGATCTGAATCTGACCCATAAGGAAATATGGAAGTTGGATTTGGAGGGAGTAAGAGAAGACCACTTACTTGAAGGGATCAGCATTGGTGGATACCTGAGAACTGGGAAGGTGTGGTGAGTGGTGAAAGCACTGTATGATGATGAATATGAATGGAGAGAAAGGTGACAGTTGGGTCTAGAAAATGGGAAGTCTTGAATGTGGATGTGACCCAAGTGGTGACCAGAATGCTGTGAGCTTGTAAGCAGGGATTCAGGTGCCCAAGTGATATTTTGCAGAACCTTTTGTCAATAATGCAGACATCAGAGAGGAAGATTGGAGACAACAGGGCAGAGGACGAAACAAGGAATGTGTGGCATGAATCTAGGGATGTACTGATGAGGATGTGTTGGCCGAGGGATCAGGAAGCCAGAGAGAATGCAAAACTTCCAAGCAAGCCTGACAGTCCTCAGGGACAAACCAGAGATGCTACGAGAGGGCAATAAAATGGCAATGTCAAGGATTTAATACATACATTTGGGATATGAGGGATAGAGGATGAAAAATCTGTTGGAAAGGAAAACACAGGAGGCTTGATTTTAGATGTAATCTGGAGACAAATTTCCTCGAAAAATTCCTGTAGGGAGCTGGAAACGTGGAAATAATCTGCAGGCGAAAGGTAAGGCTTAAAATTAGGATGGGGATCTGAGGACCATTGTTTTGATGTCTTTGGCCAAAACCCTCAGAACGGAAGACTCTTCAGGGCCCGGACGAGAAGCAGAGAGGAACCCCAAGCGAGGCTTGCGTCTCGGGGGTGCACACAGGCAGTCCTGAGAGGGAGAAAGGAAAGGGTAACCAGCTTCGAGTGTCAGGGAAAGAAGATGAAGTATCGCAGAATTCCTAAAAGTTGCAGGGAGGGGTTTGTCAAGATGAAGCAGCCTGTAGTTGCACACCAAGGGGTCGTATACCAGTGAGAGGAGCAGGGCATCTGCTAAGGAAACCGCTTTCCTTGGGGGAAGGGCCACCCATACGTGCAGGAGAGAATTTACATGGGCAGGAAAGGAAACCCAGATCAGTTTGATTGTACGGAGCGCTGCACTCAAAATACATCTCCCCCAATGAGCTTATATATATGTATACGCACACTTATGATTTTATACTTTGTAGACACGTATAGACACAGACACGAATGCATTAGAGGGTGTCTAAATAGTCTGTGTGGCGAACAGAGGGAAAGGGATGCTATAAAAACAATCCAGACAGAATTACTCTGCGTAAATGACAGCATGTGTGGCTTGTTGCCATTGGCAGCACAATGTGTGTTGCAAACCAAATCAAATTTTTGTTTCAGTTTTCCTTTCTCTGATCTCACAAGAAACACACGGAGGCACCTGCAATCCCTATTCAAACACACCCCCAAGACACCCACGGAGACTTCTAAGGAGCAGCAGAGTTTGTCTGAGCTTAGACCCTCAAAGTTAGCACTGTGGTGTCTGAGGTGGGGGATCTAAGGCACGGAAGCTGATCCTCTCTATTAGTGGAGGGATGACTTCACAGACTTGTAGAAGGATAAAAACATCTAGACGCACATCCACATCCACTGCCTACTCGTACGCACATGGAGACAGTCAAGTTTAATAAGATCCAGACTGATTTGACTTTAAAAATATATCTGTGCTTTTAAAATAATCCACGCTGGCTTCAGTTCAACCCTTCAAATAGTAATGAAAGTCAGCCCATCTTCCATAGCATGCATTTGTTTTGCGTCCCCGAGATGGAGGAGATGTAGGACTTGTCTCCTACAAGAGAAGGGTCTGTGAAGCTAAAGTTATTAGGTACAGTTTCCTGCACCTTGGGCAAAAATGACCCGGGCCGAAAGGGGTTGAGTTGCCCATCTCTTTTGGTGTGACCTGTCGCAAAGAGGCCAGTTCAAGGGAGACACTGCTTTCCATCGACTTAGGGGCCGGAACCCAAAGAGATATGACTCGGAAACCCTGGGATGTGCTAAGAGGACTTTTGGATTTCATCCCAGGCTTTAAAGGAAAGAATCTTAATGCTTCTTGTGCCCCACCCCCTTCTTGTCAAGTGCCCAGCTACATAAAAATGGACCTGGAGAAATAAACCAGAAGAAGAAAAAGAGATAAGGGAGACATGTGACCTAAAGGAGCAAGAGAGGATTGGAAGGAAGTGGAAAGAAGGAAAGAAAAAAGGAAGGGAGGGAGAGTGGGTAGGAAGTCAGGAAGGTGAGGGGTTTCCTGAGAGAGACAGAGAGAAACCGAGAGCCGGAGACGGAGGGTCATGAGCCAACAGGGAGGAGAGGTTGTCTGGAGTAGCTCATCTGAACAAAATCAGACTTCCCACAGGCAGCCGCTCGGGTGGCTCAATCCATCATTCACATCTCAGGCTCCCACGATCAATGGGAAAGTCAGTCATTTGGCCATCCATGTAACATCGGAATCATTATGAACCGAACACCAGAGGCCAGCGTATCGAACTCCTCTGACTGTTCGCACCAGAGGTAAGGAATGCTGAGCACACAGGCCCGCCGACTGGCTGCCCTTTGGGGGCTGTGTGCTTGCTTTGGGATGGCGTCATTTTTCTTGTGCTCTGAAAAAGTCCGAGGACAAATCAGGTTCTTAAGAGACGCCTTTCATCTAGTGGTTCCCTGCTGAGGAAGGTGGCCTCAATCACTTCCCGTGGCTCTGGCTCGCAAAGTCAGGGGCAGGGCCCACGTTGCCATGTCACCACTTCCCCTAATCTGTCCCCAGTGACCTTTTTTTTTTTTTTTTTGGTATATATTTTATTGGAGTTCGATTTGCCAACATATAGTAAAACACCCAGTGCTCATCCTGTCAAGTGCCCCGCTCAGTGCCCATCACCTAGTCACCCCTTACCTCCGCCCACCTCCCCTTCCACTACCCCAGTGATTTCCTAATTGCCAAACCCAAGAGACGCTTCTCAGGCTTTCTCTCTCTTGCATTTGGTGCTGTCTGGCAGTGTCTCTGGAAGTTCGCTTCCCTTGGCTTTAGGAAAGCACATGCAGCCCGTCCTCTTGGTTTCAGAGACCATCCATCCTGAGAGGTGCCCAGGATCAATGGGTCTCTGGCACTCAGGACTCTTAGTACTAAGACAAGAAAGAGCCAGGCCAACTAGTACGGGTTGGTGACCCTGGCACACCTCACAAATCTCCCTTCCCCGGCACCCAACACGGGCTCCTCTGGGCTGCCCATCCTTTAGAAGCAGGGCTCCAGCCTCCCCTCAGACGGCAGGCTTCGGGTGTCTCCTGTTCACTGGGTGTTTAACTCTTCCTCTGATGTGTGCAGAGGTACCTCCAACTCATCAGGTCCCTCTCGGGGGCCCCATCTGTATGTGAGGTGCATGCGCACGTACGCTCTCGTCCCAATGTCATTCTCAATTGCCCTGTTGGCCTTCCATGTCTAACTGGAGCGCAACCTGTTCCCTACAGGTAGGCCTGATTTTTCAAGCCATTTCTGGCTTCTTTTTACTTCAATATCCTTTAACAGAGACTGCACTCTACACCCCAGCACTCCATCATTCCACGTCCTAAACCGTTGTCTAATTTTGTACATAGATCATACACGTTTTTGAAAGTATGATGTCAGAGACAGATAGAACTGAGTTTTGAGTCCCAGATCAACCAGCAATTCCCTGACACATATGGAGCACGTACCATGGGAGGCCAATATTTCAACTGCTCTGCATTGTGTCTCATTTATACTTTTACCACTTTATGAGGAGTCATATTACAGATGAGTAAAATGTGACTCCAAGATATGAAATAAGTGCTGGTACAGATGTGGGGGGCAGGGGCACACTTGAGCTGCGTGAACCCAGAACCATGCTCTCAGCTACCAACTGTTGTTGGGTTTCAGTGAAAGCCAGCTTAAACACGCTGTCACTTTTTATCAGAAAAATCTCTTGATACTCTATAGTTTATACTGCTGGTGGCCAAATCTTTCCATAAGTCTCTCCTCATACCCTCATAATCTGCCAGGATGCCTGAACCAAAGCCCTAAGAAACCACCGGCCCATTAGAACTCGATGTTAATGTATCCCATGACACTCTTGCCCTATACCACACCCACCCCTCCATCCCCCCGACTCCCCCCCCACTGTGGCCTCAAACCATTGCCCCCCACCCCAAGTAAATATTTTATCTTTCCCAAGCAGCTGGAAGGGGAGAGGTGCACTAGTAGCAGACTGGGTCAATCCTGTTTAAATATTGATCACAAACATGGTTAAAATAAAAGTCTATCGACTCAGCCGGTGACTTTGCAGCTTCAACACTCTGCAGAATGCAATTTTCCATGTGCGGCGACTCCAAGCAACTTGCTTGAGTTATGATGTTAATAAGTGAGGCTCCTCCTTCGGGAGAGCTCTGGCGTCCTGACGGCAGCTGCAGAAAGGAACCAGCTCTTTGGTCTGATGCAATTACAAAGTCCTTCCCTGAGCCTTATTATCCTTAGAGGTAAGTGTTCCGGACGCTACCATTTTTATGTTTGGAAGCTGACTTGCTGTGCTTCTGGGAGTTGGAACTGTGTGTCTTTTGCGGCCTTGAAAACACAAGGGTGAAGTGATGGGATGGGGAGTTGTGGGGGATCTGGCACAACTGGTTGAGTCCGTTCCTCTGCAGTAGTTTCCAGACTTTGCTACCTGCATGATCACCCAGAGGACTTGTGACAACACAGATGGATGGGGCCGCCTCCAGGGTACTGACTCAGTACTGCTGAGGTGGGCTTCAGGAATTTGCATTTCTAACAAGTTCCCAGATGATGGTGATGCCGCCTCCTCCGGGACTGCACTTGGACAGCAGGACCATGATGCACACCTGTGCGAAGACAGCTGCCGGCCACGAAACCTGTGTGCTCCCGGGGGCGAGGCAGCCTCATATTTTCAGCTTCGAGCTCATCTAGCCTAGTGATCTGCAAAGTCTTTTACTGAAACTCATCATCGATGAGATCCCATGCGGAGCTCCATAATGAGAGTGATAGACAGCTCTGCACTGGTCGAAGGGACAGCAGAAGGCCAAGGACTTCCCAGCAGAGCTCTGTGACACTGAGGAGCATGGTCTGCTCCAAATGAGGCCACCAAGACCCCAGATGAAGACATGGTTCATTTCCCCATTTCCCAGAGCAGCTACTACGACATCGGATGGATAAGTGACGACTACTCAGGGAGATGGTGATGGTGGGCGGAGCTACCTTCCAGGAAAACCCATCCAATCATCACTTTTGTGGGAAAATTCTGTATTTTCCCACTTAATGGTTGGAAGGAAGGGCATTTAGGGGATGAATTTCTGAAGGTTTTTGAAGTGGCTTGGCTTTGGGAATCCACTCAGTTTCCCAGAGGCGCCTGGGTGGTTCAGTTGGTTAAGCATCTGACTCTTGGTTTCAGTTCAGATCATGAGTCTCAGGGTCCTAGGATAAAGCCCTGCATAGAGCTCCCTGCTCAGCAGGGAGTCTGCTTGTCTCCCTCTCCCCCTGCTCATGCATGTGCTTTCTCTCTCTCTCTCTGTCTCTCAAATAAATGATCAAATCTTGGAAAAGAGAAAGAAAGTATGTCCAGACTTGCCTATGACTCTGACCTTCAGATACAGGAAGACTACGGTAAAAGGGGCTAAGTCCATGGAAGAGCAAAGAGGGGTTGGTGGGCTGAGGCACAACCCAGGAAGCAGGAGACCCGTCAGACATGGAGCACATAGCCATAATCGATAGAAATTTGACAACGGACAGATTCTAACAAAAGGAAAATGACAAGTTGGTCTGCTTTTCAGATTTCCCCGTGTGGAAATGTAGGGCAATTGGGCTGATTGGTTAGGAGTGGTGAAAATGCTAAGTACAGAACCAGAGCAATTCAACAGAAGCCAGTCAAGAGGTGAAATTCTGTTGATCTATCTCCTTTTTTTGCTCTGGTCTGCTTCTCCTTCCCGCTACCCCTTGGAGTCATGGCAAACCCAGGGATCCTGAGTAAGCACATTCAGAGAGCTGCCTTCTGGGTTCCTAGGAGGAAAATGAAGTAGCATCTCATGCATGACAGTTTTCCCTCCAAGAGGGAGCATGAAGGCCATAGAAGGGTTGCCATGAACCACTTTAACACTGACACAGTCACGAGGATACCATTTTCTGCCCTGTGGTGCCAAGTGGCACCAAGCTGGTGACTCAGGTGGCAGAGAAAAGCAAGGAGAGTTTGAGGAGCTTCATGTGCATTCGTTCTGGGAAGCCGACCGAGCTCACTATTTATGGAGCTCTCTCTCCCATCCCCATATGCAGAGAGGAATGAGTTGTGCAAGTGGGCTTCCATCGTCTGGTTTGGATTGGGGTCTGCATATAAAAACAACTCTAAAGTGAGTGTGTGTGCTTCCCCTGATCCAGCAGAGATGATCCATTTTGTTGCCTTCCAACTTTCTCAGTTCCACAGCCAACTCTCTCTGCTGGTGATCTTTCAGGAGTCCCGCAGGGTGGTGATGAGGCCTTCCGTGGCTCCTGTCACCGCAGCGTTTACAGGACCAGCCACTTCTCGCTGAACTCTGAAGATAAACAGGGAGTGGAGACCTCAGGAGGTCTGATGGGGATAAACACTCCCAAATGCTCTTTCAGAGTTCGAGGCCTTTATTTAAAGCAGCTGACGTGCTGAACTCAGCCAGCTTTGACGGGAAATTCCATCCCACTTGAATGCCAAGTTTATGTTGCTGCTATATTACCCCTAAAGAGTGAATAAATAATAATTAAAAGACTAAATCTCTTCTGGGGAGACAAAAACATGCTGAGAAGGATCTTGAGAAAGCATTTAATCTGAAGGGGGATGGCTCTAAATTGTCCTCTTCTTCAAACACACCAAGCATGTTCTTGCCTCAGGGCCTTTGCACTTATTTTCTATATGGAACATTTTCCCCTGCAGAAATCCACATAGATTTCTCCCTTCCTCCATTAAAGCTGATGTTCAAATGTCAATGCCCCGGAAAGTTTTTCCCACATCATCCTTCCCAAAGCGTCACCCCATAGTTACTCTCCACTATTCTATTATATCGTTTTATTTTCCTCCTAGCACCTAATAGTTTATTCTGTTTTCATGGTTTTTTTTTTTAAATTATTTCTGGACTATCTCTTAGGGGATAGTAAGCTCCTTAGAGAGGGGAGTTGGCTTGCCTGCTTCTACACCACACCCTGAGGGCCTCACCATGGTTTGCATAGGGTGGGCGCTCATAAAGATCAGTTGCTCTCCTTTTGGAAGGCTTCAGAAAGGAAGACCCTGCCTTTCTAAACTGTAAAGTGCCACATAGATGTTCACGACTAGCACTTATTCGTCTCGAGTTTTAAGCCCCCTATATTGAAAAGTATTCACCTTTAACTTAAAATCTTCCACTGCAAATCAGTTTCTTGTATTTCGTAAGGGAAACCTCAAGTGGCAGTTAGCTGCCTCCTTCAGAGAAAATAAAAGCAAACTCCCTTTTTCTCATGACAGCTGGCATATTTAGTAGCATGCTTCTCAGGACAAGGGAGGGAGAAAGGAGCCGTGTTTTCCCGAACATTCCCAGAGTTGGTGCATCACGGAAATGGTCTGATTCCATTCGGGTGTTACCGACTATCCTACTTACTCAGGATTTCTCAGGGATGATTTCGTGTGAGGCTCCTCAGTGGCCCCAAGAGAGGGACTATCACTGTCCTTATGGGGGGGGGGGGGACAGACTAGGAAGGCTTAAGCAGGCTACCCAAGGTCCCAGAAACTTGGCAACTGGAAACAGAACTGGTTACTGGAAAGAAGTAGGCTTCGAACCCAGTCCACCCAGTGTGCTATCTTTCCACACTGCTTCTGCTGGAGAATGTGAGTTCCTGGGAAGGCGGAATTTGCTTTCTGTTCCTATCTGGGCACCCATCTAATAACCACCTATGCATTTTTCTTAGCTGCCCTTTAGGATGAGGAGCCAAGTCAACATTTTGTCTCCTCACACCAGCTTCTTCATCTGAGTTCCAACAGTCCAGAAGGAAAGAAGCATCCAGAAATCAATCAGAGACCATTAACAGGCTGTGTTTGTTAATAGTCTAACAACAAACAGTAAATCCTTCTTTCAGCCCAGACACATCATGCTGGCCCAGCAGGGTCATTTCCTCCGGGTGGGGGAGATGGAGAGGCGGGAGCAGTGCTGCTGAGAAGAAAGCTGGGCACAGCCCGGGAGAGCCCAAGGGCAACAAAGGATGCCTCCCTGCCAGGGGCGCCCTTCCAGCCTGGTGTGCTTCCTGCGGGAAGAGCATGAATTAAGCAGGTGCAGAGCAGAGGCTCCATCCCGGCTCTGCTGGGTGTGAAGCTGCGGCGCTGTAATTGCCTGACTCAGGGCTTGTGGCCAAGGAGGAGGTCAGGTGCCCAGGGCCTTCTTCAGCTGAAAAGCACAGTTATCGCAGACAGCTGCTGCTTTCCCAGTGGGTGATATTCCTTTTAGGAAATGGTTTATCAGGTGATACCCCAAACAATCAGTGTGATGCTATTCTCCTACTTCTGATCTCCGATAGTCATCAGGCAGGGGACCTGGGTGATGGCTCAAACCTCAGAAGGGACTTTCCGGGGTCCAAGAGGGGACAGACTAATTTACAGAGGAGGCTGTGGCCTTCGGAAGGCAAAATCTATAAAGTGGAAAGGAAGTAAACACTCGGTGTTTTGAGTGAGAATCAGTCAGTTAAGTCCTTGTGAAGACCTATCATGTGTCCTGGGAAACATGCTATATGCTCTGGGAGGATGTAAATACAGGTGTAGCCTGGCTCCTCGCCTCTGGGAGCTCTCAGATGAGGTGGGGAGAGAAACTAAAACGTGTCCCATAGGTTAACAAAATAGAATGGAACTGAGTACTGAACTGAATTAGTAACAAGGGTCCAAGTGATATTTGGTAAGTGGACATTTGGCATAGCCAGTGAGTGCCACAGGGATTCAAGGAATGGTCTGTGAAGGGATGCTTCATGGCAGGATGTAGCCTGCACTGTTCACTTTGAATCATGGGTGAAGGTTGACCAGAAGCAGGCAGGTGGAGAGCCTTCAGGAGGCAGGAAGACATAAGAAGAAGACAAACAGAAGCTAACCCAATGATGATGGTAATAAATATTACTATGGCTTTTCATAGTTTACAATGCACTTTTACGTATTTAGCCCTCATAACTAAGTTTGTGATAGGCTGGTTCATGATTAGATGAGAAATCCAAGGCTTCGGAAATTCAGACAAAGAGATTTCATATTACTCAGTTAATAGGTATCAGAGCTGGGAGGTGGGGGGGGGGCGGGAATCCAATCCCATGGCTTTTCCTTTAATAATCCAGAAGACTTTCTAACCATTTTGACTACAGCCCGAGCACAAAGTACATTTAATATTTTGATCTACTACACGCATGATATTGCTTCATAAAATAGTGCCTGCCTTTACAGAGTGACATGTTTCCCGATCTATCCTATTCTAGATATCTATATTAGTTTTGGTTACATAAAGATCATCACAAAACATAATAGCATAAACCAAGAATCATGTATTTTTGCTCATGATTTCGTTGGGTGATTTTTTTTTAGACTAGTAGTAATCAACTAGGAGTGATTTGTGACCGTTAGGGGTGACACATGGTCACGTCTGAAGATATTTTTGCTCTTTGTAGCTGGGATAGTTGTGCTACTGGCATCTAGTTGGTACAGGCTGGGCCATGCTGCTAAACATGTACAGAACAGCCTGGCCCAAAAGGATTATCAGGCCTCGATGTCAATAATTTGAAAATTGAATAACCCTGTTCTTAACTAAGCTAGGTTTAGCTGACCTTGGTTGGGGTGGCTCATGGACCTTGTGGTTAGCTGGTGGGTTGGCTGTGGGGGTAAGAGAGGCTGGTTGGGTCTGGGTGGGCTTCAATCACGTATCTGGTGGTTAGTTTGCAGTCCAGGGTACAGATGACTGAGGCACGTGTCTTTCTTTTTCCACAAGTTTGTCCAGGTTCATTCAGGGGTGATGGTCTCAAAGTTTACTTCAAGAAGGGCAAGCTCCAATGCCCAAGTATTTTGAAGTCCTTGCCTACGTCATGGTTGTCATTGTTCCATCCACCAATGAGTCACATGGAGGCAAAGAAAAAAACCAAAAACCAAAAAACAAAAATTGAGGGCCATGACTCTAGCAAACTGCCACAATTTCATTAAAAGAAAATGCTGGTCATGACCTACTAAGTTTATTGCATGACTTACAAGTGGATCACTACCTATAGACTGAAAGAACCTACTTTAAACTAGACCCTTTATAAGTTATTCAATGGGATTTTTTTTAAATTTTCAGAATATTGGACAATGTCATATGCATAGTAGGTGCTCATTATATATGTTATGAATAACATTAGAAATTAGACGTGCCAGTAAAGAAACTTGCCTGACTCTGTAGGAGAAAGCTGGTTGATTAAAGTAGAATCAAAGGATGGCACTTCTAAAATGCCAAGCAGGATAGCATCACTAATTCAGCTAACAGGATAAAGACCGAAGCTACTGGATTCTTAACTAGACTGACTTCTCTGGATTTTGTAGGCTCTCTCATAACTACCCTTCCCATCTGGTTGCTTCATTCATTATTAATTAAGTTAAAATTCCTAGGCCTCCCCTACCCAATAAGGATAGATGACAAAAAAAAAGAAAAAAAAGTTTTATACTATAGTGCTTAAATATGGTTGGGAGGAAAAAAAGATCATAGAAACTCCAGAAGTTGTGAGGCTATTAACTTTCTCAAAGAAAAGTTTTGCTTCTTCTGAAGAAAGCATGAAACCACATGGGCATGAATCAACAAATGCTTTTTATTAAAAATCCAAAAAAGTTAGCTTTTGGCTAATGGAATTAAGTGAGCTGTACTTTGCTGCCATTGAGAAGTCAAGAGACTCTTGGAAGCTGAGAGATGGGGAAAGAGGTCTGCTGTACTCTAGTCGAGCTGTGATCTGACTTGTATGGTAGGACTAGCCATGGTTCCTCCCTAGGCCTCAGTTTCCTCCTCTATGAAGTGAAATTGTGGGATACAATGGGCATGAAGGTCCCTTCCATTGGGCAATTTCTGAGAGAGTATGCATCATCAGTGTGTCTTGTGGCTAGGAAAATTCTGACCTTGTCTCCCTGCTTCCATCAATCTTTCAATCACAGGGTAACAGAAAGGGAGTCTTCCTGTCTGTCCCCTGCAGGAAATTGCAGGCAGAAAATTAATCCAGATCTTTATGCCAGATCTCCCTCTATTCAACATCTGACAGGGAAGGCCTCTCACTTCCCTTCTGGTTCCCACATGTCACAGAACCTGTTGCCACATGATTCAATCCCCCATTCCCATTAAAGTTAACCATCCCCTTGAAAATGAATGCACAGTTAACAAAGTGATAAGTTGATGCTTAAACTTTAAGCAGATTGCTTCCAGCTAATCTCAGTTAAGTGGCAGACGAAATCATAGGCACTCAGCTCTTCCTAAACCCCAGCACCCAAGAAAATGACTGGGCTCCTAAGGGGAAATCTTTGCCATGTTTCTTTTTCCAGATGCTGAAATGGAGTGGGCCCTGGGTGGGGGCAAGGAAGAAGGAGTAGGGGAAGAGATGTCCTGCTACATAGTGTTCAAAGTTAGCTGTGTAGCCTCAGGAACATCACTTAACCACTCTGAGAGTCAGTGTCCCCAGCAGTAGAATGGGAATAATGAGATTTTTGTTTCAGGCTTCTTGTTCATTGGCAAGGCATAGACAGCATGGGACGAAAGTGATTTACCCAATCCTTGCACCTCTGAGGTTCTCAATAATAAGGGGAGGGGGAGCACTGGAATTTGCCCAGTCTCTTTTCACCAGTGGAAATTTAAGAGGAGACATCCTCCTCCTCCCCAGTAGCTGCTGAAGATCTTTTTAACAGAGAAGAGCCAGAGGCTTATTTATATTTTGGGGGAAGAAGGGAGTGCGGGCGGAATTGTTTTGCTTGTCTAAGAATACTTTTTAAATACATAAATTCTCATCTTTTTGTGCCTACGACAGAAAAACTTTTCACTTCCTCTCTTCGGATCAGCAGAACGGGGAACAGTACTTTCTTGTCCCTGGCATGAGGGCACGCAGTGCTTGAGAGGAAAGAAGGAGATAATAACAAAGAGGAAGGGAGGAGGACAAACAAACAAACGTTGAGATGGATGAAGGGATAAAGTGAGTTGCTAACAGTGCAGTAGGTCTCCTTCCTCTCTCTCAGCTTCATTTGTACCAATACCCACATTTCCTGGGAGTGAGGATGTCCACATATTTACTGAGCAACAAATACATTCCAGGAACTATATTAGCAGGTGCTGGGGACCCAGTGGTGGGAAGGGCAGCAGTAGCTTGTCTTCAAAGAGCTTCCAGGCTACAAAGGAAGACTTCTCTGATGGCCACAAAGGAGTGAGCCCAGCTGGTTAGTCTGGGTCCACAGGGAAGTTCACCGGTACAGTGACAGGCTGGGGATTAAAGAACTAGCTGGAATTTCTAGGCAAAGTGAGTGGAATGAGGAAGTTTTCTAGGTAGCCATACATCAGCGGGGGATGGCCTGGAGGACAAAGTTGGAGACAGGTTAGGAATGGAAAGAAGTTACAGATGGCTGGGATAGAGACAATGAGGAGATGGAGGCATGAGCAGTGGCTGGGGAGGTGGACCTGACTGGATCGGACAGGATCTAGCTTGTCCTCTTGAACTGTGGGTGAAGGAAGTGAATCATTTTCTGAGATCACAGAGCTGGTTAGTCGCAAAACATCTGAGTAGTTTCTTTCTAAGCCCCTTTTGTCCATGACTGTCCAGAAAGAGAAGGAGTAAGCGTTAAGGTAGAGAACATGACCTATAGTCGTGGTTTCTAAATTGTCTGCCAAGGCACCCCAGAGTAATGCAGCAAACTCACAGGCGTGCTATTGGATATTTCAAAAAAAATTTTTTTTCTAAGATGTATTTATTTAATTGAGAGGGAGCAAGCACGAGTGGGGGCAGAGGCAGAGGGAGAGCATCTCAAGCAGACTCTCCACTGAGTACAGAGCCCAACATGGGGCTCAGTCTCACAACCCAAGAGATCATGACCTGAGCTGAAACCAAGAGTTGGATGCTTAGCCAACTGAGCCACCTAGGCGCCCCTGGATATTTCATTGTTAAGGGAAATATGCTTAAACTCCACGTCTGTCCAATACCATACAAATTACCGGCTCAAGGGAGCATATGCTTCAATGTTCGATTGCGCTGCATGTCCTTTAACGTCTTTGTATCTTTCTTTTTTTAACAAAAAATTTGGTGGTAATATAATTTCTTATGTTAACCATTTCTATGAGTACAGTTCAGTGGAATTAAGTATATTCATGTTTTGGTGCAGTCATCCCTACGATCCACCTCAAGAACTTTCTCATCACCGCAAAGCGAAACTCTGTACTGTGGAAGGTGGAATAAAAATGGAATCAATTTAGGTCAAGGGTCTTAAAATACAACTGGGAGACCATAGGGGAGGGGGACTTCATGTATTTCCTCACTGAGTGGAACCCTGACATTTTGAATGACAAATACCCCCAAGGACTTTGGAAGAATACCCACAACTTGCTACAGTAACAGACTTTTCCTTTGTGATAGGTCTAGCAACAAATTATGTTTAGCCAGGTTTAGATTTCTGCCACCAACACCAGTCAAAATGTTTTGTAAACAACAAGCATTCCCTCTTTGTCTTTAAAAATCCATGACTTTTGCTTTCAGTGGGACACCATTTGGATTGCTGCCCGAATCTGCGTCCCCATTCGCAATTCTTTGATCCCAAGCAAATGCCTTTGCTTCATTATTGCTTCCTGACAATTTCAGGTTGAGGGTGTCTGATAAACAAGAACTCTCATTCTCTCCTCCCGTCAGGCCCCGTTAACTACCACTCTGCCTTCTATCTTCATGAATTTGACTACTCTAGGTACCTCCTGTAAGTAGAATTATGCAATAGTTGTCCTTCTGTGTCTGGTTTATTTAGCATAATGCCTTCAAGGTTCATCCTGGTAGCACCATGTGTTAGAACTCCCTTCCTTTTTAATGGTGGATAATATTCCATTATATGTGTATATACCACATTTTGTTTATCTAGTCATCTGTAGCTAGACACTTGGCTTGGTTCTACCTTTCAGCTATTGTGAATAATGTTGTTATGAACATTGGTGTCCAAATATCTATTCGAATCCCTGCTTTCAATCCTTGCAAGTATATTCCCAGAAATGGAATCGTTGGATCATGTAATTCTATATATAACTTGCTGAGGAGCCTCCATATCATTTTTTTGCAGCAGCTGTGCCATTTTGCATTCCCACCAGCGAAGCACGGTCGCATCATTGTGAAACTGTATTTATAGTAGCTACTATAATAATAAGCAAGTATTACATTAAAATCAATGTGGAACAGGAAATAAGAATGACAATATTTAATCTGACTCCAAGGTCTGAGAGTTCTGCATATGTTCCACTTAGTTCCAGTAGTTGTGGTTATTTGAGAATAAAATACAAATTTTTTCTTTCAATTAATGCGCATTATTTTTTCAAATGGCTACTATCTCGTGAGGGCATAAATATTACTATGTATTTAACCTAACTTTAGCTAGGTATTTATTTAACCTAACTATTCAATAATACATGAAAAAGGTATTTTCTTTGGCTTATAGACACCACAAAGACCCTTACTGAAACTCTAAGAGTGCCATGAACTGAGGAAGTCTAGAAACCAGAGGGTGAATGTAAAGGAGACAGTCTCAGAAACCCTGGGGCTTTCTCCACTCTCTTCTCAATGGTTTAGGACAAGGTGTTGAGGACACACAAATCTTCCAAAATAGAAACAGCTTCTTTCTCACTTCAAAGAACTATAAAGTTGAATGATGCCTGTTAAGGCCCTGAGCTTCTTCTTCAAATCGGGGTTAACTGGGGAGCCTCAGTGGCTCAATTGGTTGAGCGCCTGCCTTCGGCTCAGGTCATGATCCCATGATCATAGTCTTGGGATGCAGCACCGCATCGGGCTTCCTGCTCAGTGGGGAGTCAGCCTCTCCCTTTCCCTCTGTGATCTCTCTCTCTCTCTCTCTCTCTCTCTCTGTCTCAAGTAAATAAATAAATAAGTCTTTAAAAAAATCGGGGTTAAGTGACTCAGTATATTTGTATTTGGTGATTTGGTTGTACATGTAACAATTATTAAGTTAGTTAATAGCACAGGCAAGTACATCTTAAAAATATATAATCTCCACGTTCCTTCTTCTGTTTTAAGAGCACTAGCTTTAATGATCTCAACAGCTCAGACCTGATCAGACATAACAGTTGTCTCTTCAAGATGAAGTATCAAATTATACTAATAAAAACATATTTCAGAAGTCACTTTCTCAGTGCAGCAGGGTGGCTCAGTGGTTGAGTGTCTGCCTTTGGCTCAGGTCATGACTCCGGGGTCCTGGGATCAAGTCCTGCACTGGGTCCCCGCAGGGAGTCTGCTTCTCCCTCTGCTTGTGTCTCTGCCTCTCTCTGTTTGTCTCTCATGAATAAATAAATAAAATCTTTTTTTTTAAAAAGTCACTTTCTCTGAGATATCCCTCACTCTCCCAGCAGAGATGGTTGTTTTCTGTACGTGGTCCTATGGTTTTGCTCATATGCCTTTCAATTAAAACACTTGCTCTACTGTATTTTGTTATTTGCCTGCACTTACTTACTTTTGCTCTACAAAGTGAACCCCTGAGGACAGAGACTTTAACTTATTTATCACTGAGATCCTAGTTCCAGTAAGTATTAGTTTAATTATCTACAGAAAAAAGAAACAGTAAAAACAGTAACTTTAGATTTAGGAATTCCACTGTTGTAATTTATCACAAAGAAATAAAAATAAATATATAAGTTTTATGGAAAAAGATGCTCTTAGCAGCATTATTTCTAATCCAAAAAAAAATGTATACTTAACTTTAAATGTTTAACAATAGGGAGACGTTTAATTAAACCATCATACATCTGTTTAATGATCAGGGGGCCATTAAAAATAATGTTTGCAAATAGTTTATAATAACAAAATGCTTATGTCAGTGTATATACAAGTTTTAAAAAGCAGGAATCAAAATTGTGGTTACAATATGGTCTCAATTTTGAAAAACAAAAGCCTTTGCGTTATAAGGGAAAAAAACCTTGGGAGAAAAATAGATTAAGGCTATTTTAACAACTATTGTCTCTAAATAATTAATACTTTTCTTCCTTCTACTCTTGTTAAGTTTTCCATGACTTGTTGAAACATGTGACTTTGGTTAAGATACACTTCTTTCTGGGAAATACCTTTCTTTTTTCTTTGTATTTGTGGTCAATTCTCTTGAGTCAGCTCAAATCCTAGTTCTCCCATCACATCTTTTTCATCTACTTCTCTGACCTCTAACAGCTTTTGTACAATAAACTTTTGAGCTAAAAAGGATGCTGTTTTTTTCAGACTTCTCTTTAGCATCCCACAGTCAGTAGAAATGGAAAGTAGTCTGAATCTGGAGGCAGAGTGTTCAAATGTGAATGTTCATCCAGCCACTTGTTCCATGAGTTACTTATTCTCTTAGTGCCTCATTTTCATTATTCATATATAGAACCTCATCTTGTATTCTCACAGTCAGAGACCATGTCTTTGGTGCCCATGATTGATCCTAAGGCTCTGCTATATAAGTAGAAGTACTCATAGACACAAACTACGTTGCCGTGAAGTAGATCAGTAGTAATTACAACTGGTTGTACTTGATATTGCTTTAAATTTTAAAAGTCACTATGTTTTATTTACCTGTTAGAATTCATATGACTTCAGGAAGACTCATTTTTTCATTTCCTGGACAAGCTTACTATTGACTTTGCATTTTGTGATAGTCACTGTTCTAGATTCCAGGGATCTGAGTGGCGCCCAACAGTTTGCTTTCAAGGAACCTAAAATTCAGTGGTCACAGTAGTGGTGAGCACAGAGCAGGTGATGTGTAATTACAGTGCAGTGCGATGAGATAGTAGAACTATGTATAAGACACATTAGAAGCACACAGGCAAGACGGCTCTGCAAGATTGATAGAGAAGCAAGAAAACAGCACAACCTTTTCAGAGGAAGAAGTGATGCTTAAGCCGAGTCTCAGAATGATGAGGAATTATCCAGGTGAATTGGGTTTGAAAATGCCATTCAAGGAAAAGAAAACAGCAAGTTCAAAGGGCTGGCATTTATTTTTCCTGTGACACTTTATTTTGGGGAGACAACTGTTATTTCTGGTTGAGTAAGAGCTCTTGAGATATATAATGGTAGTGCTACTGACCCAGAAGAAGGAGGCTCAGAGACTTTAGATATTTAAGATCGATTCTCATTGTGAAATTGAAGGTGATTCAAAATGTCTGGAGCATAAATTACAATCTCAATTTACTGACACTATAGGGGTATGCATGAATGCCATATTGGGGCCTAAAGCTAGAAAGCTTAGTGTAGGTCCTGCGCAAAGGGTCCTGAGTGTCTGAAGAAGTGAACATAGACATAGATTCTGCTATGGCCTGAGTCTGAGGATGTGAACTTGAGAAAACAAGTAGGGGACCTAAAGCTGGAGAGGTAACTATGTGTACCATGCTAAGGGGACCTGAACCCATCCTCACAATGGGAACAAGCTTGAGAAAGACCTTAAAAGCCAAGTGCCATCATTGGATTAATTTCTTTGAAAGAATAGATTGAAGGAAGGGAAACTTACTATTACTATTAGTGTTGCAGGATTCCAAGAGGATCTAAATAAAGGTGGATGTGGCACAGAGACAAGGGGAAATTATTTGAGAAACATTAGAGTCAAGGTCAACAGAAGGATAATGGACCGGATGTGGACGGTTAAAAAGAAAGACATATAAGTTGTCTCAAATACGTGGCTTCAGAAAGTGAGTGAATGGTGGTGATATCACCATGTCAGAAATACAGGAGGCTATGTCTGTTTTAGAAGGAAAAATACAAGCATGATTTTGAATTTGAGTCAGGCTTGAGTTGCTGTAGAATATCCAGGCAGAGATTCATAGATAGTAGACAGCTATGATATTTGGAGTTTGGAGCTCAGGAAAGATACCCTAAGACATCCTTCAGAGAGATAATGATAAAATAAGGCTTTAAAAACAGAAGTAGAAAACAGAAATCATCCACTCATAAAAAAAAAAAATCGGGGAAGTGAAAATTCTAACAATTATTGAGGTTGACCGTTTAATGCAGTTTGAGATCTTCCCTGAAGTCTGGATAAAATGGAAGCTGATATTCTGTCCACATTGTGGTTCTATTTGTCAGAGCTTGTGGAAAAAGTGAGTTTGCCCAATACAATATATCAGAAGATTTGGGGAAATGGCATAGTGCTAATGACACTCCCTGCAACGAAAAGCTGAGGAATGTAATTTGAGGACTCTGCATTCACACTACCGCCCCGAAAACACTTCCCAGTAGAGAACAAATACTTGCCCTTGTCAGAAGTTGTAGAGAAACGTATGAACATGTTGTTTAAATATTTGTAAGAATTGGATATCTTGGGGGGGGGGAGCAATTTCTTAAAAATGCCTTCGAATAACCCTTGTGATTCTCAGAAGACTGATTGTTTACAGCTGATTGGAGCTTTATCAGGCACTGTCTGAGAAGCCACTCAGTCCCAACTATCCTGTTCTTCTCCCCATTATCAGACATCCCTTTGTGCAGGATGCTGGACACCATAATCATATTTGAAGTCTAGACCCAGCAGGGTGTCCCTGCTGGAATGACACCCACCCATCCACTGTGGCTTGGTTGGCATATTTCTGGAAGAGATTTGAACACGTCAACTACTTAAAATGTATGCCATCCCCTTTACCCGTCTCTGGGTGGGGACGAGCGTCTCCCCAGTGAAGACGGCTCGTCTTGAGAGTTGCTTAGTTTATCAGCCGTGGTTTGCTTTGAGCTCAAGAAGAAATATTACAGCATCAAGAATTTTAGTCAATTTTATTATCACCTCATTAAATAGAGCTCAGCCTTCTGTCACCTGTGTCCTGGCTGGGAGTTACCTGTCAGGACCTCGGGAGCATTGATGTACCGGACTGCAGGTCTTTAGAGAAGAGATGGTGTATTAGCTTCCCAAGGCTCCTAACACAAAGCACCTCAAACTAGGTGCCTCGAACAATAGAAATATATAGTCTCACAGTTCTGGAGGCCGGAAGTCCAAGGATCTGGGTGTGAGTGGGGGTTGGTTCCTGCTGAGGCCCGTGAGGAGAATCTGACCTGTGGCTCTTCCCTCACTTCCGGGATTTACTGGCAATCTTTGGCTTGTAGCTGTACCACCTCTAATCTCTGCCTCCATCTCCCCATGACAGGTTGCCGAGTGCCTGTCCCTCCCTGAGTCCAAATTTCCTCTTTTTATAAGGAACCAGCCATATTGGATTAGGGCTCACCCTAATGACCTCATTTATACCTTGATCATTTCCATAAAGCTCCCCCCCCTTTCCAAACGAGGATGCATTTGAAGTGCTGGGAGGTAGAGATTCAACACATCTTTTTGTAGGGACACAGCCCAACCCATTGCACTTTCCTAGAAAGTGTGGGATTCTCTCACTTTGCTTTTCTGACGCGTTAGCCTTGGAGCAGGCGATTTAGGGCCCCTTCCTCTTGCTCCCAGGCCAACCCCGCCCTTCGCTCTTCTGCACGTTGCTATCATTCATACAACAGCTGAGACTGGTAGGAATTATGTCTTATATTTCTTTAGGGAAACATTTCCCCGAAGTGTGCTCTGCAACTTCAGTCATGCAAGAGAGTCTGCAATAAAAGATTCCACAGTCAATTTAGTATTGGAAAGATATTCACAAATCCCACAATTAAAACAACGAGCGCAACCCTTTAACTTTATTGTGTTTTTTTTGTTCTGTTTTGTTTTGCTTTTTTTTTTTTGATTCGAGAATCTCACTAACATCCCATGGAATTAATGTTCTACAGAGAACATTATGGGAAATGCTAGTTTAATGCTTTACCGTTTACAAAACATATTCACAGTTATTATCTCATTTGGTTCTCAAAACAGGCTCTGGTGGAGGCAGAGCGATTATTATGGTTTTATTGTGGAAAAGCCACAGTCTGCGAAGGTCCTATCGTGGGCCAGGATGGGGCGGCCAAAAGCAGCGGCGAGGGAGCTCGAATCTGGGCCTCTTGATTCGCAGTCCAGTGGTGGTTCTTTTTTGCCTGGCAGTAAATTTCTCAAGATAAGCAGCACGTTACATAATCTCTCCCCGTCTCTTTCTTTGCCGCCACAATTGAATTCAAGGCAATTCTATCACTTTTCTGAGAAGCAGCACATCCACATCCGTATCTGGGTGAGGGTGAGAAGGAGAGAACAGGAAGCAGGCCCACACCCAGAACACCCTGTCTCAGGCGGCCTATCGCCTCCTCTCCCTCACCACTGTTTTATGGTCAGCAGTGGGCACGCTCTCTTCCTCCCTCACCTCTGCCCTTTGGGGAGAAAGTCCACAGGCTGTGCTATAACCAGGCTTCCAACCCCCTACACACTCGCCCTATCCCAATGTCCTCTTTCCCTCTCTGCCCACCAACCACCACCCCCCATCTTTAAGTGACCCTACTTCATTGGTCCCTGAGATGCTAGTGACATTCGGAACATACCTTTCATCCTTTAGATGTTGTCTGTTGCCATAGAAATTAGTCTGGAGGGAGTCTTCGGTTTGTTGGAACAGGCCTTGCGGGGATCACAGAGGCTTTCAGACACTGTTGGGACAGGCTGGGCCCTGCACCATTATCCCCCGACCTAGGAATGGGAAACGCTGCACGCTCCTCTGCCCTGCCCACCACATGCTGCCCAAGGGCAGCGTGAGGGACGGACACGCCACGTGGAAGGAGGACGTTTCATTCAACTCAACGAACAGCTGTGGGTGCTCTATCGCTTACAGTGCTGGAGTGGACGTTTCCCCAGCACATGTGGAGTGGAAGGGGGGTTTATGCCACCGACCTATGATCCCACACGGCTGACCTTCTCGGGATACCGTCCTCAGCATCATCCCCAGGGTAGATTCAGCTGTAAGCCATCCTGGGGAGAGATAAGGAGCCAAGGATGCTTTTATGTAGTGGGACCCCCAGCTGTGGGTCCCCCTGGGGTGTGTGTGTGGGGGTAACAAGTACTGCAAAACTCAGTCTCCAGAGGCATCTGTGAGGCCCATTTGGAAGCATCTGGGGGATGTCCAGCCAAGTGGCTCTGTGGGGCAGTACAACCATAGACAGTGAGCAAGATCCAGGGTCTGGGCAGCAGCTCCGGGGGTGGCTGTCTGTGAATAGGAGCCCCCCCCCAGGCCCTGTCTGGGCTTCCTGGGAAAGGGTCGGAGGGTAATTAGGGACAGTAGCCCGCCCCCCTCACCCCACACAAAGGAAATGTTTCACCTTATGTTTCTTCTCCTGTTTCCTCCTGTTCTGCTGTGTTTTGAGCAGTTGGTGTATTGTTTTCATTCTGTATAACCCTCTTGGGTGGTGTTGCCAACCTCTGGGATGGGGTGATTCTTTGCTGAATTGGCAATTCTTTGCTGTTGCCTTCCTCAGAGGATGTTTAGCAGCATCACTGGCCTTTGCACACCAGGTTTGCCAGCAGCAAACCGCCCCCCCCCCATCGTGCCAACCAAAAACTGTCTCCTGATGTTGCCACATGTTTCCTGGGAGGAAAAACTACCCCTCCTACCCCACCAAACACACATACCCCAACTCCAGAACCACTGCTCTGGAGAAAAGAACATCGGGAGCGCTAGGGGTAAGTAGGGGCTGGAGTGAGGCCCTAAAACCAAAAGCCTGGGGTTGAGGGTTGTACCCCTACTGTGACTGGGAAATGAAGAGCCAGAGAGGAGTCTTGGGGCTCTTGCAGCTGAAGCCTTTCCCTGGGCACTGGTAGGACACTGGCTTGGGGCACAGCAGGCCCCTGGTAATCGTAGGGCTGGGTCACTCTGGGCACACTCTATACAGAGCCCACCACAACAAGGTGAATTCCAGACTTCACCTGCTGCAGGATAGAGAATCCTTGAACTTGGTCAGGCTTGGTCAGAGGATGCAGGACTGAGGAGTACAGTTAGGTCTCTATTGCCTCCGGCGGAAGGGACTCGGGGAAAGTAATCACAAGCAGTGTGGGATGATGATGCTAAATATTTATAGGAGGCTACGTGCCAGACACTATAGTAATGACTTTGTCCGCCCCCCTCCTCATCTAGATATATGTCCAGTTCATTTCCCGACTTCCTTCGGGTCTCTGTTTAAATGTTAGCATATCAGAGCTTTCCCTGGTCATTTTATGTAAGACAGCAAGTGTCCTCCCTATTACTGTCAATCCCTTTTCCCCTGTGTTCTTACTCCTCAGAGCACCTATCGCCATCTGACACGTTGTGTATATTCTTTTTAATCACCTACCTCCTCGCTCGTGAAAGTAAGCTCTAGAAGAACGGAATCTTTTCTCCACTTCTGTACACCACCACCAACGTAATGGGAGGGACTGGGCTGAATTGTGCTCTCCTCAAAATTCAGATGCTGAAGCCCTAATCTCTAATACTTCAGAACACGACTGGATTTGGAGATAGGACCTTTAAGGAAGTTAAAATGAGGCCACTGGGATGAGCCATAATCCGATCAGGCTGGTGTCCTTATAAGAAGAGAAAAGTTGGACACACGAGGAGACATGAGAAATGTGCACACACAGAGTAATGCGTCCATGTGCGGACACAGCGAGACGGTGGCCACGTCCACATCAAGAAGAGAAGTCTCAGAAGAAACCAAACCGACCAGCACCTTGATCTTGGACTTTTAGTCTCCGGGATGGTGAGAAATACATTTCCGTAGTTTAAGGCATTAATTTTGTAGTCTTTTGTTATGAAGCTTTAGCAAATTAATATAGGGGCCCAGTACAAAATGAAAATGCGAGAGCTTTACTCAAAAAGCAGGGGAAAAAGTGCTGTTCAAGGTACTAAAATATAAAGCTGTTTTCTTTTCTCCAATCTCTCTTGGACTGTCGTGGTGGTTTTTTATCTGCCGTTTAAGGTTGCACTGTGTCGGGCACAGGTGCAGTTGCCGAGCCAGCGCAGACCCTCTGGGTGCCCGCAGGACCACCCCGTGACTCGGGACAATTGAGGTCCACTCACCGCCAGGTTCCGGCTGCTGGACTGATGCACTGTGCCACGTAGAGGCGGAAAAGTCAAAGCCAGGGATCTCCCCTTCCCACAGACCCACTCCTCCAACCCATGATGGATGGGCAACCCCCAAGGGTATGGCCATCTCTGTGCCGGATGCTCTAGTTACCTGGATTGAGGGTGGGTGAAGGCCACTTGCCAAGCTACATGTTGGCGCTGCCAACAGGAATGGGAACCAGGAATGGTCACTGTCATTCTCTGAGCCAAAATGCTACAGGGCAAGCACGGCCGACTCTCTCCAGACCCTCACTAACAGAGGAGAGCGGCACTGGTCTCTGGATGGGAATTGGGAAGAGGATGCCAGGTGGGGTCAGAGCCTCAGGGAGCAGGGCAGCAGGTGGTCATCATCTGTTCCAGGGAGGCTGAGCCTCTGAGCCCTCATGCATGTTCCATTGTCCTATCAGATTTCACTTACAAAATACAAATTCAAAGATGCAGTGACTGAGGATTTTAAGTCAGCAACCGCAGAGCACCGAACCCCATGTGCGAGGCCTTTTTTGACACAAGAGTCCATGCAACTTCATAGGTTTATGCCCACGAAGCCAACCCTGCTGCTACATCCCCAGCACCCGGAACAGTGTCTTGTACGTGGTAGGTGAATACGTGATATCATTCAACACATGATAATGTATTCATCATGATACTCACAATCATCATTAATCATGAATACATTCCATCTTCGTAACAGTCCTAAGAGGTAGGTTCCCTCCACTCAACAACTGAGGCTGTTGCATCACACCGAGGTGAAGAATTTACTCAGCGATGAGAAGGTGATCTTTGAGGTGGTGTCATGGAGCAGTGGGAAAGCCAAAGCTGGGACTGCGTCTTCTGCTGGGCACATGGGGAGGACATGCTCCCATGGTAGTTAAGAGGACGGGCTTTGTGGGACCGACCTGGGTGTGAGGCCTGGTGCTGGCAACTACCTACCTGTGGGATTTATATAATTTTCTCGACCAGTCTGGTCCTCAGTTTACTCATTTGTCACGTGGGAATAATAACACCTATCTCATTGAATTGTCCTGATATTTAAGTAATACATGTTTTGCAGCCCCCTTGGCACTTGGTAGCCAGTCAATCAGTGGTGATTAACGTTGTCATTATTATTCTTACTGGAAGTGGCACAGCATGTTGTATGGGCTTCAGAGTCACGCTGCCTGCATCCAAATCCCAGCTGGATGAGCCCTAAGAAAGCTACGTCTTGGGACCCCTCGGTGGCTCGAGGTACAGTGTCTGCCTTTGCCCCAGGGCCTGATCCTGGAGTTCTGGGATCGAGTCCCCCACTGGGCTCCCTGTGAGGAGCCGGCTTCTCTCTCTGCCTGTGTCTCTGCCTCTCTCTCTGTGTCTCTTATGAGTAAATAAATAAAATCTTAAAAAAAAATAACAAGAAAGAAAGAAAGCTACGTCTCCACACCCCAATTTCTTCATCTGTAACAATACAGATAAAAATAGTACCACTCCTAAGGGGTTATTTCGAAGATTAAAGGAACTGATGTTCACAAAACACTTAGAACAATACTTACTGCACAAATACACGCTCTCTCCACATTCGTTTGATAAATAAATATCGGTCTATGGAACAACTCTACCAACTAGCACTTTTAGGTTTATCCCTCAAAACTCCTGTCTTGAAACTCAGTGTGTGCTACGGCCGGGATGGGTCCCAGCCCCACGTGTTCACTTGAGTCTGTGACACTCTTCAAAGCATGGGGGAAGTGCATGGAACCTGACCCGAAATGAGCCCCTCCATCACCCTTGCCTTCCTTACCTCTCGTTTCTCCCTCCCCTTCTCTGGGACCTGGCTATCTCCAAATGCACAGGTTTTGGGGAGGACCAGGGCACGGAGACATTGAACTAGACTCTTTCCCAGGCCTTCTCTGGCCCCAATTTCCTACTTACCTTTCTAAAAATCTCCCCCATGCATGTGTGACCCGCTTGGTTTTCTCTGCTTCCATTTTGGGGCGGACCAACCAGTGCTTCTGGGTCTGGGAGCATTTCATTCCTGATGTGACCCCATAAAGAAAAGGGTAACACAAACAGATGGGCTCATTCTCCTGGGATACAGCTGCTGGGTTTCCCTGTAGAATCACGGGCCTCGCTCTCTCTGGCTGCCTTCACTCTGAAAGGTCATTTATAGCATTGTCCTCAGTTCCAAGGATCTGTTTCCCATTTCCTCACCAATCTCCCCTGCAACCCACCTCTCCCTGACTCATCTCTCTGTGTTGGTAATCCCTCCTAAGCACCGGCCCCTCGGAGCCCCGACACCCCCTAAATCCCACAGATCCCTCCTCTGATTCTGACTGGGGGGGGATGCTGAGGGGTGGGTACCCCAAGAGCGAGGGCAGGTTGAAGACTTTATCTGCTCCTTGCAGCTGCATCTTTTGTGACTTGCATTCTCCGGCTCGTCAATACTGCTTCCCATTAAATTAAATAGCTTATTGACTGGTGTGCCACATGGCAATGGGGTTGATGGGATTCGCAGGGACTCCTCGCTCCTCCCGCCCTCCCCCCACAATCACAGGTCACTGCTCAGTAAATCAGTGGGTAATGGAGTTTGAACTCTCCGAATCAGCTCTGTGTACCCTTTTTATTTGTTTTTAATTTGTATCAATGGTAATTCTGTCTGTTTCAATTTATGTGATGGTCCGGGCTGCAGAGCTGAGGAAGTCCCCTTTCTTACCCCATTAACCACAGGGGGGGCAACATCCTTTCCCGCTTTCTCTATGGCAAACCTGCCCCAGTGGGCAGGGAACGAATGTTCTGCCTCTGTCGGGGCTCATCGTGGTGCCTCCCGTTGCCACCAAATCCAGGGCCCAGAATTGAATTTGCTTTCCTCCTCCCACACCCCCTGAACTCCTTTGTTCAGATGCACCATAAAATGAACCTAGGGTGGAAGCATCTGGAGGGAGAAGCTTGCACCCCAGGGCCTCCGGCTGGCGAGCTCCTTTCTGTCTTGCTGGTTAAGTATCTTGTGCATCACTCCCCACCCCGTATCCCCCTCAAAGCTAAGTCAGCATCTCTAGTGTCACCAGTTGATTTGTCCGCAGGTGAATGCCATTTACAGCTTATTAGTGTCAGGACTCGATTGTAAAGTAGATATAGTTGGCCGCAGTGCCCTTAAACTTCCTTTGGCCGGCCGCTTTTCTCCCCTCTGGCCCTGTTAGAAATACGGAGTTACAGGAGGAAAATTAAAAAGCACATAAAACCGGTTGCAATGAGATGGAGAATGTGCATCCACAGGGATTCCCCAAGACAGGGGACAGTTCAGGGCTCCGGCAGGTAAACTGGCTTGAAGGGGCCGCTCCCAGGAGGGAAGCAGAGGGGTCTAGGTGGGGTGGCAAGGGTCGCACATTGATTCGGTGAGTTTCTAAAGGAAGTAGGGGAAAGGGCATGAGGGGGTCTGCAGTGAGGTAGAGAGAGTCGAGTAGGAGCCACTCTGAACTGTCGGCCCCCTGTATGATTCCACACATCCTCAAAGAAAGTTAAAAACAAAACAAAAACAAAAACATGGGGATGACCTTGACCTCCAACAAAGAGACAAAACCAGGAGTGGTTGCCCTGAGTGTGGGGGCTTAGGGGGAGGAATTCGACCTTGCAGCAGAAGGTTCCAGGCACAATCACCCAAAGCTTTGAAGAGACTGGAGCCCCGGCTGCCAAGGGGATTACTTGCCTGTGTACAGAGAGTGGGTTTGTGCTCCATATGGGTCCTCGTGTCATCTGGGCTCTGTGGCTCTCCTGTCTTGGGATGAGCTGCTCTCAGCCCCTACCAGCCAGCACCACCTGGGTGTCCTTGGGTGGCTCCCCTCTTAGCCGTGAGTGCTCCATGCTCAGTCTTCTCCCCTGAGGCCTAGAAGCTTGGCTTTTAAAGCCCATGCTGTGTGTGTGTGTGTGGGGGGGGGCAGCGGGTATAGGGGAATTCTCTGAACCTTCCTCTCAATTTTGCAGTGAACCTAAAACTGCTGTAAATATATATATATATATATATATATATATATATATATATATATATATCTTAAAAAAAAAGTCTTAGAGAACCTGGGTGCCCCAGTTGGTGAAGAGTCCTACTCTTAATTTCAGCTCAGGTCATGATTTTGTGGGCCTGGGATCCAGCCCTGTGTCAGCCTCCACCCTGAGCATGGGGCCTGCTTAGGATTCTCTCTCCCTGTCCCTCTGCCTCTCCTTCTCCCGGTCACACATATACACACACACTCTCTCTCTTTCTCTTTCTCAAAGGAAAAAAAAAATCTATGCTATCCCAATTGAGGACAGACTTCGTTGTTTAACTTTAAAATTCAAACGCTCTCCTGATCCAAACTTGGATTTCTCAGGGTTCTGGGACTCCTCCCCCGGTCTAAGGGGCACCTCCTGTGAAATTAATTAATTGACTGGGTCATGGTAACTGAAACTCCACTAATGATGGCATTTAATTATTTAATTATATGGAGTTCTTTTGATCCCTAAGTCATTGGTTCTTCCCATCACCTAAAAATGGACTCAAGGGGCCGGACTCCTACGATGTACCCATCTCATGGATCTGATACCAACCAGGCTGCTGATTTGAAGATGGGAATTTGGAACTGAGTTCAAGGTCGATGGAGAGAGAATTTAGGATGGAGTCTCCTTCCCATTGGAGAAGCTCTCAATGGAAGAGAACGTGGGGAGTGCTGACTAGAGGGTAGGTATTTCACATGTGTGACTTCCTTTACTCCTCATACAATCCGGTGGAGCCAACCGGATGAAAAAACTCCCTTTCCTCATCTGTAAAATGGGGATAATCGTTTTTACATTATTGGTTACTTTTGAGGAGCAAATAAAACACAGAGCACGTGATAAGAGTCTGTAAACCTCATACGTTTTACAAACGTTAGTCGATCCTTCAAATCCAACCCTGCAGGCAAGCGGTAATTTCAGGCACGATTTCCCATCTCTGTGTAATTTGCTGCCTCCCTCAGACCTAAACTACTCAGCTCTGTAGCCAGAGTTGTGAATTTGATTACATCTCATTGCTTTGCTCTTAGGCACCCACATTTCTTTTGTACATTAAAGAAGGGCGTAATGAGGTAGGAGTTCCTCTCGTAGAGCGGGGCCTGGGGTCTAACTTAGCTTCTGAAGGGAACAGTTTCCCAAGTCCTTGGGTGAGCTGGCTGGATGACCCTCAGGTAGAATGAGTCTTTCCTCCAGCTGATGAGGTCGGCCGTGTTGGAAGTGACACAGGTTTGCCCATTTGATGCTCTCATATCCGACTCCTGGAAGCCTCTAGCTGCTTAATGGATTCATTTAAGTGATAATATGAGCCGATCGTATGTCAGGTTGTTAAAACGGTGATAACATATTGCACTAGGAGAGCATTATCTACGGTAACTGCATTATAATGGTGAGGGAATGTCGACAGAACCACATATGATATTCCCATAAACACCAAATGAATTCAGAGTGACGAGCTATTCGTTCCAAGTGTGGCCAAGGCAAGAGGTAACACTTCATCCTCCAGACCCTCGTTTTTCCAAACAGCGCAAAAGGAGACACATGCAGACAAGTGTTGACACATCAAAGTCAAACAAATGCACGTGCTTCTCTGACCCATAACCAATCTGGAAACCCACTTAGCCGGCCTCCAGGGAGGATGTGAACCCGCAAAACGTACCCCCCCCCGCCCCAAGGAACAGAGTGAACAGAGGGAATGGAGAAAGGAAGGTGTTGGGGCAGGAAGAGTGTGAGGGCCGAGGCTCCATGTGTTGATGTTCTTCATCACTCCCCTCGAGAACTGGAAGGGGGTAGGGGGCTGCTCGAGAGAGAGCATCGAGGTACTCTCGCTCTCCCACCTCCCCAGTCCCCACACTCCAAGACCACGCTGGGAAAAAATAAAATGCTCAGGCAACGTTTATCTTTGTCCACCTCCTCCCCAGGCCTAATGTCGGTTCCCTTCTGTATTCTGGTATTAGCTCCCCAATACTGGACTCTAATACCTTCTGCTCTGATATTCCTGTCTTAAGATAGATTTGTTTATTTTACTTATTTATCGGTTGATTGATTGATTGATTGATTCATGAGAGACACAGAGACACAGGCAGAGGGAGAAGCAGGCTCCTCGTGGGGAGCCAATGTGGGACTCGATCCCAGGACCCCAGGATCACACCCTGAGCCAAAGGCAAACACTCAACCCCTGAGCCACCCAGGCGTCCCTGATATTTCAGTCTTAAAGTATTATCGCTCCCCCGGCATTTACTACAAGAGCAGAAGGACTTCGTTAGAAAATGCAGATGTAACTTTTAGCTTCCAACGTCCAACTAGCAGCAAGAATAGTTACCAACCGTTCGGTGCGTCCTCTGAGCCAAGCAATGTATTTACATTATCTATAAATCTCAGACACTCCAGCAAGGCAGAGTTTACAATTCGCATTTTCGAAATGAAGCAACCGTAGCTCCGTTAAATCACTAGCAAGGAGGGACAGAACCAGCATTTTTTTTTAAAGATTTTATTTATTTATTCAGGAGAGACATTCACAGAGACAGAGAGACAGGCAGAGGGAGAAGCAGGCTCCCTACAAGGAGCCCAATGCAGAATTCGATCCCAGGACCCCGGGATCACGCCCTGAGCCAAAGGCAGACGCTCACCACTGAGTCACCCATGTGCCCCGCCCTGAGTACAAAGTTAACAAGACTTGGGTTTCAGAATTTTATTGAATTGTGTCCTTCAGTTAATCCACTTTCTGTCTTTACACACTTAAGGTCTGGTCCTCTTCTCATAAAATGGGTTGTGAGTTCCACTTTTTTTTTTTTTTTTTTTTACTGTCTGCCTACTATGTGTCCTGCACGGTGCGGGGTCCAGAAGCTTCTGCTCTGTGGTAGCTCATAGTCTAAAGGGGCAAGTAAACTGTGTAAACAAATAGCTATCATAAAAGGTGCTAAGTGCCGTAATAGAGGTAAGTGTGAAGTGTTCTGGGAGCACCAATGAGGCAAAGCGCCTCGTCTTCAATGATCTCGTTACAAGGAAACAGATGGATAGTGCTCCATCAAAACTAATAGAATGAAAGATATTGCAAAGGCAATATGTGTCCAAGTGCTAGGGAGAGTTTATGATTTATCCAAAGAAAAGAATTGCTATCTAAGGAATTCCTGTGCCAGCAGAGGAATATTTTTAAGGGAAAATCTTCCTGGTGGCTCCTCCCTGAGACCTGTTGGAGGTTGTTTGGTGCCTGTTCCACAGCGGCAGCCTGAGTCTCTCTGCTGCTTCTAGTATAACCCTCGAAGATGAAGGGCAGAGAATTGTGACCTGAAATGCTTGTAGGCCCGAGGCTTTCCCATCACTTGGAGCATGAGCCCCAGGGAATCCCCCAGGGCCTGAAGGAAGGGCCTTTATGCTTTTCGAAAGTGATGACATAGGGAACTCTGAAATCCTGATCCCCTGCCCTGGGGGACCCCGAGGGTGGGGGATTTCTGGCAACCCCTCTAACACTGAAGCTCTCCCAGCTTGCCTGGCTGTGATTTGGGGTCAGGCTGTTGTTTTACCGGGCTTACTAAGGGAAATCCTAGCAAAAGAGCAATGCAGTCCTCTGTTAAAACGTTTGTCATGAAAGACCACATATTGTGTGCTTCATTTACATGAAGTGTCCAGAAGAGGCAAAGCCATCAAGGACGCAGATTAATAGTTGCCTAGGGCCCAGCGGCGAGCCTGGTGGGTAGTCGGAGAGGGTAGGGTGTGCCTGCTAATAGGTTTAGGGTTTCTTTCTGGGGTGATAAAAGTGGTCTAAAATTGACTGGGGTGAGGGCTGCAAACTTTGTAAATAGGCTAAAAGCATTGAATTGAACAATTTAGATTAGTGAATCGTATCTCAATAAAGCTGTTAACACAAAAACACAGTAATGCCAAGGTTTTATCTGGGAAGGCACAGAAAGCCACATTTTTTTCTTTTTTAAAGATTTTATTTATTTATTTATTTATTTATTTATTTATTTATTTATTTATTTATTCATTCATGAGAGAGTAAGAGGCAAAGACACAGGCAGAGGGAGAAGCAGGCTCCCTGGGGGGAGCCTGACAGCGGGACTCGATCCGGGTCTCCAGGATCAGGCCCTGGGCCTAAGGCGGCACTAAACCGGGGAGCCACCCAGGCCGCCCAGAAAGCCACCTCTTGCTGGGGTGACGAAGCTTTGCACAGTGCTGGACTCTGAGCCCTCCCAGTTTTGGTTCCCATTTCGGGGTCTGTCCTTCTCATCCACTTGACACCCTCAGAGAAAACTGATGTTCGCCCAGGACAGAGCCCTGCCTGGCTGACTCACCCCTCCTATACCTATGGCCTAATTAATCTGCCTTGGCCAAGGCAGGAGATCTTCCTTTATAAGGTAACTAAAATTGTTACAACAAAGTTAAAAATACTATTAGCATAGAGCAGAGGATGGGGGGTTATTGTTTCATGAGGACAGCTTTTCTATTTTGTAAGACAAGAGTTGTGGATGGATGGTGGTGATGGTTGCACCTCAGTGGATGCCATTAATACCACTGAACTGTACACTTAGCAATGGTTAACATGGTAAATTGTATGTTATGTATATATATATTTTTAAGATTTTATTCATTTATTCATGAGAGGCACAGAGAGAGAGACAGAGACACAAACAGAGGGAGAAGCAGGCTCCTCATAGGGAGCCCAATGTGAGACTCGACCCTGGGACGGGGATCATGTCCTGAGCCAAAGGCAGACGCCCAACCGCTGACCCATCCAGGCGTCCCTATGTTATGTATATTTTAACACAATAATAATAATTTAAAAAAGACTATTGTTACATATTCGAGGCATTCTCTGAAATGTTTTGAGAAGTAAAAGCCTCATGGAAAGGAGAGTGCCTTGCAGAGATGGTAGGGCCAAGGTTAGGGAAAGTGAGCAACTGATCATAGCTTAATTCATTTTACAATGCTGCCTTTTTGGGGAATCTTGAAACCCCCCAAATGAAAACGATGCTTCCTCCTTTCTGGTCTCATTGATCCCCCAGAAGAGCTCTGTGCCATGTTGTATTGTCCAATCAGAGTTGATAGAACCATGTTCCATGCAAGGCGCTTTTGAAAGATGTCTTCATAAAGACAGAGAAAAAAGAAGTCAACGTTGCAGGGTTTCCTCGTGTCACTCTCCAGATGGGACACGCTGCTTTCATCAGACCAAGATGGTTTTTTTCTTATCAAATTAAAATTATGATCCCCACCCTCCCCAACCTCCTTCTGCATTCCCAAGTTCATCCGCCCAGTGGCCCAAGCCAGAAACCTCAAGGTGATCTTTGACCTTTCCACTGCCTCCCCGGTCAATCATCCAAGGCCTCTAAAGTCTAAATCCAATGTACCTTGTGAGTGTGTCCACTCATTTCCACCCATACTGCCTCGAACCTCGCTCACACCAGTGCTGTCACTAATCTAGACTCCTACAGACCTTGTGAAGTGGTCTCCTTACTTGCCTCCTGTGTCCCAACTCTCCTTTCATTCTTCAAGCAACAGCCAGAGTGACTTCTTAGATTTTAGATCAGATTAAGTTCCTCCTGGGCTAAAGCTTCATAGGCTAGCCATGCCAGATACAGCAAACAAACGCCTGCCTGTGTGGCCAGCGAGCTCTGCACAATCCATCCACTGCCTGTCCGCCCACCTCTGGCCTTTATATCATCTTCTTCCACGCTCACCATTTTACTGTTCTTTAAAAGTCCCCAGCTCCTTTTCTCGGCTAATTCCTAGCCATCCTTCAGTTCTCGTCTTAAATATCACTTATGCAGAAAGACCATTAATTAGTGCATTTACTACTTCTTCATTCACTCAATAAATATAAATCTAGCATGTGCTCTAGTGCTAGGCACTCTACTCATCTTTGAGCCTCTCTCCCCATATAATTAAGGCCTCCTGCTATACTCTCGCCTGGCACCTTCTTCTATTTCTTCATCGCACTTAACATAATCATTTAGGATAAATTTATTGTTTACTTTTTAAAAAGATATCTTCCTTCGTGTAATGCACTAAGGTGTTCGAGGAGAGGCTATTTACCGCACCTCTGTATTGCTCCCGCAAATAGCGACTCGGTAAATATTTGCTGAGTGAAGACATCTTTAAATAGAGGTCCTTTGATAGCATGTGGGCATATGGAAGTTTCATTACTTCTTTTCTCTTCCCAGCTTATTCCCCATCATAAAATAATGGTGATACTGAGGGTGACTAAGTGGGAGACAGGCTCACCAACTCTTCCTAATGAGAATCAGCACCGGTTCACAAATGACAATATTAATGACTAACATTCGTAGGGTGTTTTACATCTAGCAAAACACTTTCCATATGCATTACTTTCCCCAATTTAATAAAGACAATCTAGCTTTTGGCTGCCTTATAAAAAAGAAATAAAATAGAAATAAAAATTTTAAAGACAACAGGGATTCGACTGTTAGGATATTTGAAGTCGATTAATGAACAATTGGAATAGTGAGTTAGAAGAAGAGAGAAAACACTTCAACGTGGTTGCTCCTTTCAAATTCTGAGAGCACTTTTAGGTTTAAGGAAACAAAAGTACATCTTTTTAAGTCCATAGTATCTGTGTCCAGTCAGAGCTTTGGGCTGCTTATAATATGAATTAAATCCCAGGGTGCACTGTATGCAGTATGATGGATTCCACCCAGTTTCCCATCAGCACAAGGAATCCTTCCAAAGGCTCAAGAACAAAGAAGCAGCTCTGCATGGGGGAGGTGGAGTCCAGGATTCTTTTTTGTTGTTTATAAGGAGAGGGAGATTTTCCTGAATTGAATGCCCCACTCCAACAGCCGCCAAATGTGGAGATGGCTTAAATTGACTTAACCTCTCCCTTCTTTCCCCCTGCCTCCCTATTTGTTCTAAAAGTCTTATCTTTTTGCCTCTACTCTATGTGGAGTGGGCCTTTCCATGTGCAAGGACCCAGGATACAGAGTAGAAGCGGACATGGGCAATTGACCTGGGTATCTGGACAAATGAAAATGCACAGGTTTAAGCAGAAGATACCCCCAAATGCATATCCCTTTACAGCCTGGCAACTATTTTGCTCTCCAGAATAAAGATCCAAAGGTCTTTAACTCTGTGAGTTCTAATCAGTTTACGTTTATCAATGCAGCATGGCATTTTCAAGGATTTTGCTTGGCACTTTCAATCTTCTTCTCCTCTTGCTATTGATTCTCTGGTGTCATGATCAGCAAAAGGCCAGCCTGAGGGGTAGAGGCCCCTGGGAGGCACAGGAGAGTAAAGTGACAGAAAAGATAGATCTATCACCTTGAATGTTCTCCAGCCCAGCCAATCATGGAGCTGGCCAGGGTCAGACCTGTATAATGCTTGGATAAGAGACCGAGTTGGAAGAGCAGGAGCTGTAGACCAAAAGACCAGATGCTACAGGAGACAACACTGGAACTCTTTCACCAGCTGGAGCCCTGAGTTTTGGCAAATCACTCACCCCCAGAAACTGAGTGGTTTGGTCTGATGGTCTCCAGAGGCCCTTTTGCTATATAACATTCTATTTTCCTAAATTTTATTTTCTCATTCCACAAGTCCTCAAAAAATGAGGACATAGTCAATGATGTCAAAGGCTAAAAGAGGGACAGGATAAAATAAAGAAAGTTGTTCACTTGACAAATGGGATGGTTGGGGTGCAAGGACACACTGAGTTGAGGACTGAATGGAAAGAAGTGGAAATAGGTTGTAACGGAGAAAAAGGACAGTAGCCAGAGCTAAGATGAGTTCTGACGAAATTAGAGCAAAGAAAAACAATAAAAATATGAAACATACCTCATCATAAGATATGTAAAAGCATTGACATAGTCATACACTATTCAGATTATAGGATAGTTTCAGCTTTTAGAAAAATATCCACTAGTCTTGGCTGAAACATGGCATTTCCAAGTGCTTCCAGTATTGTGTTAGGATGACCTGGCAAGAAGATAATGCTCACAGAAGCAGAGGAGAGTGACTTGTGCTCAACAGAAGAGCACAAAATCTTTCTTCTTATTCCTCAAAGTTCTAGACTTTAAGATATAGAAAGCTGCTGGACATTGCCCATGTGAACAGATGTAGGGGAAGAGCATGGGATCAAAGTGTGACATACCTGAGTTTCTAGCCATAGCCTCAGCCATGACTGAGTTTCTAACCATAGCCATGAATTGTCCAACACTGGGACGTATGGGCACCCAGGAAGACTCATGATTTAGCCCCTCTTCAATCTAAAAATTTTAAAACCTGTGTCCAAAACATATTTAGGGGAGAAGTTGAAGAAGGGGAAGGCAGAGAAGGAGGCCTGTTAGAGCCCATGGCTCAACTATGACCACATACTTACAACCCTCATCCAGCAAAACAAAAGCTGACATTTACTCAGAGTTTCAATTCTTAAAAAGTAATTTAGCAGGCTCCTTAAAGGTCTTGCCTCTTATTGCAAATGGTTTTTCAAAGTCTTCTATTCCAGGAGTCTCTTTGAAAATAAATATGTAGGTATATGTGTATGTGTATATGTAGTTTTACTTGAGAGTGAAAAAAAATACAGTGGATTCTCATTATTTGCAGTTTTTATGTCCTATAAAGTTGCCAAGAATATGAATTAGTGATTATGGAACCATCACTCCTAGGGGAGATGCAGGGTTCAGTTCCTGTGAACCTCTGGTCTTGACAGTTTCATCCCCTGGTCAACACATAACCTTTATTATGTGCATTTTTTGTTTAAAGGCACCTTACTTTCTATATATTGTTGATTTGTTCACATTGAACTCACAGCCAACAGTACCATAACTCATGCCTGAGTGAAGCTTATCTAACTAACCACGTATTTTCTCCAGAAGGCACATCACAGCCTTCTTGCGCGTAGAAACACTAGCACTTCAGCACTGTGCTTGGGGCCATTTTACACAGTGAAATCATCAACAAAAAGGACGAACATAAAAAAATGTGGTACTAAACAGGCCATGAAAAGAACACTTGTTTACAGTATGAGAGCTGAAATGAGGAGAGAAATCACCTCATTCAACCTTATCTGAGAATGTGCACTTTAGGCAACTCTAATTTTTCATCACTCTACACATGCCCTCAAATGATTGTAAAAATTCCGTGAGTATTGATTTGGGGTTACAAATAAATTTTAGCAGGTAGATGGGTCCTCAAATATAGAATCCGTGAATATGGAGGATGAGCTGTATGTGTACGTATGCATATATTGATACTGGGGGATTTCCCTCATCTCTTTAAGCCAACTACAAGGTAAGATGAATAATACTTCCTCATAGTGCTGTTGTGAGGATTAAATGAAATAATGCATGGGACACATCCGTAGACTATATGGTACACTTTCTCAGACACTGGGGAGCGAAGCTCTTACTCTTTTCCATTCACTTTCCTTTCCCTTCACTTGGAAGGCTCATTTTTGTTTGCTTGTTTGTTTGTTTGTTTTTCACCAGATTATCCATGGTGAGTACTTCTAACTTTTAATTTGGCTAGAACATTTTCTCTTTGTATTAAAATTATCTGGGAAAACTATCAGGTTGATTTTCAGTCATCACAGCTAATATGTCTCCTCTTGCAAATGCCAAGTATTCAATGCTTGCTTCAGTTTTTCAGGTTTTCTATCTCACATTTTGCATTTTGTACTTGAAGGTGAAATCCATGTCTAGTAAAACAGCTCCTTTGTATCCTAACCAGCTGCATCTGAGACTTGAATGCCTTTGCTTTCTCTCCTGTTTTTATATTTTGTTTTGTTTTTCTCCGACTGATCAATACCTTCCCATCTGAAGAAGCAAAACATTCTCTCTGTTCTGTTCCCCTTGCTGCTGATTCTGACTCAAGGGGATTGGGTGGGCGTGGGGGAAAGAGAGTTGGAGTCTATATTTAACCACAAAGATAATTCCTTTTCCTTGACACGTCCAGCAGCTCCAGAGAGAATTTGACATTTGAGGGGACTGAGTAGCAAGAGTAATTCTTATTTATCGGGCTATTGGAATAGCAGGGATTGGAGCAGCAAGTGAACTGCAGGGGTGAGAATGAGTCAGGGATTTGGGGGAGGGGAGCTAGTATAGGCAAAGAGGAAGAAATTATCCATCAACGCTGGTACAAGGACAGACAGCAAGACTCCTAGGCCTGCTTCCTCAAATGCTACACTAAACTGCCTCCAGGAAGACTGCACGGCCTTGGAGTAGGGCAGGTGGCACAGGTCGGGGAGAGTTGAGGTTGTGGCAGCTGCTTAAATGCTCTGCACCCTACATCAGTGCTTCTCAAACTTCAGTGTACACTTGACCCACTATGCATCTTGTTAAAATGCAGATTCTAGTTCAGTAGGTCTAGGGTTGGTCCCAAGGTTTTGTACCTTTAGCAAGTTTCCAAATGAGGCTGATGCTGCTGGTCTCTAGGCCACACTTTGAGCACCAAGGCTCTAACAGTCTTTTAGGAGAGCACAGACAAAGGAAGACAAGGGCAGGTGGCTGGACAGCCACCTCCTCTTCTCCCCTATCTAGCAGTGGCCCTGTCCATTTTCAAAACGACATTCGTTTTGTTCTTACCTCTCACTGGCCTTCCCCATCTATGCTCAAAGTGCTTGGAGATCAGGGGCTGAGTTTTGTTGATCTTTGCATATAAGGCTTTGCCTAGAATAGGCATTTTATGAATATGAAATCTGTACTTAAAAACATCCCTCTTTTTCCATGAAGTTTTCCAGATCATTCTAGCTCTACAGCACTTATTATCTGCATCATTCATTTGGCAATTCATCTTATACGGTCTATGACAGTTTTTGTATTGTTGTACTGGATTGTTATATATCTTTTGAAATTGTTGTTTTTTTTTTAGCCCCTCTATGTATTGACTCTGCAGCTAGATTGTAAATAAATTCCTTGAGTCGAGGGACTGTATTTTCATTTATTCATCAATCATTTGGTTTGTACCTACCTCACGTAATGCTAGGGCCTTGATACACAGAGATAAGTAAGGTGGGGCCACTGAGGGACAGAAGAGTATAGTGAGAAAGGCTGGGTTCTCGGAGCCAGAAAGAACTAGGTTTGAATCCCAGATCTTAAATTTTCTAGCTGTGTGACTGCAGGCAAAATACTTAACATACCCCAACTTTGACTTTTTCAGCTATAAAATGGGTTTAAACTGTTAAAGAACTGAGTTTGACTGAAATAATATATATGTCTGTATATTATTTCAGTCAAACTCAATATATATATATGTATATTGACTGAAATAATA
Source organism: Nyctereutes procyonoides (assembly GCF_905146905.1). Lineage (NCBI taxonomy): Eukaryota > Metazoa > Chordata > Mammalia > Carnivora > Canidae > Nyctereutes > Nyctereutes procyonoides. The sequence continues at coordinate 19,820,635 of NW_026575037.1, read as the reverse complement.
TATAGATATATATATATTATTTCAGTCAAACTCAATTCTTTATATACTCTCTCTATATATATACAGTCCCTTTGTATATATATACAGTCCCTCTGATGAGTAGTATTTGATGGGCACTCAGAAAAAAAAATTCTTTGCTTTTTAGAAAGTTTCCACCAAATAGTTTAGAGAAAACTATAAATACAGAGATAGTCAAAGCACCAGAGAGACTATATCAGCGGAAATTTTCTTTGTAATTCCCATAGGGTCTAGCAGGGAAGGCCTTGATAAATGCCTGTTGTTTGTTTGGTGAAGGCAATAGTGTACCTTCTATAACAAAGGCATTTGAGGGATGTAAGTGAATTTAATCCAATTTATTAATTTCAATGCAACTTAAGCTTTATGGACTCTTCCTATGATCAGGCCACAGATTAGTCTTTTATAATGTTATAAGGATCTGTTAGAGGCAGTCATTGCTTTATGGGGCTCTTAAGATGAGCTCTGTTTACAAACGAATCTGTAATTAAAGGATGTATGACATAAGCAAGATCTACCAGTAGTAAAAAAGGAAAAATAAACCGAGGAGAGGAAAGAACTATCCATTTTGTTGATGGTGGGAAAGAGAAGGAGGTGGCATTTGATCAAAAGCGGGACCTGAGTGGCCGTACAGATGATGACAGACAGGTTAGGGGAGCTTGGCAGGAAGTTAGGGTTGGCAAGAAGGCAGCCCAGAAGGGTTCTTGTTGCTGCGAAACAGCAGAAGACATGACAACAGTGCCAAAGGAGCCTCGTTTGCTCCGACACCCTCACGTGGGGGATAGTCCCTCTTGCCATCCGGGTGAGGAGTGTGAAGCAGAATTTGGGAGATGCCTGCCCCTCACAGAGATTAGGCAGCGTGAATATTTGCTGGCTCTGTCCCTCAGCCTAGAAATTCGGTTGGGTCTAGAGCCTACTCCGCTTTGAAATAACGGAGAGGAAGATGATCAGGGCGAGAGAAGAGCACAAAGTACGTTCTGGCTTCTGGGCCAGATTATTGCCCTTGTCTATTTGGACCAAGGCCAAATATTTCTTCCACTCTAGTTTGATGTCTTTCCAAGACAGCACTGGAAATGTGAAGTGACGAACTATGGCCTCTGGTTTGGGCCCATCCAGGCAGGACTTTCTGCCTGTGGCTGCTCTAAGGAGATGATGAGCCCAGAGAGGTTAACAGTACAAGTCCGTCTGAGCATTCGCTGTGCTCGTTTCATAGCCTGGAACTAAACCCTGGTTCTCTGACACTGCCTTGGGCATCCACTAGAGTAAACTTGGGGCTGACACATGATCAGTATTCCTGCTATGCCGAGGGATGTCATCCGGAGGTGTCACATGATGTTTCGAGGTGCCAGCTTGCATCAGCCCCACCTTTAATGGCGCTACCTCTCTTGGAAAAGCTTTGCAGAATATTCTTCAATCAAGAAAGGCCACCTGGAAAGATTTTACTTAATGCAGCCTAAATGAGAAATACTTTTCAGAGCTATGTGGGCTTCTTCAAATATCCCTAGAAACTAACAGACTTCAGGCTCACTAAACAGCCAGCAAACAATCATGGGTCGCCAAGCCATAAATCAGTTGTTAATGGATTTTCATCTAGTATAGTTTTGGCATAATTTTTAATTTGGTTTTAATTTGTGTTGATCTCCTCCTCCTTCTTTGATCTTCTAGCACGTTCAGATTAGAGCATGCTGCAGTGACCACTCACCCTCCAGTCCTAGGTGATCTGGGAGGAAGAAAGGATGCGTGACACTATCTTCACACTCAAACAGAATCTTCTACAACTGAATGGCAGAGTCTGTGAAAAAGAAAGGATATGTGTGTTTAGAGACTGAGGAGAGGAAGAAGCAGGCTGAGAGCAGGCTGGATCTTCTCAGAATAACTCAACACAGGAGTAACGTGTCTTGCCCCTCATGTGATGTCTGCATCCAGAGAAGAAGACTGGGTGAGTGGTTAGAAACATAAAAATTAGAGCTAGGGAAGCCTTCTGATTAAAATAGGCAGCCCGGTGACCTGAGTGTGGCATCAACTGAAAAATTCATCTCCAGCACCAGACCTATTAAAGACCAAGGGTGGAAATTAACCTCACTTAGCACAATGATTAAACTCCTGTCAATTGAGCCCTTTTCCACCAGCACTAAAAACTTACTGATTTTTCTTTTCTTTAATTGGATTAAAATGAAGGAAACCCAAGACCTCGGGGGAAGGGAAGGCGAGTAGACACCACACGCTCCAGGGCCGCCAGACTCCAACAACTGTGCCATTTCAGATGTGAGAGTGCTGTATGTGCCTCTGACGCCCAGGCTCAGCAAGCTGGGTACCCAACTCTCAGTACTGGAACCCAAACTCTGCTAGCTGTGGTCTGAAATGGATTTGCTTCAAACCCTAGAGACCACCAGAGTCAGAAAGAGAAGTTAGGGTATCCTCCAGGCTGCAGGTAGTTTTGTTCTCTTGCTAAGAGACTTGAGACATTAAGTTTGAAGACATTAGGAACCTCTGGCTAATGATGAGCACTTGACCACATTTGTCTTCCCACTGGATTCAGGCCTTCACCTATAGCTCTCTCTCGTTTCTGGAGAAGGCCTGTATCTTGCTTTCAGTAGCCTGGGACGGGTAAGGATAGCTAAACAAAGAGGACAATGAATGCCCTGGGTGCTAGTGCTGAAAAGGACCCCCTGGACCAACACAAACCTATGCAGTATCTTTGGGTGAATCAGAAAAAGGGGCCCGTGGAGGAGAACATAGTCACTTGTCCTTACTGCTTGATGACCAGATTTGGGCAAACAAAAGAGGAGCCCTTCATAGGAGCGAAGGTGGGGTAGGAGGTATCAGACACAGTCCCAATGGTACAGGGCTTGGTAAGCAGAAGGCAGGCTGCATTCTAGCCACCCCTCCCTGCCTCAGTTGGGTGTACTGGGGGAGGGCACAATCTACATAACCCTAAATGGTGGCCTTGGTGACACCCAGGAAGCAAAGAAGCAGAAGGGGATATCAGGGCACCAGGGCCACAAGTGGAGGAGGGATCCTTGGCTTTTGTAGTCTTATTTCATAGAGTCTACAGGCCTTTGCTGGCTTTGGGTTTGCCCAACATGTTGACCAATTAGGAATGCAGGGTTTTTAAACAAAAGCAGAGTTCAGGTTACAGATAAGGAAGGGAAGTCCAGGGCAAGAAATGATTTCCATTTGCCAGACATGTGCTTAACCTTCTCTGGAGGCTGACATCTCTAGCCTTCCCCGGGGTCCCTACGGCTATTTGGAAACACAACTAGACTATGCCTCCAACCTTCCCCACGGATGGAGTCCCAGACAGGTAATAGTGCACACGCCAGGACTCCGTGTCATGCACACTTCCTTTGTGGTTGTGTGCCTCTTTTATGTCTCAGTCTTCAGCCACAAGGACGGAAAAGGGGTTTGGGAGGAGACTGTGGGAAGACAAATTATTTCAACCGGTGACTTGAGCAACTGAGTGGAGTTCCAGAGCCTGACGATGATCACAGAGCAAGAAAAATATATATATATATATATGTTGAGGGTGATCTGAAAGTGATATGAGACATACATATATTTATACTTAGGAGAACAAATGCTTCTCTCTCACTTTCTGTCCCTCTCTGTCTGTCTGTCTGTCTCTCAAATGATGATCCTATTGCAGAAATAGAAACTGATGGTTTTCTTCTTCCTAAGTATTTTTTTTTCTTCCTGCATTTTGCCTCTTTTTTAATATCCTAAAAAAGCATCACCATGTGAATAGGTTTCAGCCAGCATAATCAGGAGCCTTTTCTGGGGTTTGCCAGATGCTTATAGCAGACCCCACACTTGCGAACACCAGTTCAACATTTAAAGCTGTTGTTTATCCCCCTCCACCCCGTCCATCTGCACAACTCCCTCCTTCAGTGGGAATACAAAGTCTTAGCATGAAAATCAGATTCAGAGAGTCCCTCCTGCACCTTCCTTGGTGCCTTTTTTAAATTTCAAAGACAATTTAAATTTTCTTTAGTACATGTTTATCAAAATTTATAATAAATTTATATATTTTTTATTTGAATTAAAGTTAGTTAATATATAGTGTAGTATTGGTTTCAGGAGGGGGATTTAGTGATTCATCACTTACATACAACATCCGAACAAGTGCCTCCTTGATGCTCGTCACCTATTTAGCCCATTCCCCCACCCACATCCCCTCCAGCAACCCTCAGTTTGTTCTCTATAGTTAAGAGTCTCTTAGGGTTTCCTTCCCTGCATCTTTTTATATTACTCTATTTTTCCTTCCCTTTTCCTATGTTCATCTGTTTTGTTTCTTAAATTCCACATATGAGTGAAATCATATGATATTTGTCTTTCTCCGATTGAGTTGCCTCACTTAGCATAATACACTCTGGTTCCATTCATGTTATTGCAAATGGCAAGATTTCATTCTTTTTGATGGTTGAGAAATATTCCATTGAATATGAATATATATATATATACATATATATATACATAATCACATTGTCTTTGTCCATTCATTAGTCGATGGTCCTTTGGGCTCTTTCTATAATTTAGCTATTGTTGGTAATGCTGCTATAAACAGATGCCCCTTCAAATCAGCGTCTTTATAGCCTTTGAATATATACCTAGGAGTGCAATTCCTGGATCATAGGCTAGTTCTATTTTTTGACTTTTTGAGGAACTTCCATACTGTTTTCCAGAATGGCTGCACCAGTTTGCATTCCCACCAACAGTGCAAGAGGGTTCTCCTTTCTCCACATCTTCACCAGTATCTGTTGTTTCCTGGGTTATTAATTTTAGCCATTCTGACAGGTGTGAGGTGATATCTCATTGTAGTTTTTTTAAGATTTTATTTATTTATTAATGAGAGACAGAGAGAGAGAGAGAAAGAGAGAGAGAGAGGCAGAGACACAGGCAGAGGGAGAGGGAGAAGAAGGCTCCATGCAGGAAGTCTGATGTGAGACTCGATCCCAGGACCCCAGGATCACACACTGGGCTGAAAGGTGGCGCTAAACCGCTGAGCCACCCGGGCTGCCCTCATTGTGGTTTTGATTTGTGTTTCCCTGATAATGAGTGATGTGGAACATCTTTTCATGTGTCTGTTAGCCTTCTAGATGTCTTCTTTGTAAAAGTGTCTATTCATGTCTTCTCATTACTTAACTGGATTGTTTTCTGGGTGTCAAGTTTGATAAGTTCTTTATCAACTTGGATACTAACCTTTTATCCAATATGTCATTTGCAAGTATCTTCTCCCATTCTGTCAGTTGCCTTTTAGTTTTGTTGATTGTTTCCTTCACTGTGCAGAAGCTTTTTTATCTCAATGAGGTCCTAATAGTTCATTTCTGCTTTTGTTTCCCTGGTCTCTGGAGACATGTCTAGTTGCTATGGCCAAGGTCAGAGAGGTTGCTGCCTGAGTTCTCCTCTAGGATGTTGATGCTTTCCTGTCTAACATTGGTCTTTTTGATTAGAGCCAACCTATGTCATCACCTGGAGTGAGTTTTCTTTGTATTCCTTCTGTCCTTGACAGCCTGAGGACATAGGTTCAGTCAGAGCCCATCTCCAGCTTTGGCTACATCCCCTTAGCTAACGTAAGATTCCCCAAACTATGGCCCATGCGCAAAGTCTGGCCTGCTACCTCTTCCTTCCTTCTTTTCTTTTCTTTTTTCTTTTCTTTTCTTTTCTTTTTTCTTTTCTTTTTCTTTTTCTTTTTCTTTCTTTCTTTCTTTCTTTCTTTCTTTCTTTCTTTCTTTCTTTCCTTTCTTCTTTTTTTTCTTTCTTTCTTTCTTTTTCTTTTTTCCAGAGAGCTAAGAATGGTTTTTACATTTTGACATACCTAAATAAAAACCAAAATAAGAATAACATTTCATGGGGATCCCTGGGTGGCATAGCGGTTTGGTGCCTGCCTTTGGCCCAGGGCATGATCCTGGAGACCCAGGATCGAATCCCACGTTGGGCTCTCGGTGCATGGAGTCTGCTTCTCCCTCTGCCTGTGTCTCTGCCTCTCTCTCTCTCTGTGTGACTATCATAAATAAATAAAAATTAAAAAAAAAGAATAACATTTCATGGCACATGAAAATTATATAAAGTTCAAATTTCACTGACAGAGTGGAGCAATTGCAAAAGAGATGGCATGGCCAACAAAGCCCGTATTATTTACTCTGATCCTTTGTAGAGAAAGTTTGCAAACCCTGAGCTAACTGAGCTCTGGGTCATGGAGGAAGAACCTTATCAGGCCTGTTTTATAGGCTAGGGCAACCCTCAGAAAGCAATAAACTAGGAATAAGAATCTCACTTCAGGGGCACTTGGGTGGCTCAGTTGGTTAAGCATTTGGCTCTTGATTTTGGCACAAGTCATGATCTCAGGATGGTGGGATTGAACCCCACATCGGACTACACGATCACTGGGGAGTTTGGGAGTTTGCTTGAGGATTCTTAACTTCTCCTTCTGCTCCTCCCATGCTTGCATTCTGTCTCTCTCAAATAAAAAAAATGAACCTTAAAAAAAAAAAAAAAAAGGAATCCTGCTGGAGCCTGGAGTAGGGGATCCGGATTGAAATAGCATAGGGATTTCTGCTTATAGGTTTTAGAAATGCAGAGTTGATGTGCATATGATACATGCCCCTCCTCATCGATCCAGGGTGTTTGATTCGTGGGCCTGTGGCTGCAACTCATATCTTCTCTGTTAGGTCAGGTTGTCAAAGGGGCTTCCACAGCCAATGGCAATGTAGTGTGTCTGGATAGAACACTCAGCTATGGATCAGCTCATTCCTGATCACTGTGAAACATGCAGGATCTGTTTGCTCTTATAATGAAACAAAACCCACAAGGGAAACAGTTAATCATTGCAAGGATACCATCTTCCCTCCTTATGCCTGCCCCTGTCTAAGCCCAATGCAATGCCTTCTCTGACTGGATACTCCAGAGGAAATGAGCTTTTGGTAGCTGGGTGCAGTTCAGTGCCAGGCTCCTGTGGGGCTCAGTCTTAGCTATGCAGCACCTTTGGTGGGGGGACCTTTAAAAAAGAAGCAGATACCTAGGCCTCACTCTTAAGAGATTCAGGTTCTATGGGCCTCCATGAAGACCACTCATTTGCATATTCAAACAGAAGCCAGGTGATGGGGACATACATCTGAGAACTGTTTTCCTTAGAGCTGTCATTGGCCCAGAGGTGTCAGAAAGGTCCAGAAGAAACATACCCCTGTCCCTTTTCTTCCTCCAAACAGCCCTTCAGTTCCATTTCATTAGTTCATCAAATGTGCATTGAAAGCTTACTAGAAGTCAGGCCCTGTGTGAGGTCATGTGGGCACCACAGCCACTAAGCTGCTGCTCCTGCCTGCAAGAGCCTATAGTCTGCATGGGGATGAGGGGGGACAGAGGGGGCAAGAGTCAGGGTGCACCTGCCTACCCTCACCCTGGACATGCTCTGTTGGGTCCTGCAGCCAGCACCGAGGGAGGCCAACCTGGGGTTGTCCACAGTGCTGTGACTTCCAGAAGAGGGCATGTGCCTACTTCTTAAGTCACAGTCACTTGGGCTTCAGGGAGGCTCTCAACTTCCATGCAGCTGCACCACCAGGCTGAGCCTTTTCTGTGGTCTCGCAGCCCCTGCTATGGCCAGGCTGACAGGGATGCCTGTAGTTCTAGGGAAGAGGGCTGATTGAGGGAGACCCTCCAGCTCTCCCTCCTCACAGGAAGACTCTTCTGTGCCTCACTCTGCTCTTCATCCCAGAGTCTAAAAGGAACATGAAGTCTGCACACAGCTGTCGATTTGGCTGGTGATGCATGAGACTGGGAACGGGGCGCTGGCGCCGTCTTCCATCCACGGCTATATTGGCCCCGCAGCGCTCAGCTGGGAGATAATAAAAAACTTTCTTCTTTTATTTTCTTCTTTTGTTGTCAGTAAACGGAGCAGATCCACTGCCAGGGTGACACAGAGAGGGATGAGATGTGTACTGACAAGGTGCCTGAATATATATTTTTCTGAACTATGATGAATTCTCTTTTTCAACAGAGTCGGTATTCTGACCACTGTCCCACGTTGACACTTTTATTATCCGTAGCTCAATTTCATGGAGCAGATTTGGTTTTCTTTTCCAATCGTAAGATTCTTTCAAAACAAATCAGCCTCACTCTCTGGTGGTACCTTTGTTTTGTTCCTCTTCCTGGGAGGACGTTTTTGAGCACAGAATTCATGCAGCTCCGTGTGGAATAAAATCATTCATTTTTTCCAAGAAGCTGCTTATTTCACCTCCCCTTGGTTCCCCACCACCACCAAATAAACAAATTCAGGCCTTCTTTTTTATTATGAGAATAACAAAAAATAAATAAAAGATAATGTTTATTGAATGCAACCGTAACAGGCACCTTCCTTTTGGCTCTCTATACACAATGGCTTTTATTCATCACAGCCGCCCTATGAGCAGAGTGCTAATATTATCCTCATCTTACAGAGCAGCCTCAAAGGGGTCTAGGGAATAACTTGCCCAAGATCAGAAGTTCACAAATGGCAGAGTCACGATTCAAACTCAGGTGCTTCTGGCTACAAAGTCCAGGTTCATAACCCCCATACGATACTAATGCTCCTGACGCAACCTTAGTTTTAGCATCCCATTTCACATCACATCCCTCCACTCCCTGGATACCAAAGGTGTCTAACACAGAGGAGGACAGAAGTGAAGTTGTGCCAATGGCCTACTTATGTTTTGCTTCCCTCAGAATTAGTGATGGAGGGAATTATGATCGAGCATGGAGATGAGGCCACACCCCACAGCTCAGGATGAAAGCACTGATGCTCTCTCCCCGAAGATCCAGTGATCCCTCCTGCTTGGGTTATATTTGGGGGTGGGGGGCTTGTTATAGTTATAGGCCCACTGCCTGCAATCTGTCTAGTTAAGATGAAAATGTGAATTTGGTCAACGCTTCAAGTGGCTTTATTGGCTATACATACTTGGTGATGGCTTATCGAGAGAAACAGGAAGCTTTTATCAACACAAAGATATTCAACCTCATTAGGTCTGTGGCTGTGATCAATTCATTATGAGCTCTCACCTGGAATTAAAAGCTGTGAATTATCAAAGTGAAGGTGAGGATGAAGATACAGGACAGTACCTCTGAGAGCCTATTAAATAGCCAAGAATATTTCATCAATTTCTCCGGGGAGGACGTCCCCTTCCCTCACCTCCCCCTCCTGGCTTCACTTACTTACCTTCTATCAAGTTACAGCCTGGAAATTACTTACCTCTCTCTGCTACACAAGCTTATTAGAGGTTGTGCTGAGCTGCCTGGCACTAGCTACCCCATTATCTGCTGTGGAGTTTAGATAATGGTTAATCATAGAAGCAAGGAAAGAAGAGTTGCAAATTCTCCTACCTGACCAACCTCAAACGGTACCTCCCTCCACCTAAATCACCTAGTTTCATTTACCCCACTCAGCCATTCATTTATTCACTAAACATCTATTCAGTTCAACAAACATACATTAAACACCTAATGTAGGCTGGGCATTGTGCTAGGCATACAAAGTAGATAAGAAATGGTCCTTACTCTCAACTATGCTCATAGTTGAGTGGAGTTGACAAGCAATAAAATCATTGCTATAATTTAGTGTGTTCAGGGGCATAGAGCACACTTTGGGAACCCCTGATGGGAAGGTCAAAGTGTCAATATAGTATCCTAGGTAGAAAGAAGCGTCTGTACAAAGACTTCCAAAAATGAGAGAAAACAAACATATAGGGGCAGAAACTCCCTATTCTTTGCTATTTCAAATGCCCATTTTACTCTAGTATCTGGCAGCCCAATGCTTCATGAGACCTTCCCCAGGTAGTAGGGGTGAATTTTGATTTGTTTAAGTCAATCCCATTCTCCACTGCCAGTGATCAGTCAAGACATGGACAAGAGATGCTGTCCTGGCCAATGATGAGAAGTCAGCTGTGGCTTCTGGGGATGTTTTTCACACTTGTAAAACGAATTGCAGACAGTGACAAGCCTCTTTAGACTTTGAACTCTATTGCATGAAGGAAATGATGCCAAGAGCTTCTGGAGCCATCTTTCAGATATGAGAAGGGCTTCAAGAAGATTGTAGAGAAGTTGACACAAAACCCTGATATCACTGAGCTGCTAAATTAACCAACTCTGGAACCATTTATTTGATATAGGAGATAATGAATGTCCTTATTCTTAGATAAATTTTAATTTTTTTTTTTGCTCCTTGCAGTCTATAGAACCCTACTTGATGCAGCAGGTGTGAGAAATTACTGCACACACCCCTCCCACACTCTTACCTCACTGCCTTTGCTTTTGCACTTCCTGCCACCATAGATGCCTCCTACCAACTCCACATGTTGAAATCCTACACACTCTATGAGACTCACCTCAAATGTCACATCCCTCCACTCAAACCAGTGATTCTCCCTCCTTATCTGACTTCATATACATTTTAGAAGGCAATGCATGATCACATTCTTCTTGGTTCACAATTATTTCTGTGCTGATCTGACTCCTACTACTAGATTGGAAGGTCTCTGAGGATAGAGACTCTGTGTCTGACTTTTTGCAAACCCTGAAGTGCTTCTCTGGTGTCTGACCTCAGTAGGTGCTTGATGAATTAAATGTGTTGGAACCAGGGTCTGGGGAGAAGTGAGATATTAACAAAGGAAAAACTGCAGTATGGTGAACTATGAAGTTAAAGGGAGACCCATCGAAGCAGAGAAAGCATAGGGCCTGGGAACCCATGATATCAGGGCACAAGGAATTGTCATGTTTCGAAAGTCATGTTGTATGGCATCTTAGGTTAGAGCTGTGAAGAGTTCCTGGGCCCAATTTCAGTGTGTGTGTGTGTGTCTGTGTGTGTGTGCGCACATACTCTTATGTAGAGGCTTCCCCATACCAACAAGCGATTCTCCACACCAGCAGGATGTCCTACAACTCAATTCAATTCTGATACAACCTAAGGGTTCAGTCCCCTCAGACTATGTCACCGCCCCCCACCTCATTTTAGATGCCTGTTGCAAGCCCAGGTTGTCACCTGACCTATAAATCAGAGATTCCCAGGGCCTTCTCCTTAGGTTCAATTAATTTGCTGGAACAGCTCACAGGACTCAGGGAAACAATTGACTTAGTAGGTCACCTGTTTATTATAAAAGGGTATCACTCAGGAACAGCCTGATGGAAGAGAGCCACAGGGCAAGGCATGTGGGAGAGGCACAGAGCTTCCATAATCTCAAAGGAGGCTATTCTCCCCAAATTTTCGTGTGTTCACCAACCTGGAAGCCTTCCAAACCCTGTCTTTTTAGGGTTTTTATAAAAACTTCATTCAATAGTCATGCTTGATTAAGTCATTGGCCATTGGTGATGGATTCAACCTCCAGCCCCTCTCCCTCCCCTAGAAATCAGGGAGTGGGATAGAAAGTTCTAACCCTCTATTAGTGGTTGGTTCTCTGGCAACTGGCCCCATCCTTAGCTGTTTTGCAGAAGTCGACTTCCTTAACATAAACCTAGTTGTGGTGGAAAGGAGCTTTTTATGAATAACAAGACAACTACTTCACCTTTGTGGCTATGGGGTGGTTTCAGGAACTGTGGACAAGCGACCAAATATCATAATGAAAGGTGTTCCCATCGCTCTTATCCTTCAGGAAATTCCAAGGAGCTATGATCCAAGAGCAATGGCTGAAGACCAAATATCTCTGAGAAATATATTTCGGTCATCTGGATGACAATACAAATATATAATTCTTATAAATCACAATATTGCAGGTTGACAGAACCATGTTGGGCTGGAGTTGACAGCTGAGGATGAGGGATTCTGAAGCTAAAAGTAACAAGCACAGAGATAAATTTATACATATAAACTTATAGCTCATCTCCAATAATGTCTTTGTACCTTAATAATGTAGGAAGGAGTGCCTGACTTTGAAATTGGGGATGGTCACTGTGACACATACCTAAGGGGTAAGATGATGGGCAGATAGAAGCATCACTCGGTGCCAGATTCTGCTCAGTGGGCCTTGGGGGCTATGATGTCACCTCGCAACAGCTTCCTGGACTTCAGAAAAGCTCCTCTCCTGGTCGATGCCACCGTGGCTTTGGAAATCCAAGAATGTGTGGGAGCTGCAAAGAAAGTGGTAAAATATATTTGCGACTGAGCAAATTTCAGAACTTCTTGTGACATTCAAGGGTGCAGGGGAGTGGGCCAGACATGACACAAGGGTAGGTGTGGAAGATGCTGCTTCTAAGTTCTGAGCTGGACGTGAAAAAAATGAGGAAGTGAGAGGTTTGAGTTTTATTTTGGGTGGTGAAATGAGAAAGCAAAACTTCGTATTCCACAGCTTGAAATATAAGAGAGGCACTGCAGGGTTGGTACTGAGAAACTTTTGTCTAGTGGATCCTTTTATTCTAGGTAGACCAGAAAGTTCATGTACATCCTTCCTTTTTACATCTGCCATTGTCTCCTTTGTTTTTCTTCTTTCTTTCCTCCCTTTCTCCTCTCTTCCTTCCTAAAACATAAGGCTCCTATATCTATGAGACAGTACAGTGGCCTTGAATAGATGGATTAGTGGCCTAGTCAATGTATGTGTGCATCCACTTTAAAGAAAGTGAAGATGCAGTTTGTATGAGAGCCAGCTCAGAATGGTGGAAGTAGTAGGCTAAGGGGTGAAATGTGAAGACATTGCTTAGGTGAAAACTCAATTTGGCCTCTCAAAGTATGCATCATTTATGCTGGCACTTTCTATGATATATTTATCTCTTTATGGCATATTTCTGTGTCTTTGCTGGACTGATGGGAGACCACAGGAAATGATTGCTATGTAAAATGTGTCATATGGAAAATAACAACTTTATGCTCTCCTAAAAAGAACTGGGTGGCAGCCCTCCCCATTTTATAAAGACCACAGGACTAGAAGTCAGGATCTAGTCTAACTGCTCATTTGCAGCCCTGTGCTGAGCATGCCTCTTCTCCCCCCTGGATTTCATCTTCTTTACTGTGAAGTGAAGGCATTGGACCGAATCATCCCTCAAATCCCTTCCAGACATTTTACTTTGTATTTCTGTGATTCCTGACTATGCAAGGCAAGAATGACTACAGGCAACATTAAAGTCTTCCCAGCCATGCAGGGTTCATCCAGGGAACCTGGGCCCATGGTAACTCATGGAGAGCCCACGGGATCTAGATATTCGGACCAGAGAGAAAGGCTCTGCCACCCCTTAACTGGGGTTAAGGTAAAGCTTGATATGAATTTTCTATGAAGAGAAATGTTTTGTTTCATAGGCATGTATCCAGTTCAATGATGTTAAGTGGCCTTAAGTCTATGCTGATACTTTGCAGCTATTTGGAAATCCCATGGGTCAAATATGAGTCATACATCAAAATGCTCTACGATCCTTAAGCTGCAAAATTGTTTTGCCATGTTTCGAAAACTGGTCCTTGACCTTCCAAAATCCCTCGCCCATCTGCTACTTTTGCCTCTATAACTATATCCAAAGAATGCCTGTTTCATGCTCCCATTCTAGCTCTTCTCCTTCCCACTCCCCAGCATACCCACTCTTTTTTCCCCCTCAAATCCTCAGCTTCCTATGTCCTGTGGAGATGAATCTGAATGGAGTTCCACTCAATGGATTATCTAGTTGTTGACTAGCCTGCTGTCTGATTGCATAGTGTTCGGGGTTTGGGAGCCAGTGCTGCTTTATGACTATGGCTTGTTTAAGTCTTATGTAAAACACACAAATACACAAACATCAAGCAACTCCCATTGTGCTTAATTTTAAGTGCCAAAGTAAACCCACAACTGAAAACCAACAATTGTCTCGGGCCTGAACCACCATGGTGTATTCTGGAAGCAGCCTTGCCCCTGCCTTCAGCACCTGGGACAGTCCTCTCCTCTCCATCAGAGTCCAGAAACCACAAATAACCATGGCTATCCTGGAACAGGAAGTGGCAAAAACTTATGTGGGGCCACCTTGTCTGAACACAAAGCTCATCATACTCACTACGATATTTGTCCAAGGGCCAGAAAGAGGAAGAAAATGGCAACTCTGGTCTGTCTGTAGCACACTCTACAATTTGCAGAATACCTTCACACAGATTATCTCTGAGAAGCGTTACTCTCATCCTCTGAGGATATACACGCACTACCTTCTTTGTGGGGGAAAGAAACCAAGGCCCAGAGAGAAGTCTACTATGACTGGTAACTATAGGCTACAACATATCATAAGCTTTCCCTTATTTATTCATTTGTGCAACAAATACTTTTAAAATCCACGTTGACTTCAAGGTCTCATGCCAGTTGTCATTGTGCACGCACACACACACACACACATGCACACACACACACTCCTACACACCGGAGTCTACAACCAGAGATGTGCTACTGTTTTCTCCAGCCCTGGGGGGCCTTTGTTATAGCCAAGGCCTCTGAACTTTGGCCTTCATAAAACCTTTCCAAGTTACTGCTATGCCAAGAGCTCTGAGGAAGTAGCTTGAAGGGCTTTCAAGTCTCCTGAGTAAGGTCAGTTCAAAGGAGACTCTGGGAGTGGGGGGTACCACCACCTTCTTAAGATCCCCTAGGGGTCCCCCCACCCCCACCACCCGGGATCACTCTCTTAGATTTCATTATCTATAAACAAGGCCAATTTCTTTCCTCCTCTGTTTTATAGATTACAACGCTGTCTTTGTGGCTACAATGCTAGTTGGTGGATTAAAGGTACAATATAGACTCTCAAGCTGCTGGTCAACACCAGGCCTTGGGAGGAAAGGAGAAACAAGAGCAGGTAGCCAGGGAGCTGGAACACTAGGGAGGAGTGGGGCGGGGGTGGAGGTGGGGGTGGGGAGAACAGTGCTATCTGGTCCTGCTTTGGGACTCAGAGAAAGCCAAAGACAAGGCCGTTGTATTTGTTCAATAGCTCTGCTTTGGTTTGGTTTTGTTCCCAAATGCCTGACTTCATGTGGGCAGGGGGCTTGCTTCATTGTTTGGCCTGTGTCTTATCTGTGTTCTCAACAGCACCCATATACAAAGAAGGAAGAAATTGTTTGTTTTTTAAAAAGAAAGAAGATTCTTTGCTTTCCTTTCTGGTTCTCTGCAGCTAGGAAACAGCCCTCATGAAGGTGGATTTTTAAAGAAATGCCACATAATTCAAAGATAGGTCAGTCTATTTAGCTCTGGCCCTGTCAACTTTATGATCTAGATTTCTTTCTAGTGCATCTTGCCCACCACCAAAAAGAGTCACCTCAAACCTGGGTTCTAGAAAAACTGTAATCACCCTAATAAGGTGGGCTGCTGTCCAGCACCACCATAATTTATTGATTAATTATAATGGGTAGAAATTTGGGTTATTTACTGCAGTTTCCTGAGCTTTCATTGATGCTGCTAATTCTTGGCAGCCAGAAGGGAGAAGTGGCAGGTTTGGTAATCCAAAGAGAGGCACTATCAAGACCTGTCCTCAGAATAGCACCAAAGAAGCAAATGATTTGTGATACTCAGAAGCAGTTGTGAATATTCAACTAGTTCAGGTTTGAGGTTGAGGTTATTTCGCCAACAAATCACCAGAGAAGAAAGTTTCAAAGGGAGAGAAAGTGGAAAATAAGAAAAGGTATTTCTTGACAGTGTTTACTGGTGCTTCGAGGCTAGGCTGGGCCTATGTAACCCCAAGAAAGCATAAAAGCATGGTATTTGATGGCGGATTTAGGTCAATTAAAGCAAAGGACGATCTGTGATTTTCAAGTTGCATCAGATTTACTAGAGGTTGTCTATTTGGTGTCACTCACTATATGGAATTTTAAACTGAAAAGATAAGGAACTCAATTATTAACAAAGAATCTGACATATTGGTAGTAGCTGCCATCCAAGAAGGCAGATTGGCTGGGGAAACTATCAAATGTTGGATTATAACACCTCCTGGTGAAGTTTGGGATTGCACCTCATCATGGACTATTTTTCCATGGAGTCAATATACTCATTCAATATTTACTAAGCAACTATTATGCACCTGATACTATGCTAGGCACGGGGGATACAACAGTAACCAAAGATCGACATATTTCCTATTCTTATGGACAGCATATCAATTGAGGAGAGACAGAACAGATGATAACCAAATAAATAAGATTATTTCAGATAGTGGTAAATACTATAGAAATAACAAAACTTGGTAATGTTATGAAAAAAGAAAAAAAAGCAGCTATGGGGTCAAGTGTGAGACTTCTTTACCTAGGAAGGCTTGACATTTGAACTGAGACATTTGAATTGAGACTGGAATAAGGAAAGATGAACCATCCAGGAACCAACAGAAATAACATTTCAAGAGAAGAGGGCATCAGTTACAAAGGCCCTTGGATGGGACCTCATGTTATGTGTCCGAGAAGCAGAGAGGTAGTTGGTGGATCTGAGGAGGAGGGAGCCTGAGAGACTGGTATACAACGACATCATGTCAGAATTAGGACTTTGTATTTTAAGTGTCTTGGGAAACAAGAAGATGGATTTATATTTTTTTTATTTTATTTTTTTAAGATGTTACTTATTTATTCATGAAAGACACAGAGAGAGAGGCAGAGACACAGGCAGAGGGAGAAGCAGGCTCCCCACAGGGTACTCCATCCCAGGTCCCTGGGGTCACACCCTGAGCCTAAGGCAGACGCTCAGCCACTGAGCCACCCAGGCATCCCACAAGAAGGTGGTTTTAAGCAAGTGGGAAGATGTTATTTCAAGACCATCACTCAGGCTGCTGGGTGGGCCATACAAACAAAATAGACCAGCCGGGCGGCTGAGCGGCTGTGCAGGCAGAGAGGAGGGGGGATCGCATATAGGACCAGAGGAGCAAGTGAGAGAGGTAAGAAGATGATTTTTAGGATTTATAAATAATGAAATTACAACAGTTGTTATCACTTTATTATTTTTGAATTGGGAGATTAGTATTCAAATTAAATTAAGTGTTTTACTAAGAGTGAACACTTAGCATTAAACTCAGGCATGTCATCCACACTCTCCCAAAACCAACCCCCAATTCTTTCAAATAGTACATGTGTTTCATCAACAGCACAGTGATTAGGAGTTTAAACTCAAAAGTCAAATGGGCCTGTTTTTCAAATTTTGGTTATGTACTGAGGCTTTGACAAATCATTAAATGGCCTGATTTTCAATTTAATAACTGAACACAGGAGTAATAAAAGTACCAACCTCACAGTCGTTGTGGGGCTTAACTAAGATAATGAATGCAGAAAGTCTTATCACAGGCACATCACAGATTCTTAAAACATATTAACTAATATTCTTAATACTTCCTCTAGTTAGAGAAAGATGTCCTATTCTTATGGTCCAATTTGTAAGACACGCACATCTCTTGTCTGATTTGTATATTCATAGAGCAATCCTGAAATTTTCAAAAGTGTAGCTTTTAATTTTTCCTTATTCTTTATTAAGCACAATTGACATAGTAACCTAAACATATTTCAAGTTTATAATTATTTTTCTAATTTCAGTTTTGATGTAAGTAGATACTTATGAAGCTATCACCACAATTGAGATATCGCACATATTCTCTATCCCCAAGTTTCTTCGTGCTTTCTTATGCCACCCCGTGCCCCTCCCTGGACCCTCCCTACCTCAGTCCCAGGCAACTACTGATCTGTTTCTGTCACTATAGATTGGTCTGCATTTTCTAGAATTTTATATAAATGGAATCATACATTCTGTATTCTTGTGGTTCTAACACCTTTTCACTCAACACAATTATTTTGAGATTCATCCATGATACGTATGTGTCAAGAGTCCCCACCACAACATGCTTATCCATTGCTGTTGATGGACATTTGGGTTGTTTCTAGTTTTTGACTATTACAAATAACGCTACTATGAGCATCCTTGTACAAGTCTTTGTAGGAATATATGATTTCATTTATTTTGGAGGAACACATAGAAGTGGCTGGCTGGATCTTATGATCAGCGTATGGTTAACTTGTTCAGTAACTGCTGAACTCTTTCCCAAAGTGCTTGTATCATTTTATACTCTCACAGCAGCACTGGGGGGGTTCCTGTTTTTCTTGCACTTGGTAGGGTCAGTCTTCTAAATTTTAGCCGTTCTAACAGGTGTGTAATGGCTTCCCATTATGCTTTTAATTTGCAGTTTTGTAAGGACTAATGATGTTAATTAATCATCTTTTCATGTACCTCTTCTTCTTCTAAACTCTTGAAATAATTATTTGCCTTTAAATTCATTAGCTCTTATATGCTGGTATAAGTAAATAAAGGAGTAGGTAAATAATGATAGATAGATGATAGATGATAGATAGATAGATAGATAGATAGATAGATAGATAGATGATAGATATATAGGATATATTTGAGTTCCTATCATGTGCCAAGTATGATTCTAGGTTATAAGGATAGAGCATTTAATAAAACAAATCTCATACCCTTATGGAGTTTCTATTCAGGTGAAGCAGACAATAAACAGCGTCATGTCATGTTAGGTATGCATGGATATGATGAAGAATAAAGGAGCATGATGTGACTGATAGTGAAGGGATGGGGTAAAGATGGAGCAGCATTTTAAGAGGACCTCAGAATGTAACATTTACCACCTTCACTGCATTGCCAGGGCCTTGAGGGCTCCTTACAACACTGCCTCTCTGCAGTCCTTTGCACCATGGACTATGCTGAATGCATGTGTGTTAATTAATTATTCTTATTTCTATGCCTTCTTCCACAATGGCAGGGATCAGCCCATCTGTCTGTTTTGTTCAGCGCTGAATTTTCCTCACATAGCTCAGGGCCAAGAACACAGTAGGCATGTGTTTAATAAATATTAATTAGACCAATGAATGGGGGAAGGAAAAATGCAAGCTACATAGGCAGAAAGTGATATACGGAGAAGACTCAGCCCAGCACCGAAGCAGGAATCCAGATTTATAGCCACGGCCGGCTGAGGCTGCTTCCACCAGCTTCCTCCTCTGAGGAGATACCTGTGCCACCGTTCCCCCGGACTTTCCTTCCTACCTGTTTGGCACTGATGGGATATGAGTGCTCTCCCAAGGGTCTGCGCCATACAATTGCCTGGTTCCAGGTAAAAATCAGCGGCCCCAAATCTCTCCTCACGTGGCCTTAGGATGCCATTTACCACATTCTGCAAAATTAGTGACGTCGGAGTTGTCCTCCTTCTCCAGCCTGAGAACTTCTTGAGAATAGGTGGAAGACAGTCATATCAACCTCGTGACCTCCTTGGTCCCATTCAGTATTGGTACAGAAGATCTCAGTAAATATTTATTGTATTAAATTGAATCCTGAATCCTTCTAAATGATTCAAGATGTCCATGAAATATCCTTTACCACTCTAGAAGGCAGAGCACGAAGAAATAGCCTAGGCTCCTGAAGCATGAGTGGTTAAGGTTAGACTTAAGGAAACTTTTTTTTTTTTTGGTCATCTAAGGCTATTAAACCTGCACACATAATTGTATACTTGGCAGTTTTTGAAAACAGAATTTTTGGGTCTGAAATGGTTTTGAATTGATCCAAAGAAGAGAGAGGGACATGGATAAGATGACCTTTAAGTTGTTTGAAATGGGAGGAGCCTGGGTGGCTCATTGGGTTAAGCGTCAAACCCTTGGTTTTGGCTCAGGTCATGATCTCACGGTCTCAGGGTCACTGGATCAAGCCCCACATTAGTCTCTGCACTCAATGTGGAATCTGCTTCAGATTCTTTCTCCCCTCCACCCCTCCCTGCTGTACTCTGTCTCTCAAATACATAAATAAAATCTTTCAAGAAGAAGTTGTTTGAAATGTGCTCAAATGTGTCACTAGGTTTTATTTGTAGACAGGATCCTCCATAAACTCGAATTCCAATCCCATAGAGCTGCCTGGGCCATGAGAGTCTACTGAAGCTCCTGCTGAGAAGTGCAGACCCCATCTCTCAGTCCCAAAGTTTATAGCTGCTGCAGAGCTCAGGAATGGGGACCCTTGAGCGGCAGAGAGGAGACAGCCTAGCATGTCTGCAAACCAGAATTCCCTGGAGGGTCCCAAGTAAAACCACCACCCAAGGCACATTGCAACTTGTGCTGTGCAGTGTGGAGGAGGTTTATGGTGGCCCTGCCCCAGAGCTGTAAAGTTTATTCTTGCACATTAGCCGATCCATTGTCCCCTGCCCTGCTGCCTCTTTCATCTTCTTTAGGTAGGCCTGTCAGGATCCCCTTCCAAACACAGACTTCACTGGGGTAGGACAGAACTTTGGTGGGGGGAGACGAGTCTTCTCTATCAGCACCTGAATAAAGGCACTAATGTGGCACCCACTGCACCTTGGCAGGTCTTAACGTTAGTCATTATGTGCTGTGCTATGAGAATCTAAATAACCTGAGCAGTCCTACCTGTGCACTGACTCTGAGGCTGCTATGAATGAATAGGTAGGATAAATGCAGATGAAAGGAAGCAGCTCATCATTGGATGGCAAGTTGGGGAAAGGGCAGTTGTGTCTGTATTCACTGTTTTAGTTCTAGCAGGATCTGTATTCCTTCCCAGGTCATGATCCCCGAGTCCACAAAGGAATATTTTATTATTTTTTATTTTTAAAAAGATATTATTTTTTTAAGATATTATTTATTTCTTCACAAGAGACACACAGAGAAAGGCAGAGACATAGGCAGAGAGAGAAGCAGACTCCCCACAGGGAGTCTGATGCGAGACTCGATCCCAGAACCCAGGATCACACCCTGAGCCGAAGGCAGATGCTCAACCACTGAGCCACCCAGGTGCCCCATGAGGGAATATTTTAATGCAATAAGGGACTAAGATAGAGAAAAAAAGATGATGGCAATATTCTTATCCCTAAAATGAGGACAATAATGCCATCTTCTTTGTGGCTTTTTAGGGGGGATTGAAAGGGAGAGTCCACATAACGAGCTCAGCACAGAGACTGGCACCTAGAAAGTGAGCCATAAATGTCGCATTGAATTATTATCTACCATAACCATTAGATCCAACATTCTGGGAAGTCAGTTGGGCATGTAGAGAGTCTGGAGAGGGAGATGCAAGACTAGAAGTCAAAATAAGACAAGTGAGAACCCGATTCTTGCTGAGAAGGAGTGTAAAGTAGCAAAGAAAGTGCCAACACTGAGTGCTAGACAAGCCTGCTATGCTATGGGAATGAAAGGTATGTCAAGAGTGCTCCGCGGAGGGGATGCACAATGCATGTTGGTTCTTTTCTCTTCCTTCCTTCTTTTCACCTCACTGACTTGCTTCTCAACAGGAAATTCTTTCAGTCCGAAAGTACTTCATGATTCATTCATAACAAATTCCACCATTAGAGATCTTTTTCAATTGTGACCATCCTGGTGTCCCATCTCAGTTGTGCTTGTGAAGCATGTGGCTTTGGGTATGTGACTTAACCATATGGAGTCTCGGATTCCTCTCCTGATGAAATGAGGTGCTAGCATCTATATCAGAGGGTTATTAGGATAATCCCATGAGATAACGCACAAGGAGGATGTAGCATACAGTGGCACTCAATAAATGGTACTATAGGTGCCCATGAACATGCTCAGATATGGGAGTGACTGACAAAACAATTATGTTGGCTAGAATTCATGCAGTTTTTACTAAAAAAGAGGAAAAATATGTTGCTTCATCCAAAACGTTGACAAGTGAGCTATAAAGGAAGGAAGATGTGCGCATCCCAGAGGAGGAGTGCTACGGAGGGCATTCAGCTTCTCTGTCTCTATTCCTGAAAATCTCTTTCATTGCCTCTTTTGATGAAATAAAAAACATTCCTACCAACTGACTGAAGAATACAACAGCTTCTCTGGGTTGTGTGCTGCTTCTCATTGAACTCTCGGGAGACATTGCACCCCACTTGTCCAGACGTGGTCCTCATTTGGGGTTATTAGGCTCTTCTCTCCATAACCACACACAGGGGGAGCTTATGGCAGTAGCTTATGACTTCTGCGATGTGCTAACCTCAGGCCTTATCTGACTGGTATTTACCGCAATGCCTCTCTTTTGCAGACTGAAAAACTTGAAGCTCACAGCTGAGAAATCAGTAGGTTAAAGCTCTAATGAGAAAATAACACAGAAAGATAGTGAATTTCAGGCTGTTTTCAAACTGCAGTGGATTTTAGGTGTTGTGGGTATTTTTTTCTCTTTTCTTCTTCTTTTTTTAATCCTGAAATCTATTTGTGTTTATTGTTTTAAGACAGACAATACAGTTCGATATAAGAGTAGCCTGAGGGCCGGGCCTGGTGTGGAATGTATATGGCAGCCACATCACCCACAGAACCTGTTTCACCCTGAGAAATAATTATAATTTCAAAACCTATCTTTATTGTGTTCCTACTGAATGCAAGGCTTTAATCACGTAGTCTCTTAGAAGCAAAAGCTGCATGGTGTTCTGGCCTTCATGGATGCAGACCAAGAAGCCTTCTTATAAATGGAAAGAAGGTAAATGATTCAGTTTGAGGAATAGTGATTAAATCCAGTTTGCTCCTGTAGAACCTCAAGGGCTGCCTTGTCACTCTGCTTGACTTCAGTCCTTCCATTTAGGCCTCAGAATGTTCTGTTTTTTCCTTCTGTGTCGTCTGCATTTACCCATGTCCCTGCCCAGTTGGCTAGCTACCCATTAACCTGGACTAATTGTGCTAGATTCCACACCTTGGCTGTGGAATCTCTTGGCTGGCCTGACATGCTGAAGTCTGAACTTGGCTTTCTTTCCTGGATTCATGATACCCATGTGTCCTTTCTGCTTTACTAACAACTCCCCTGTTTCTGACCTCACCCTTGTTCGAGGTTCATCCATCCTTCTGCCCTGGCTCTGGTTCCTGGCCCTTCCTGAGCAACCCTGTGATGCTGCAGGGACAGCCCAGGGCTGCCTGTGCTGGAGTCCCCTACCCTCCTGTCTGAGCAGGTCAAAGGTTTTGTCACCTTTTTGTGCCCATGAGAAATGACCACAAGAACAGCAGAGAGTATAATAGGAGTATGATCTGCATGTTAGAGACAGCCAGACAAAATTCCAAAATGATGAGGCACCAAAGTCAATCAAACCAAGACCAGCTTCAAGACAGTGCCCACTTGCCCTAACACTCACCCCAGCTTTCTTATCTGTCAACATTCTCCAGATTTGGGAGGATGATCTTGATAGGACACAGGAGGGGAGGTGCAAAGCAGAGAAAACTACCTGCCAACTTTCTGCCCATCATGGGCCCTATGACATGACCTGGAAGGAAAAGAAGCAATTCTGCTCTATGTCATGGAGACCATTGTGGGGTAAGTCACTGTATCAGTTTCCTGGTACTGCAGTAATAAGGCACCACAGGCTGGGGGCTTAGAAGAACAAAAGCTTGTTGTCTCACAGTTCTGGAGGCTTAAAGTCTAAAATCAAGGCAGGATCACATCTCCTCAGAGACCTGTAGGGGAATCCTTCCTTGCCTCTTCCTAGCTCCTAGTGTTGCTCGCATTGTTTGGCATTCCTTGGCTTAAAGATGCATCACTCCTATACTCTGTCTTCACCTGGCATTCTCCTTGCATCTCTGTCTTGACCTGGCTCTTTTCATACAGAGACACCAATCATATTGGGTTAGGGGCCCATCCTACTGGTGCTAGTAGTTAACCTCACCCATGCTCCAGGTCCATCCATCCTTCTGACCTGGCTCTGGTCCTTAGCCCTTCCTGAACAACCCTGTAATGCTGCTGGGACAGCCTAGTGCTGCTGCACCAAGAGGGAAACAGGCAAATGCTACCCAGAAGAAAAAAAACCCAAAACATTCTGAGGCCTAAATGGAAGGACTGGAGTAGTAGTTAAAACCTCATCTTAACTAATTACACCTGCTGTGGCCACAGTTTTAGTCACATCTTTTTCTAGGGGCAGGGAATCCAACCAACAGAAAAACACTTATATTAGAATAAATTGAATTCCCTGTCTGGAGAAGGGGAGGTCATCCAAAAGGCATGGGAACCCCAGAACATGGAAAGACAAATTCTCTATAAATATGTTTATGAGGCAGGAGAGGCATCATCAGCTTCTCCTGAGGTCCTGGTAGGAAGACTGATGATAATGAGGTCCCAGAACATGTGCCATCAGGTTGGATGTGCAGACATTTCCTTTTTTTCTTTTGCTCCTGGGCAAAACCCTGCATTCGAACTTTTCTTGATGCCCAACTCAAAATTTCCAAGATCTAGAGGCCAAGGCTTAGGTTCAATTCTTGGGCCTCCTGCTGCCTCAAAATATAATTTAGAACATGGCAAAGAGCCATAGAACTTGAGAGTTAAAAAAGAATTTGAGGTAATGTCATCTTTCTTCTTCCTCAGAGCAGGA
The DNA here is from genome assembly GCF_905146905.1 of Nyctereutes procyonoides. Taxonomy (NCBI): domain Eukaryota; kingdom Metazoa; phylum Chordata; class Mammalia; order Carnivora; family Canidae; genus Nyctereutes; species Nyctereutes procyonoides. The sequence goes on along the minus strand of NW_026575037.1, from coordinate 19,796,362 downwards.
AATACTTTTATTACTTTCTTGACAGTGGCCTTCTAGCTACTGTTTGATCATTTCAAAGACACAGAAGCCCCTATTTTACAGAGCATCCCATTTCCTTGTAGGTAAGCTTTAATTATTAGAAATTATTAGAAAGTTCTTCCTAATGCGGAGTCAAACTCTAACCCCTGATTTCATGCATCCTTTGATTAATGCAACTTTTAGCTTCTGGTGCATGTTTTTCAAAGAGTGTTCCATTTGGCTTTGGGATTTCTGGGGAGCCCCCCACCTCTGTCCGTGAGGAGAAGAGAGAGCTGTTTCTCATTCCTGGAACATTCCTGCTTCAATTTGAGCATCCCTTTCTCCCTTTTCCTTTTATCTTGCTCAGTTTTTTTTTCTTCACATTTTAGAGTTAGATTTTTGTTTGCCAGGGGTTTCTATCCAAAAGAAAAAAAAATAACGATTAAGAATTTTTTGTCCATTTAAGAAATGGTTCTTCAAGTGTTTGAAAGTAGCCGTTATTTCCATCTACTAATCCCTTCTTCCCTTCATAATAAATTTCCCTGGCTCCTTCAACGGAGACGAGAGTTTGACTTCCCAATCTGTATAAAGAACATGGTCATCTCGACCATCTGTTCTCAGTGTAATAAATGTGATGACACTTTAACCTGAAGGTAGTGTAGAAATTATATAATGGATGTTCTCATTCATTTGTGGTTCTCAAATGGAGGGCATGCCCTCTTCAGGTCACTTCTGGCCTAAAAAGTCCTTGTATGTGGAATCCCAATTGAGACATGATTACAGAGAAGCACTCCTTGGTTATGAAGGTTTCCCTTAATTTGATCCTTATCTCATCTCACCCATCATTGGGTTGCAGGAGTGCTCTTTCCTACTGATCTCTAATATGCATCTTTACTGTTGTCAGCCCACCACAGAAACACATTGCACTCGTGCTTAAATCCAGGAGCGCAACACCCTTCATCCCTCAAGTAGTCCTGACTCTACGCAGCAGGTTGCAGGCCTTGAAGGCAAGGACTCTAATCATACGCCCTAACACAACGCTTGCCTTTTTGAGAGCAGGCCCTCCGAAACGTGTGCTGAATGAATGAAGGATACATTCTTCTACGTTCTTTCATTTGTGTTACTCTTGGCTTCTGGTACATGTCCCCCATCCAAATGGGATCATAAGTAACCTGAGGGGAGGTTTGATGCTCTCTACACTGCTGAATTAGCAGAGCTCTGGGGCCTGCTGAGCACTGGAGAGTAACAGAATAAGTACTATTGATTGTTGATCTGAAAGCGAGCACATCAAGCAGGGCCGTGGCAGTCAGGGATCCATGCGTACGGATACACACTGATTTATCTATTCGTTTTTTAAGACAAAGGTTTTGACTCACCATGGCTCCTTGATGCAGCTTCCTCTAGCTCAGTCCCTCCCTCTGTCCATGGTCAGGTCATGGAAATACTTCACGTAGACGTGACAGCATGCACATCCTTTATGAGCTCTGGTGACTTGGGCTGCACCTTGAAATTGCAAAAGTGAAAGTTTATCTAATGATTTTTAATTAATTTTAATTACTTACGTTTTGAATGGTGGCTTAGTATTCTGAATCCCAGGCCCTCAGATCACTCTGGGACGCCTGCCAATTTCCTCATTACACACTGGCTCCCCTAACACTATTTGATAATGAAAGGCTTTAAAGCAAACCCCCCAAAATATTCACTATGTAATGGGGAGCCCCTGGGAGATAGGGATGGATTACAGCGTGGGGTATGGATAATATAGCTCACTGTATCTGAACTTATGAAGAGAGATTTTTCAGCCAGGGAGCATCCTACTTTTAGCAATGAGTCAGAATTCTTTCTCTTTCCAATATTGCCCTTCACTTCAGTACCCTAACCCTGCTGCGACCTTACTCAATGCTCCTAATGGTCAGAGGAAAGAAACAATAGCCCCAAGAGAATTAGATGGTATTTCCCCCAAGGGCTGTAAAGTCAATTTTTTAAAGATCTGTTGGAGATAGAGGAGAAAGAAAAGTGGGAGGCACATATCCTACAATGGGAAGGACTTGGGCAAGATACAAGAAAGCGCTTTTCGGTTTTATATGGTGACACACGCGCTGGCAAAGCCTTCCAAGCAAGGTTAAAACTCTTGGGGCAGAGGCCACAACCATTAAGAAAGCATGTGGTCTTTGACACAAGACCAGTCGGGTTCCAAACACTGAGACTTTTCGGCTGCGGAAACACAGCAAATCATTTGGCTCCCAGAAATACAGTTTTCATTTCGACAGCCACTCTTGTCTCACCAGTCAGGGTGAATATTTTATATACTATTTGGCACATGTTGGACGATCAAAAATATTAATCTCCTGTGTGTTAGTTTGTTCTGGCTGCTATAACAAGAATGTCATAGACTGGGTGGCTTACAAGCATCCGAAATTTATTTCTCACCGTCTGGAAGCTGGGAAGTCCAAGATCATGACACTAGCATGTTCCGTGTCTGGTGAGAGCTTGCCTCCTAGGTCATAGATGGCGATCTTCTCACTATGTCTTCACATGGCAGGCCAGGTGAAAGCGCTCTCTGGGGAGTTTTTAAGAAGCTCTGATCGAATTTATGAGGGCTCCACCTTCAGGATCCATCAATTCTCCAGTTCTCCCCCACCAAATACCGTCACCTTGGGGATTAGGTTTCAACATATGACTTTTGTGGGGACACAAACATTCCCTCTCTACCATCCTCATTCCTTTATCTTATTTAAAAAATATATATGGACAGCTTTTGTTTGAGATCATATAAGGGCAGATTTACTTAGAGGCAGGAGAGGATAACATGATTCCTGAGGTTATTTTTAGTGCTGGAATATTATAAGGCTATGTGATAAACTAACAGGTATCATTTCTGTCCCCACCCTGACATTGGCTACAGAGAAAAGCAGGAAAAGAAGGAGTTCTCTCTGCTGGAAACTGTAACAGGCTAGACCCCATAAATGCTAACCTAAAGCCCTGATTTCCTAAGGATTCTGAGAATATGAATAAGTGGTGTTCTGGGTATAAGTGCTGGTGACTAGCCTGCACCCAGCAGCCCGTTCTTGGATTCGTTGGGCTTATGCAAGATGGGCAGATGCAGGGTGTGTAGCTTCCAGCTGTTGCTGAGCTACTCAGCTTACTGTCAGAGCTAAAATGGGAGAGGGGGCCAGATTACACCATTGTGTGGAAGATGTGGCTCACTGAGATCTAGCTGCTTATGTTTATTCAAAGGATTTAGTAACATTATTTTTTGAGGTAGCAGCTGAATTCTACTCCAAATCCAGATGTGGATCAAGGTTATTTGCTGGTCATGATATAAAGTATTTCCATGTCTCTCTGTCTTTCTCTACCCATTTTTTTTTCTTAACTGGCTGCTTTCCCCATTTTTTCATATATTTTTCTTTCCCTTGGTTAACAACTGGGATTTGCAATTTGAAGTCTCTGTCAGGAGTTTTGAAGTGGAAATGAGTTTAGGTGATTTGAAATTAGTATCGAGGGAAAGAAATTTTAAGAATTATAAGAGTTCACCAAAGTCAAGGATGTTTGATGTTAGCAGTGTTCTTTTCCTGGACCAACTCCTTTTTAATAGATGGAAGTAGATATGATGGATGCCGCCATGCAAGGATGTCAGAAGGGAAGGTGAAATCGGCAAAGGGGAGTCAAGTGGGAAGTTGCCTATCTCTTTCTGTCCACAGTCCGTGCATAATTTATAGCACAGAGATTATATACAATCTCTTATTCATGAACTTTTAAACAGACCGGTTATTACTGTTGGGCCCTTGAAAGGAGATTACTTCTACATTCTCCCCTCTGTCCCCCAGAATCAAGGACGCAGTGAGAGTACTGATATTCTCAGATCCCTAAGAAAGCAAGCCATCAGTTCCTCCAAAGTCTTCAATGTTGAACCCTTGCTAGGCTGTTGCACATCCACTTTGGAAAAGACCTTTCACACCGAAACAAGCTCCACTATCAGCGGATGTTATGCAAGTGTCACTCCTGGAGGAAGGAAGTGCTGAAGGAGGAAGGTGTGAAGAGAGGGAAAGAAAATATACTGGTTAGACAGGAAAGATAAAATCGAAGGCGTGAAGTCTATTTATTTTCTCCCTCTTGGCAATGGAAATTAAACAAACAAAAGAAGGAGCAGGGCTGGGGGTAGGCAGGGTGGTTGCTACGCTGAGTTTCAATTCTCTTCTTCCCTTGTGTGCCTCTTCTCCTATGTCCTCATCCACGTCAGAAGATGACCCAAGAGTCTGGAATCGTTGAGATGAATTCTCATCGGTATTTGAAAGAAGGGCTCGTAGTCCTAGTGAGTGCTTTTAGGTTTGCTGTGCAGCAAGAGCAGTTGAGGAGGAAAGCTCCACGGGCGGGGAGGTAGTCAGAAAAGCAGTGAGGACCAGCCTGGGCCCAGGGACTCGCCACTGGAGGATGGGTTCATTGTCATCTCTGGCTCCACGTGGGCATGCAGAAGAGGACACTGAGGCTGACCTCTCCTCTCTTCCTAACTGTTTAGAAGGTTGGGCCATCCTTGGGCAGCCTGGATCCAATTCGCTCCCATGTCATCCTGCCCAAAGGCCCAGCCCTGGAGTATTTTGGGTTCAGTGCTAAGGACCAAGAGCTAAGAGGGTCTGGTTTAGCCCATTCATATGGGCCTTTCATCTCTGACAGCCATTTTATGCTTCCTTTACTAAAGCTTGGGAGGCAACCGAAGCCAGTTCTCAATACCTTTGAGAAGAGACTTGTGCTTCTCTGAAATTGAGAGCGGGTTTTTTACAGCTTTGGCTCCCCTGGGCCCCTCGGCCGGCTGCATGTGACCTGCCTGCATCACTTCTGCACTCCGGCAGTGTCTGGGAGTTAGTTGTGAATGGATTAGCAACGTCTCTCTCTAGACCCAGGGGTTCTCTTTGTTTGTTCATCCACTGCATTTGTTCTCTCTTTTCCTTTCTTTTTTTTTTATGCTTAAATTAAAAAAAGAAAAATAACAAAAGGCATTTTAAATGAGCAAGGCAGTGAGGTGCCAGAGCTGCGGCTTGCATACCTTCATAAGGAAGGATGGGATTCAAACGCATTTCCTATGTTCCATTCAGGTGGCTCCCCAGGAACCTCACCAGGGGAGACAGCAATAGAAACCGGGAGATCACAGGAGAAGCCAATACAGGGGCGTGTTCAGAGAATCCCCGTCGCACCTCTTTCTTCCCTTCCTATCCGGCTCCCCCAGGGGCTGGAGGAGCTCCCATGAAAGAACCTTTCACTAAATGAAAAGCCAGGAAAGCTACACAATTGCAAGCGTGTTCGGGACCCCAGCAAATGGAGTGTAGGCCTCCACTAATTAAGTGATGGAGGTAGCAGAGCTACTCCTGACTTCAGCTGTTCTGGCGCCTTTGGGAGCAGAGTCTGAGTTCCAGCCCTTCTGGTCCCAGCAGCTCTGCCATCAGGCCGGGCTTCAGGGTGGCATCTGAGCCCTGCCGTGGGGAATCATCACTGGTTCACTGCCTCTAAAACTGACAGACGTTCTCTTCCATGGTTCCTCTCTTCACACTGGTGAAGTGTGATGTGTGGAAATAGCACTGAATTTAGAATCCGGAGTCCCAGATACGAGTCCTGCCTCAGCTTATTTCTGGCTGTAGCTTATGTTGTTTTTCCCCTCTGTGAAATGGGTTAGCAGTCATTCTTACCTCATAGGGCTGTTGAAAGCTAGTGACACTAATACGTATGTTTTATAAATTAGTGGGCCCTACTATTCCGCAGTGACTATTCCTAACTAGGCTGAAAACTTTCAGAAAAAGGTGGATTTAAAGCGCTGAGGAAGGAGAGAAAGGAGGCAATTAATAATGTGATGAAATTCTTTTTCTTATTGTTAATATCATCCAGCCGCACGTTGCACCTAGTATCTTAAAAGTAAGTCCTTGTTTTTTCTTGTCTCCTCACCTTTCTGTTCTCCGTTCTTCTCTCCTATTATTAGTCTACCCAGCTTGCTAGAGGAAGAGGAAATCACAAGAGAGGAAGGCTCCATTGTCATGTTGCACAGTAGTAGGTGCTCGGCACGGGTATGGGTTACCCATGTCTACGTCAAGTGGACAAGAAAAAGGACTGTGCTGGATGAAGCCCCCAGACACTCTACTTCATGCTGATGATCTGTTTGTCCTCATCTGAGAGGTGGCCTGCCTCTCAGGGGCTCTCGAGTCTCTCCTATGACCCCTAGCTTTATTGGCTCAAGCTTGGCAAATGGACTTAACTGATGGGGTTTCTGAATCCCAGCATTTGCCTGAACACTCAGACCTCTCAGAGACACAGAGAGAAAGTCCATCTGTTAGAGATTTTTGCTCATAGTGGTTATACCTGCTTCTCCCCAGAAGCTCCACTCAACTTCTCATCTCAACATGTCTGCCTGTAGGCTAATAAATCACTCCTTCCTCCTGCTTGTTCTCGACTCTATTTGGCGGTGTTGACACCATTAACCTTGTCAGAGTTGTTCGGCAGGAAAGTCTTGCATTTCTTTCCTTCACAGACTCTGAGAGTCTTTATTTATTTCTCTCCAAAGGTATGAACTTTCTCAGAGTCTCAGAGGTGTCCGTCCTATCATTTGCAGAATAATCTAAGAAAATCCAGGCACGGCTGGTGTGAAAGTAGGCCATCAGGATTTCTCACAGTACCTGGATGTCCATCCCCAGTTTCCTCGTGCACAGAAGATGGGATTCTATGATAGCAGCAGCCCTCCAATTCTGGGGCAGTTTGGCATTCTCCGATTAGGAGAGATGGCTCAGTATAGCAGTGATTCTTGTGAGGAAAGGATGGGTGGTAAGGAGAAATGATGATACCTTTCCTGGGTTGGACCAGAATCTTGATGAGGAAGGAGAGGTGTGCTAATTTGGGTAGGACCCTTCAGTGAGAGTTCAACACTGGCTCAGACTAAACACGTGAACTGACCATTAAGATTACTTCTTAAAACATGAAACTAGAGTCACCACTCCATGGCTTCCGTCATCAGCTCCAGAATCATACTTTCGCTACATCTATGGTCATAACTTGACTTCGGCCTTGTTCCCAAGATCAGAGCACAATGTCATGCCCCTTGCTTTAGTAATATGTTTCTATATTGTTCTATTAGAGGCTCAGTCTCTTTTGGTAACTATACCAAGTTGAATAGTGTCTCCCCCTGCCTCTTCAATCCCCTAGTCCCAAGCTTGTGTCTACCCAGCATCGTGGACCTTATTTGGAAACATGGTCATTGAAGATATAATAAGTAAGTAAAATGAAGTCATACTGGATTAGAGTGGATCCTAATCCAATGAATTATGTCTGTATAAGGAGAGAAAACCGACACAGATACACACAGGGTGAAGACCATGTGATGGTGGAGGCAGAGATTGGAGTAATATAGCTATAAACCAAGCAACGCCATGAATTTCCAGCAACCAAGAGCAGCCAGGAGAGAGATATGGAACAGGTTTTCCCCCAGAGTTCAGAGAAGGAACCAATCCTGCTGATACCTAGATTTCAGATTTCTAGCCTTCCGAATGGTGAAATAATACATCTCCATAGTTCTAAGTCATTCAGTTTGTGGTACTTTGTTATGGCAGCTCTAGAAAACTCCTATAGGAACCTACTCAACAACTGCCCTTCCTCTTATCAACTCCCCTTCCACTCTGCAGCCCCCTGGACAGGAGTGCTGCTTCTGGAACTGCCACCCTGAGCCTGCAATCTGCCTACTAGCTCTGGCAATGTGACCAAGGCCTTCCAGCTCTCACCCCTCACCATCTGTCTTCCCTGCCGACAAGAAATTACCTGCCTGGAGCTCATAATAATGCCTCCCCTGAACACTCCACTGTTATGTCCTGTAATAGGTAATCAAAACCTTCTTGCTCTCTTCACTGACACCATCTGAGAGTCTGGCCACCGCCAGCCACCCACCTGGCTGCAGCCAGGTCTATCTTCAATGCTTAGCTCACTCCCCTATGTCGAGAAGGGGTCTGTTCTAAGTCTGATTCCAGTTGATTTTACCACATTTCTGTTAGATAACCTTTTGTGCCTGGCTGTGTTACCAGATAAGGCAAGAAAGTTGGGGTTTGAATGCTCTGAAGCCTTGTCCCTCCTTCAGAAAGCATTGTTGGATTCCTACTTTCTCCTGCCTTCCATTTTATTTACTATGCAGCAAGCAGAGCCCTTCTATCTGCTGGCACTTGGCACCATTTAGATTCTCAAATGTGCTGGCAAAAGATTCTGTCTTTCTATGGGGAGCTTCTTTTGTTCTCTCATCCTTTGACTTTCTTTTTTTTTTTCTTTCTTCTAAAACAAAAACAAAGGAATTTTAAATGAGCCAACTCATTGCTTGCAAAAATGGTCTTATCCATATCTTGGTAAGTAATTAGTAGCATCAGAATCCTGACTGAGTACATTTTTTTTTCTGCTTCCCATTTCTTCCCTTAACCCATACATCCTAAAAGCTATAATCTCCAAAATCAGAGCAAAAAGGCACTTCAGCTGTTTTTTTTTAACGCACAGAAAATGAGAGAAAAAGACAAAGACACAAACACTGATCACAATTAGGAGGAATATATGACACGAGCGGCCACAAGGAGCCAGTTTGGGTGAGTACCATATAGATCTGCAAAGGAGAGATGCAGAAGACCAACGTCTGCTATCTGTGACACTGTCGGTGAGGAAGAAAAATACCTAACTTTGGAGAAGTGCCACCAGGAGGAACATGGCTTAATATTTATGGAGTGTTCCTCCTGTATCTAGTGGTGTGTCAAATCACAACATTGTAGAGCTAGAGGACCTCTCACTTGAAGGATGGGAAAATTGAGTCCAGAGAGGTTATCCACTCTTGAGGCCATAAACAATCAAATATGGCCACTCACATCTAGAAGTACTTTCAATTCTGAATCAGAGTCTGCAAATCCCTGGAATGAAAAAAAAAAAGAAGAAGAAGAAGAGGAAGTTCATGAGGTTGCTTTTCTGTTAACATGAGGTGGCTCTGAAAAATTTCTGATCATTTGGATCACTCACTGACTGTGTTCCAGGTTTTCTAGTGATATGTTGCATTTACAGAGTCCGCCCTACTCCCACTGCGTAGTGGACGGTGAGGTGGGTGTCTCATCTTTCCTTTGTCCTTCTTTGTCTTCATCTTCTAAGATAATGTTTATTTATACACTGCATATAATAAAGGGAGATTTACTGATGATTTAGGATTGCCAGAAACCATGCTATGGTCTTTGCATGATTTAGCAGAAAGTGCAAATTGCCTCTCTATCCCCTTGGATCCTTTGCTGTTTACCAACTGTGTGCAAACAATTTCAGGTGTGCTTGTGGTCCCAACAACCAGACCCCAACCCTTTGTCAGAGAGCTGCCCTCAGGCTCCAAAACCTTCTTTTCTTGCAGAGGACTAGAAGTGCTTGGGAATTTATATCTCGTAGGGGGCAGTCCTTAATGACTGATGGGCTTAAGGAGATAAATAATCCAGCTACCCTGCTTCCAGCTCAGGAGGACTCTCGGTTTGCAGCTGACTATCCGTAGTGCTCCCTTGCAGGACTGAGCTACAGTTATTCTCATGGAATTTTGCTTACTATCAAAGTGGCTTGGCTCCTTTTCCTTTCTAGGTCCCACTTTCCTGCTTCCCTACTGGTTTTGCCTAGGAGCACTGTGCAGTGAGTCACTTGCCCACAAGTCGCCCTCTCAGGGTCTCTTTGGAGAGACTAGAAGCTAAAACACAGAGATTTTCTTATTTAATGCTCCCAATGGACCCATGAGGCAAATTTCTAGTGATAAGACAAAAGAGTCTCAGAGTGATGGAGCCAGATTTCCTGTCCAGTGTCCCTGACAATAGGGTTAGGTAGCCCTCCCATAGTACCGGGGTTAGCCTTCCAGTGTTCCTGCTTCCCTGGCTCAGGCCCTGGGTGTGGCCAATCTTGCAAACCACCCTTTTGCCTAGATATTTGTGGCCGAGATCACCTATTAAGTTTTTGTCAGATAATATCAGCCTGTTCACTGGGGAACCCACTACCCTTTTGCTCACTTCTCTGTTACCTAAGTTTCCTAACTCCACACACTTTCTGAAATCACACACATCCTCCTCCTCTATGAGCACTGATGAATTAGACTCTAAATAGATATAAATAACTACTATGTTATCTTCAATATCTGGAACCCCCAGAGTGAGATCCTTATGCCCTTGGTATTCGATGTGTGGTCCATGGACCCATGGCATTGGCATGGCCTGGCAGCTTCTTAGAATTGTGGAATATCAGGTGCCACCTCAGACCCTACTGAAACAGAACTGCATTTAAACAACCTCCCTTGAGAAACCCATATGCCTTAAATATTAAGCCCACACTCCTATGAAGCCAGCGATTTGGATTCTAGGCCAGTCCCCTAGCTCACCATCCTCTCTGGCATGAGCTCTGTGCATCAATTTGGCCAGAACCATGCTGTTTGTGTCTATTCATTTGATTTGTTAATCTCTCTCTCATAGCTAAGGAATCCTGTCTCTCTTTTTACATCCCTCTCCTTCTAAATCAATTTAAAGTGATTTTCCTTGGACAAAAACGGACTCTCACCTTGGGTGGGAACATAATAGCTATTTGCCTAAAAGATAGATAAGTTACCTATACTCTTAATACAGAAGATACATCTTGTAGGAAAAAAAAACCTAAAGTAGTAGGCTTAAGATTATTTTTGACTTCCAGCTTGAATGAAAAATACCTAATGCCTTGACTAGAGGGATGCTTTCTGAGGAAGGAGCCAAAATGATGTGTGCTTCAATGTCAAATCATTTGTGAAAGGCAGCTCCTTGAAGTTCATCTGCATTGAGGATAGGCAGAGATTGCTGCATTCAGCCACTCTGTATGAGAGCTCTGAAGAGGCACCTGGTTAGAAACACAAACCTTCTCTGTGGGAAAGGGAGGGAAATTTGTGGGAAAACAGAAGGAACTCATGAGGAGGTTGCTCCAGAGGTTTATTTTGTAATCTTTATAGACAGTTTTATTAAAAAGCCTTCCAGCCATAATAGGGCTGAATAGAGTGATGTTTGTCGAGGAAAGAAATAATTTGGCAGATTGCTGGTTCAGTGTGCAGGGCACATGCTATTGCAACTACAAGGATATCTGAAGGTATGGGGATTACGCCAGACATTTCTAATGGAAAAACACCAATAGTTATGGCATCTGTGCGTGGTCAGCAGCTCCCCCGAACACTTAAGAGAAATTCAGTATGGCTGTGGCTATCTCAGTTTCCTTCCTACTCTCAGTGTTTTCTTAGTTTCCAGGACATTCTTTTTAATTCTTTCTTCTTTGGCCTCAAGCTGGTGAAAGGATGAGATTCCGAGTGTATATCAAAGAAAAGATAAAAAAAAAAAACTAAAAAAAGATCATTGAGCAGGTAGGTTGACTTTTGCTGTACATTGTATACCCTTTGAGTCTTTTGCCTAGAATGGGACTCAGCAGAGTCTGTAAAGGGCCAGAAAGTAAACAGTTTAGGTGTTGTGGGCCATACGGTCTCTTGCAACTATTCATCTCTCCCATTGGAGATAGAAAATAGCCATAGACAAGACAGAAATGAATGAGTAGCTGTGTTCCCATAAACTTTTCTTTACAAAAATAGTTGGAGGGTGAATGGTACATGAGCTCTAGTCTGGTGAGACACCATCATTCTTTCCATCACCGTGCCCACCCTGGGCTGGGCCCCCCTCATTCCTTGAGAGTGAGATACTCATTTTCTTTGTTTTTCATGGTTTCCACCTTCTCATCCATTCTCCCCACAGTAGAGCGAACTTTACCTAGGATAGAATGTGTTTGTTAAAATCCTTGGTATGTTTCTATTTCACAAAGCCCTGCATTCCGCCCTCCCCTCAGATCTCCCCCCATCCCCTCTCTTCGTCTCTTGTGTCCACACAATCCATGCGTCTGTCACCTTGCTCCAACCTCTTTTCCACCTCAGGGTTTCCCAGATGTGCTGTTCTGCCTGAAATGCTGTTCTCCTCACTCTGCCTGGATAACCCTGCTCTTCCAGTAGGTTCTAGAGTCGACATCATGTCCTCAGACTAAGGAAGTCTTAGACTTACTTAACTCCAGACTTAAGGAAGTCTTCCTTGTTATCCTCTCCTGTGGAGCCCTTTTCTTTTTTAATTTTTCCAAGATGCTTTGTACAATCTGTAATTATAAGCGCACTTATTCGTTTACTTCCTGTCTCAACAGGGAAGAGTGAATTCTGGGATGGCAGAGACTATGTGATTGGCCGCTGTGCCCTCAGTGCCTAGAACAGAGTCTGCCCAGAGTAGAAATAGACTCCTGAATTTTAACGAATGCATAATTTGGTGAGTGCGCAAATTAAATGATCAAGTGTGGTTATAATGAGGCTGTCTGGGTGGAAAGAGAGCAGGGTGCAAGGATGAAGTTGGAACAATCTCAGGTGTCTTTGGGAAAAGGATGGGCCAGAAAGGAGAGCCAGGTCAAGACTGAGACAGAACCTGGATGAGAACAAAGGAGTGGGCAAGAAGCAAGAGTAACTGAAAGAGTAATGGAAGACACTTGAAGACAGAAACCAGATTTCTCGAGGATTCCTGGGTGGCTCAGCGGTTTAGCGCCTGCCTTCGACCCAGGGCGTGATCCTGGAGACCCGGGATCAGGTCCCACATCCGGCTCCCTGCATGGAGCCTGCTTCTCCCTCTGCCTGTGTCTCTGCCTCTCTCCCTCTCTCTCTGTCTCTCTCATGAATGAATAAAGAAAATCTTAAAAAAATAATAATATTTTTAAAAAAAGAAACCAGATTTCTCTTGTTTATTTTTGTGTCAGCACAAGACCAGGCACTTCATAAATCAGAATATAAATTCAACAATGGAAAAAGAAGATCATTTCTTCAGTAACTGTGGCCATCAACTGCCAGGTATTTCTAGATTACCCTGTAATGCGTGTGCTATCTGCCTATCTAGATGCTGAACATCTGGAGGGGGATTTAGGTCATGATCATCTTTCTGCCTTCCTTGGCATGGAATACAGTGTTCTGCACATGGTAAGGCCTCAGCAAAATATTTTTGGTTGAGCAATTAACCCCAAGTTACTTACTCTGCTATGAACATTCCCTTGTTTCCTGGGCTACACATGCCCCCTCCCCTGCCACTGCCCTGTTCTAGAACAACTCTTTTTTTTTTTAATATTTTGGTTTTTTTTTATTCATGAGAGACACACTGAGAGAGGCAGAGACATAGGCAGAGGGAGAAGCAAGCTTCCTTCAGGGAGTCCGATGTGGGACTTGCTTCTAGGACCCCAGGATCATGACCTGAGCCAAAGGAAGATACTCAACCACTGAGCCACCCAGGAGTCCTAATGCAGCTATTCTTATAGTGGCCCCCAAAGTAGCAAAAGCAGGCAGCAGGCCCTGGAAGTTTCCCATAAGCAAGGAGCCCAGCTGGAATCTGGGTATGGATTTGAAAATAGAGAACCTCCAAGTTTTCAGAAGCAGAAAGAGATTGAATTCACCTCAGTGTCTTCCACACACTGGCTCCTTTGGAGAGGGAGGGGGGAATGTCAGAGTAGATGAGCTGAGACCCGGGGACCAAGAACCAGAAAGAGACCAAAAGAGGGGCAAAGAAACGACATATTCTAATTCCCTGAGCTGTCAATCCCACACCTTTCACCCCACATCAAATCCTCTTCCAATTCTTCCTCTTCAATTGCAATCCCAAACACACTGCAGATGTGATATCATTTTCTCTGATAACTGGACCCTCCGAGTTAATGACTTTCCTTCCTTCCAGCGGGGAAACAATTTCGTTTTGCTTAATGTAATAATCTATTGTAGTCCTCTCCGTTCACCTCTGTGACCTGAGGCCGGGTTTCAGAGGAGCTCAAGCTCCCCCACCCAGCCGCACGTGGGAGAACTGGTATGGGTGCTATTCCGCTTTGGGAATCCTGGAGCTACGGTCTGCCCCAGCCCCGCCAGTGATGGTGACCTCCAGTGATGACACCCAGGGGCTGCCAGGAGACGACACCAGACAGTATAGAGAACAACCATATGTTCCTGAGAAGGAAACAGTCCCTATGTGGCCCACCAGAGGTCCCTGGCCTAGGCCCCGAGTCTGGGAGACTAGAGCAGCTCATGTCCATCACCGACCTCCTTCCTGAGTCACAGGTGGGCTCTGGGGCCCTCTTTCTTTCCCTTCAGTGATCTGCACTTCAGCTCAGAGGAAGTTTAGAGCAGTTGAGGGCTAGCGATGATGGGTCCCTGGCAGCCCCAACACTATTGGAGTGGAGGCTGTTGAGCTGATAGGAGAGAAGCAGCTGAGGGAGGGAGAGAGAGAGAGAGAGAGAGAGAGAGAGAGAGAGAGAGAATGGGAACTCCTGTGAGAGAAGCTTCCTGATACCAGAGGCAGGCTTCTCGGCCCCCCCACTGCTGACTCAGACCAAGGCACTAAGCCTTCTCCAACGGAGCTGACGAATGGGAGGGAGGCTAATTTGGTGCTGTTTGTTTCTCATTTCCAAGCCCTCATTAAAATAATCTGCTCTGATTGTCTAGGGAAGTTATTTTTCGCGCCTCCTTTCCCGTCACTGTATCAGTGCCATTTCAGAGGCAGCAGATTTCCGGGTGGAGGGGTCCAGACAGTTCTGTGCAGACAACAGGGGGAGGGGGAGGTAGTGGGGGCTCACGGATCCCTGGGAGCAGAGCCAGACCTCTTGGCAGCGGTAAGGTGGGAATCCTAGACCTTCCACTGTCCCCTGGACTGGGTCCCTGAAAAGCATTCGACTCCTGGCATTGAGGGAGTCCACTTCCCTAGAAAATTCCTTTGATCAGAGAGTACAAATGAAGGGAAATCTCAATTCTGAGTATTATAATTGGAAAAGGATTCTCTAGGGAGAGAATGAAAAAGCCCAAAATAGATTTCAGAATTTTGATTCTTTCAGTCACCCATGCATGACATGGTTTAGCACACACTGAGACGACTAAGAAAACCAAAAACCTGTTCATTTAATCAATTTTGGCTGAGCACCTACTATGTGACAGCCAGTGTAGAAGGTGATGGGGTAAAAAAAAAAAAAAAAGAAGGTGATGGAGTTACAGAGATGAGTAGAATATGGGCCCTATCTGATTGCTTTCTCTGTCTTCTTCCTCAGGTAAGTCAGAGTCTTCCCTCTCTACAACCATCTGGGGTCCTTCACATCCTCCTAGTGGATCTGAATCTTTCCCTGTAGACTTTATCTTGACTCATGCCTCCGGCCCTCTTCATCTCCTAGCAACTTGGATAGAAATTTGTTAGCTTAGGTTTTGCTGTTCCAAATCAAATCTCTGATGCTTGCCTCTTAGCTACTGCCCAGCCAGGCCAGCCTCACCCCCAGACCCCTTGAGTGGGGTCATTAAATACCAGCCCTGGAGAGGATTAGATTCAGGTGGGGGGAGAGAACACCTAAGCTTGCCTGGGTCATTGAGACTGACAGGACAGCCCATGGCGGAAGTCCAACGGAGGGCTCATTCCTGTCCTTCACGTCTCTAAGCCACAGCTTCATTCCGGACCACCCAATCCTAGCTGACGATGCAAAACCAATGAGGTTCTCCAGTCCCAGCCAGATGGCCCAGGACACAGCAGCAGCCTCCTTTGCTGGCTTTTATCTAAACCCAGTAACGTGCTTTATCTCTGGATTCTATTTTAAGACAAGAATACTTTATTTTTTCTACCATTTATTATAATTCATGATGATGATGACTCTTAAACTGTCTTTTATTTCTATACATCGCCACCTACTATGTGCCAAGCAGTATTCTAGGCAGTGAAAACACAAAAGTCAATAAGACACGGTCATTGCCTTCAAGGAATCTACTCAAAAAAAGAAAAAAAAAAAGAATAGCCCCTTTAATTTTTGACTGTGCCAAAAGAGTTTTTACACATGTAGGGTGGAGGTGAATAAAAATGTCTTCTTCCTTCAACATCTTTTATCTTCATTCTGGTGTCTGTATTGTACTGATGTGCCCCTTGCTTTCCCTCTTTCCAACCCCACCTGCTCCCTCCTATCCCAAAGCAGAAATGCCTCTTGCATTCAAGTGTATTTGCATGGTCTTCAGGCACTTCATGTTTCCACAATCAACATATTTTAAAGTCTTGGGAAAGGTTTTTAATTGGCTGAAATGCTGATTGCCATAACAACTGGCTAATGAACCATCTGGTAGCACATGTAATATTTATTTATGAATTAAACTGCCATGCACTATAAAGTCGAGTTTCCTCTCAAGGACAGCATGGGGGCCTTCTTTGGAGAATGCAAGTTCTCTGCAGGAGATCCCTTAATGGGACTCCAAAAAGGGAAGAGGGAGGCAAAAGGGGGAAATGACTCTCTTAGTACCAAGGCAGGTATGTTTTCATGTCACATGGAAAACACAGCAACCATAGGAAATAAGCAGGAAGACACAGGGAGGAGGAGACAGTATGGGACTCCAAGGCCTAGGAGCTGAGTCTCCCTATACTCTGCAGTTTCATGGATAAG
The DNA here is from genome assembly GCF_905146905.1 of Nyctereutes procyonoides. Classification (NCBI taxonomy): domain Eukaryota; kingdom Metazoa; phylum Chordata; class Mammalia; order Carnivora; family Canidae; genus Nyctereutes; species Nyctereutes procyonoides. Next base: position 19,779,895 of record NW_026575037.1, on the reverse strand, counting down.
AAACAATTACCAGGCCAGAAACTGGAGACACTGAAAATAGGGAAAGTGGTAATAGTCACATCGGGTAAGAATCGAGGAGCTGATCTGAAAGTTTTTATTTTGAAGCTGGTACCTGTAGGTATCTATGATTTTCCAATCTCGGGGCTTAGTTTAGGGGATCTGAGACCCTCTGAGTATCTGATTAGAGCTGTGGGCCTTTCCTAGAAAAATACCTAATACACATATTCACACAAAATGTAATTATCCTGACTCGCTTGCCTATCCTCCAATTCCAGGATTTGAAGCCAGGTTCAGACTCCCATGAGTGTTTTCAACATCACAGGCAATTGAATGATAAGGCTAGCACTTTTTTTTTTTTTGCACACCCACTAGGTGACATATCCCAACACGAAGGTAGCAAATATGAGTCTAGCACCATGACTGCGTCAGTGGAGGCACTCAATAAAGATCAGCATTGAAGTTTGATGAGGTCCAATAAATAATACTTTTTTCCTTCACCTGATTTTTAAACCAATTAAAGGACAGACTGGAGGTAGGCAAATGGAGACCAAAGGTCAGTCTTTAAAATTATTATTATTATAGAATTGTTGGAAAATGTGACTTTGGGCTTCCTAAAATGGAACCCCAGAATTACAGACTTATCTTCTAGACATGGACTATTCTGGAAAGAGACTGAACTTTTCCATAGCAGAGGCCCCTGGAATGCACACTCGACAGGCAGGTGGATTCCAAAGAGAAGGGATAGAGAAGGGGGCCCCAAAAGAGATACTGTTCCAAACAAAGGAGCATCAGAGATGGAAAGCAAGTATTGTTTTACGGCCAATCCCATTTCTCCCATTTCCCTTTCCTTTTAGGGCAAATCAAAGGCAATTTCTCTTTACAAAAAACTTTGGAACTTGTTTAAAAGTCTTCAGGACAGGGGCACCTGGATGGCTCAGTGGTCAAGTGTCTGTCCTCAGCTCAGGTCATGATCCCAGGGTCCTGGGATTGAGACCCACATCGGGCTCCCCACAGGGATCCTGCTTCTGCCTCTGCCTGTGTCTCTGCCTCTCTGTGTCTCTCATGAATAAATAAATGAAATCTTAAAAAAAAATAAAAAGTGTTCAGGACGGAGAAGCTGGGAAGCCATAGGTGTGTTAAGAGTGTAGAACGTGGCAGCAGACAGACCTGAACACAGACTCTCCCTCAACCACTTCCCAGCTCTGTGATCTTGAATGATGAACTCCTCCCAGCCTTGGTGTCTTCATGGACAAGATCTTGTGCGGATAAAAATCTGTAAATATTTTTGTGTTTGGGAGGAACTAGAATGGTCACTTTGTCCCAATTCAAGATCAAAGAGGGAGGGAACGCATTTAAAAAACAAAGCATTTAGAAAGGGAGAAGAGGGACAGAACACAGAACACTCAAGGCAAGGTTGGGAAGAACGGAACCCTTCCCAGGATCAGGGTGCGAGGAGGACGCTGGCACTACAGATTTGGGAAGTGACCCAAAGGATTCTGAGTAGAAGACATTAGGAAAAAGACTGCATTTTACACACACACACACACACACACACACACAGCCCACTGGGGTGCACTGGGGAAATGTAAGCAAACCAGATGGGCCATCAGGTCTCCCTCTTTTGTGCTGAGGTGGTTTTTGACTGTGTGTGGCTTGTGGAGTTTGTTTGTTCATTGGTTTCTACTCGTGTTTGCTCTAGGCAACACTTGAAAAGAATATAAACAAAAAGGGGGGAAAAAATCCCCACACTTGTCTGCTGCCTGGAAATTATCCACCAGGCCTCTACCAAACCGGACAGCAAAGGTTCTGATCACTTCAGACTCTTTTTTTCCTCCCTGACTTCTTCAATTTCTTCCACACTTCCTCCTTCCCTCCCTTTTTTCCTGACTCCCTCCCTCCCTCCCTCCCTCCCTCTCTCCCTTCCTTCCTCCCTCCCTCCCTCCCTCCCTTTTTCCTTCCTTCCTTCCTTCCTTCCTTCCTTCCTTCCTTCCTTCCTTCCTTCCTTCCTTCCTCCCTCCCTCCTTCCTTCCTTCTCTTTCTTTTTCTCCTTCTCTCTCTTTTTCTGTCTTTAAGTCTTCTGTTTTCCTCTCTACGGATGCACATACCTCCGCACACCCATACACACGCACACACGCACACACTAAAAATGAAAAAGAAGAAACTGACAAATGAGATGTCCTCTGTCTGTCCCCGGGGGCCAGCCTTTGCCCTGCGTATTCCTCCCTCTTGGCTGCCATCAAAAGTCTCTCCCTCGGCTCCAAAGCGTCACACACCTCATCTGTTAACTAATGGCAGAGGCACTAAAAACATGTAATTTCTTCAAGATAGTCCTGGGTATTTGGTACATGTACCAATCAGCAGAGAGAACCTCCTGTATGATTTGAAGGGGACGAGGCCTCAGTGTGATGGATATCAGATATATTTTTAGTTTGCGGTGGGGGAAGGGGTAATGCAGGGGTAACCAGGAAAGAATGGAGAAAACCCAACCCTATTTCATTAAATCCCCATGAATATGCAAAAGAGGACTAATTGCCCTCTTCAAAAACTAATCATTCTGAATTTTACAAGCTGAATTATAAAAACTGACACACACTTATTTTTCTCTTTTATTATATTTGTAAGCATTACTCCTTCTGCAAAGAAAATCAAATCCTATTTTTATCGGGTGCTGTCATCTTCCGTTTTTCTGCTCCCGACCCCAGTTCTCCCCTCCCCTTTTGCTGAACGTTGCAGCATTGCCATGTGTATTAATTGCCCCGTGAAATGCACTTGAAGTCATTAGAATTCCCCATTCAAAACTATTATCTTGTACCATTATGCCTTTGCATTATATTTATTTAAATGTGCCTCTTCTGAATTAGCTCATTTTTAACAGCTAGCCATGCCTGAAATATTGTTCCCATCCAAGCTGCTCTCATATCATTTTTCTCTCCTCTCTGGAAGAGACGGGTGCAGTCCAGCCTCCTGTCCTCACAGGGGCAGCTCTGTGAGAAGGCACAGGCGGCCTCTGTGCAGCCGGCTTCCCCGAAAGGGATCCCAGGCAGATGCTGTTTCTAGGTTGTGGGGCCCCCGAGGGTCAAGGTTAGGTGCGGCCTCCTGGAGCAGGTTACTTGCCAACTGTTGCACCTGACTGTCATCTATTTTTGGGTACTCACTGAAGAGAGGAAGAAGTCAAACCCAAGTCCCTAGTGTCTTGTTTGCCCTTGCGCTCTCAACAGTCCCATAGTGACGCCAGTTGGCATTGGCAAGATCCCAGGAGTCGTCCAATGTCCACATGGCCACTCTGCCCGGGGCAGGGGGGGTGGGGGGCAGAGGGACGCATCAGCAGGCCACTGGAATTCCCTCCCAGACCCGAGTGCCTCAGGCTGATGAGGAAGTTCTGGAATCACTTCTTTGAACTTTCTCCACTGAGGCTAAATGGATGCCCTGACTTATCAGACTGTCCCTTCACTTGTCCATAGTGAACTGACTCCCATCGCCATGTTGTTTCCTGTCAGACTGGCACCAAAAAAAAAAAAAAAGAAGAGAGAGAGAGAGAGAGAGATAAAGAAGATAAAGAAACTTTTTGGTCTCTCATTAACCCTGAAGATCTCCAACTTCAAATAAGTCAGTCGGAGAAGGACAAACATTGTATGGTCTCATTCATTTGGGGAATGTAGGAAATAGTGAAAGGGAATAAAGGGGAAAGGAGAAAAATGAGTGGGAAATATCAGAAAGAGAGACAGAACATGAGAGACTCCTAACTCTGGGAAACGAACTGGGGTGGGTGGAAGGGGAGGAGGGTGGGGTTGGGGGTGACTGAGTGACAGGCCCTGAGGGTGGCTCTTGATGGGATGAGACTGGGTGTTATTCTATATGTTGGCAAATTGAACACCAATAAAAAAATAAATTTATATCAAAAATTAAAAAAAAAAGATCTCTAACTTCACTCTGTCCTCCTGGATGTCGGAGATGGACACCAGACTGGCTGAATTCTGAGAAGTAAAAGAGGTGGCTGGGAATCAGGAAGTGCAGGGAATGGACTGAGGAAGAGGCCAAACATACCATGTGGCTCTTCCTATCCAGCTTCATTCCCTCGTAAGGACGCACCTGACACAGCCACAGCCTCTTCCCTAAGGGGAGGGAACGTCCCTGCCAACCTTCAGTGAAGAACGTCTGGACGTCCACGCCACAGTGGTCTGAAGAGAGGCCCTGGGGCTGCAAGGGTTGCGCTCTTCGCTGGCTTGCATCTTGGAAAGCTTCCGGCCCAGCCCGAGCCCCTGGGAACATGGAGATTGTAGGGATGACCTTTTCCCTCATAAATATATTTTTTCTCCAGCAAGGAACAGCCAGAAAAAGCAAACACATCCCTAGCTTGCTATTTCAGCCCACAAGTCAAGACCTCCATTAACAATGCTTTCTTTCTAAAACAACCAAACCACGCAAGATCGTTTCTCTTCCAGAGACTGCCCCGTGATTGCACAGGCGGCTAAGAGCCCCTGTCCTTGAGTGTCCCAGTCCCAGGAGACGTAGTGGGGTGTGATGAGCGTCCGAGTGGGCCAGGGTGGGAGAAGGTGGAGGGGATGGGTAAGAACGAGACACACTCCTGTACCTGTGAGGAACCGGCCCCTCTGTGGAGAGGGAGGCACTGAGCAAGCTGATGGGATGGAATATTTTTTAAAAAATTGTCCAAATATTTTTTTTCATTCTACTGTCAGATGACCCTATTCATTAATTCATTTTCTCCCTGAAGACTATTGAATATTTAAAACAGGGACCTGAGATATGCCCAGTGATTTCACAGCGGGGTTATATCCGGCTTAATTTCCTCTTACAAGGCCTCTTCTGACACAACCAGCCGCCTCTTCCGTGTTCCAGGACGGCCCCATCGTTCACTGCCACATGGACACAGCAGCCCCCCCACCCCACCCCAGGGTTCTTGTCAAGCCTCCATCCCACCTCCCCCCACCTCCCCCATTCTTGCCACCCAAGACTGATGTGTCCACATGCTGAGGGGGAATTTGGAGCAGAGTTGCAGGTGGAAAAAACTTTCCCCTCACTCAAAAGTCTTGCTGAGGAATTGCCTTCAGATGTGGACCCAATCCTTGTGCAAGGGTGGGGGTGTGAGACCGTTGAGGATCCTGTCCCTCTAGGTCTCTAGGTTTCCAGGGGTTTCCCTGGGGTTGGGAGACAGGGGATTTCAAGCAGGAGGGTGTGGGCTGACAGCCCGGGTTGCACCAGGAGCCTGGTTAATCTCTCATGAGTCGAGTGCTTTGGTTGAAGAAACCTAAATTATGACTGACCATCTCCTCACCTCTAAAACATAGACGGTTATGTCAGAAATTCACAGGGCTGGCGCGAGAGTTAAACGTGCTAATATTTGTAAAAGTGTTTTATACAACACCATAAGCGGAACGCTTATTATTCGTGCTGACTGGAGGCAGATGTCTTGACAGAAAGTCTCTGGAGGTCGCTCCCAGTATAAACATTCTATGATTCTCCTGGCCCTTCAGGAGGGCTGGAGATGAATGGCTGCAGCTGCTCGGCTCAGCCATGGGCCTTTCCTTGCTGTAGGCTGCGGATCCTTCCAGAGCCCACTAGGTGGCACCTCCTTTCAAACTCTCTCCCCACTTTCCCCGAGCGAACCTGGGATCTTTCCAGAAGCAAAAAGGCATCGGAGAGGGATTTAGTCAACTCTAGAGGAGGTAGTCTCGAGTCCCCGTTCGCTTCATTGGTGACAAGAGACCCTTGAGAGAGTCACAAGGACTCTTGAGTTTAAGACACATGCATACATGAAACACACCCCCCTTTCTTGCTTGTCACCTGTCCCCTCTGGGTGATGGTGAGAACATGAAGTGGATTTCCATCCCTGCCCATGGTAGTCTGTCCAGAAAAACACCTGCTGAACCATTCTGAGGGGTCCTTGGGAAAGAGAGCGATGGGAGAGGCAGTAGGTACAAAGCCCCCTCTCCTGCTCCCTCACTGGGGATGTGTCTCATCTCATGGCAGGCCCCCCCTGTCTCAGAAAATTTCCTTCTTTGAGTCCCTCACAACCTGCGGCCAGGCTGAGTCCAGAACAAACCACTTAGTGAAAAGGCTATGGGCTCTAGGGCTTTTCAGAGAAAGTTCGACAAAAGGAGACTTCCAGAGGCTATGAAAACACTGGGTGGGGAACGGGGATACTGAGGGTCTGGTTAGGTGGTCCGCACACCAGCCTCACAGTCTTGTCCTCCCTGGATCAAGGTCCTTATCTGTCAAATCAAGGGTCTGAGTAAGGGGGCTTTTTGATACCCCCTTCAGAGGCCCACCTTCTCTGAGCTCACAGTTACGTGGTTGGGTTACAGATCAGATACGCAACTTTGACATGCATCTGCTTGTTGCCTTATGCGCATTTGAGAAGAACTCCTATTACTTTAAGAAACATGCATCCATTTAGTCATTAAACTATGCTCCTTCTCAAGGAGTTCAGATATAGCCACTGCTTTTCTCTTCCTAGACCCCTTAGGAGTGGTTCCGTGGGTTTTGTGGACAATTACAATGGACAGTGATGAAAATCGGCTCAAGTTCTTATTATTACTGTAAGGTAGTTAGGAACAGACAAGAAGGGATCCCTGGGTGGCGCAGCGGTTTGGCGCCTGCCTTTGGCCCAGGGCGCGATCCTGGAGACCCGGGATCGAATCCCACATCGGGCTCCCGGTGCATGGAGCCTGCTTCTCCCTCTGCCTGTGTCTCTGCCTCTCTCTCTCTCTGTGACTATCGTAAATAAATAAATAAAAAACCTTAAAAAAAAAAAAAAGGAACAGACAAGAAGAGGTAGTGCAGTAGTGTGTTTAACCTAGACGTGCTCATCTAATCCGAATTCAATCCGTTCTCTCCCCCCTACTTTAGCATTCATGTAGATCCCAGCCCGTGGCTCTGTGCTCTGTGACTACTAAGCGAATGCAATTGGCTGATCGGTATCAGAAAAAAAAAAGACTTCATCTAGATAAAAGTTCTGAATCACTCATGTTTAGCATAAGACTAATAACAAGGAGAATAATAGCTAATATTTATTGAACATTAGAAGCTAAGCAAAATATGGACAGAGATTTCTGTCTGCTTGCTAATTACTATAACCCCGAGACTCAAATAATGTCTAGGACATAGAAAGCACTCCATTAATATTTGTTTAATAAATAAATGAATGAACACTTACCATGAGTTTGATTTTACAGATTATCTTGAGAAGTGCTACTATTACTATCCACGTTAGGAAGGAGGGAACGAAAGCTAAGAAAATGCAAACAATTTGTCAAGTTCCCATGGCTAAGACCTGGACAGCACTGGGATTCATACCACCTTATCTGGTTCCAAATCTATTTTAATCATAGGGCTAAATACTCATTGAAAACACTATTATTTCCTTTAATAATTCACCTGGCAAGAATATGTACTTTCTTATTTATTTATTTATTTATTCATTCATTCATTTATTTATTTGCATTTTTTTAATCAAGAGAAAAGGGAAGAAAAAGATACTTCTATGGGTCCCCAAAACCTACATAGAGAAGAGTTCAAAACTTCTATTTCTCTGCAAAGGAAGGCTCAGCCCCAGTCAGTTTGCAAGTTTGTACACTAGGTGGCGAAAAGCAGATTAGCACATGTTTTATTAAGGACGCGTAGTAGGATTAAGCATGGATTAAGTGCTTTGTATGTGTTGGTTGAAGGATGGAGCAGAGAACAATGGAGACATACATAAGAGAAAGAACTCTGGCCTACAAGAGGGGAATTGGAAAAGGACTATGAATGGGAGGACCTGTATGTGATTAGTTTCCTTCCCGCGATTCATGTGTTTGTTCTACAGACATCTGTTGGACACCTAACTTATGTCACCCACTATCCTCAGTGCTGAAGACACAGCAATGAACAAGACAACATCCCTGCCTTTCTGGAGCTTGGGTGCTACAGATATACCATGGAGACCAAGCAAGCACGTCTTTCTCCCTGTCCTGCTTAGGTTGAGGGAATCCTACTGAAGGCTTTGCAGGAATCTTCCCAAATTCAAAACTAAACAAACAAAAAACGATGAATTGAGCTATCACTTTTTAATTATTTCCAGTACTTTAAAAGAACTGTCATGAATTACATACATCCTGATTTTTTTCTACTTTTTTTTTTCCTTTTGTTTCTTTCTAATCCTTCACTGGATGGAGCAAATAGGCTCTTTGAAGCACAAATGCTCAAACAAATCGGATATTCTTAGACTATCTTTTATTACAGTTAACTGGCACAAAAGAAGAGTGATCATGTACTCATTGCCGCTTGTCAAAAAACTGTAAACTTGATGTGGAAAGAGACCTTAGAGATGATGTATTTAACTTTTCTATTTCGCAACTGAGTCTACTGAAGCCCAGAGAAGGAATGGGACTGCTTTATCAAGGTCAGAGAGACAATTTAAGTAATATGCCTAGATCTTAGGTCTTCTATTACCTAATCCAGGATGACACAACTGCAAGGCTTCTGATGGAGAAGCAAAGACCAGGAAGGAATTTTAGGGGAAGAGAGCAATATAAGTTATCTCAAATATACTGGGTACTATGGATGATTGGCCACAGCTTAAATTGATCTTTTCATGAGAACAGTCGGTATGCTCATGGAATCCTTTTCCAGAGATCTCTGCTTCACATTTAGTAGGACTACAAGAACCCAAATGTCAACTGGTATTCCCTGGCCTCATTACCACAGGCCTAGGTCTGTAGTGTCACCTCCAAGAGGATCTCAAAGCCTTCAGCCTCTCCACACTTAGACCAAGTTAATGTCAAAAGCCCATAAGCTAGCCATACTGCTTCTTTACACCTATGAAGATACTATGCTGTCCTTCAGATCATATCCAGGCTTCAGAATCTGATATCAAAGGACTGGCTTGATGTAAACAGCTATGGTTTACTGACCCCATGTCCTGTGCCATGTACCTGCTTCATATTTACATGTTACTCCTAATTTGTCTCCAAGCCCAATGGGTTTGGTGTGATAGCCATGAGTCCTATTTGCCAAGCATACTCCAGTCTTCTCCTTGTGAACACAGTGTAAGATTGTACTTTCCCAAACCCCTGTGGTAATGCATGCTTTATTTGAAAGGAAGAGCCAGCACATGATTTACAGGGCACCCCTTCCCCTTTGACCTAAGATGGGCATGAAGAATGAATGGGAAGGGAACCTTTTTCTAAGCTACAGAGAGTCAGGGGATTACTCGTTACTGCAGCAGAACCTAGTCTATCCTGCTTGATACGGCTGTTGTCATTAGTCTCATTTGACAAAGCAGGACACAGAGACCCAGAAAGGTATTGTAATTTGTGTCTAACAATTAATAGAGAGAGGATTCAACGTCAAGTCTTAACATGTGATTCCAAAGCTCGTGATCTTTCTACTACAAAAAGTGTCTATCCATCCAGCCTGGACCTCACAATTGGCTTCTCTGTTTTTAATCTCTTATGTTTCCAGTATTGGTTGTTAAATTTTTATTGTTTTTCTTTCCTAAGTACCACTTTGATCATGCCTTTCACTGACTCAAAAACCTCCAGAATTCTGTATCACCCCTATAATAAATGGAAGAAAAAATTAGGAAGTAAGAAATCAGGTCTTTCCTCTCAAACAACTGTTTGCTGCTGCTTCTACTGACAGGACTTTGGCATCGCATATATGGTGTACTAATCTGGATACACCAAAAAACAAACAAACAAACAAAACAAAAACAAAAACAAAAAACTTAGGACAGGACTACAGATTGCCTTCTGGCTCCAGGAATCTTGTAGATGAACCAGATCTTTGGGAGTCACTTTTACTCTCTATGTTCAAACTCAGTGTTCAAAATGTATAAGGAGAAGTCATTTTTACCTCATTGTAAGCTACATCCATTCTGGAATTTTCTCAGACACCTTAATCTATATTTTTCTCCTTTATTTCCCACAGGACCAAGCATGGATCAGTTCTCACCCACCTGCAAAGGAATTCCAAAGAAACCTAAACAGATCAAACCCATTTGGAAAGAATCCACCACTTTCCCACCTACCCTAGGTTGGGTTCTGATTTCCCATGGCACCTACGTGCTCTCTTGAAGTATTTCTCAGCATTGATATTTACAGAAAAATAATAAACATAATCCACATTGGCGCCCGTATTGATCCCCAGATTTCACTGACATTTACGAATAAATGATGGATTGCCTTTTTTGTGAGCCCGGCTGAGCTGACCTACGGTGGCCTGTACATAATTTACTTTTGATTAAAGGAGTGCTTCAACATTGAGATTCTGTTTGGGAACATGAGGCAGGATCAATACGTTTATGACACAAACTTTCAAACAATGGACTCTGAGCGAGCAAGAAGTCTCTGTCATTGGCTCATCTCAGATTGAGTGGGTGGTGGGGAGGTGGGGGGAGAGAAAAGGCCTGAAGTCCTGAGAGTCAAGCACAGGACACTGTTTAGTCTGCAACAGTGGCTCTGCTCTTTGTAGCTTTGGGCTCATAGCATTGTCAAGCAAGACAGCTATAAGGGATTTTAAGGGCCTTAAAGATGTTTCCCAAACATCACTAGAGGAATGAGGGGGGAAAGTCACAGCAGTTGATTACAAAGAATGAAACTTCTGAGAGGACTGGGTGGGGCAGCCTGGGTGGCTCAGCGGTTTAGCGCTGCCTTCAGCCCAGGGCCTGATTCTGGAGACCCGGGATCAAGCCCCATGTCATGCTCCCTGCATGGAGCCTGCTGCTCCCTCTGCCTGTGTCTCTGAGAGGACTGGGCATTTTCTTATCCAATGTTGCTTATATATTTCTGCCCAACCTGGAGATGCAGAACGTACCTCACATATGATGTAATGTTTTCAAACATTTGAAGCTGAATGTTTTTGAAGTTCTCTATTTTGCCATACCCCACACCACCCCTTATTGCTTGATACTGGGCCTCTTTTATTGAGATTTGCTCCTGTGTCTTCCCTGAAGGCATTTTGTGTTACTGATCTTAAGTTATATTGCTTTGGTGATGCTTTTTCTGAATGTCTTGGCTGAAAAGGCTATCTCTGCTCTCTTCATGATTATATCACCGATTCTATAAAAAATAATAATAATAGTAGCTAACACACATGGAACATGTTCCCTCTTAGTCTGTTTAAGCTACTAACCAAGTACTATAGCCTAGGTGGCTTAAAAACAACAGAACTTTATTTCTTACAGATCTAGATACTGGGAAGTCCAAAATTGTGGTGCCAGGAAATTAGATGCCTAATAAAAGTCCTCTCAAAGTTGCAGACTACTGACTTCCAGCTCTGTCTTCACTTGGTGGAAGGGGCTAGGGATCTCTTTTGTAAGAACCCTACTCCCATTCAGGAGGGCTCTTCCCTCATGTCCTTGCCTTCGAAAGCTCCACTTCCCGATAGCATCACAGTGGGCATTAGGTTTTCAACATCTGAATTTAGGCAGGAGACATATATTCAGATCATAGCATATCCTTGCATTTCAATGCCACAAGCCTCTGAGGAATATAGTGTCATTTCCCCCATTTTCACAATGAGAAAATGGAGGCTTTGAAAGCTCCCATCACCTGCTCAAGATGGCACAGCTGGTGACTGTATGCATCATGTTCAAGTTAGATGTGTCTCACCCTTAGTTAGATGTGTCTCAACCATTTTGTCTGCTGCCACTTTCCTAGCTACAGAATAAGTTCCATGAAGACAGGAGCTATGTGTGCCATACCACTTTAGCCCCAGCGCCCACACGTTATAAATACACACTCAATAAATGCGTGTTGCTACAGCTGAAGAGGAAAGGAGCTTTGGCCCACCAATAAGAACTGTATTACAATGGACCTGGTGGAGTACCTAGGTGGCTCAGTTGGTTAAGCATCTGCCTTTGGCTCAGGTCATGACTCCAGGGTCCTGGGATCGAGCCCCAGGTCAGGCTCCCTTCTCAGTGGGAAATCTGCTTTTCCCTCTCCCTCTGTCCTTCCTCTCTGCTTGTGCTCTCTCTCAAATAAATAAACAAAATCTTAAAAAGAAAAAAGGAAAGAATGGACCTGGCTAAAGGGGTAATAGGAATAAGGGGTAGGAGAAGCCTAAATCCCAGCCCACATTCCACTCACCAGATAGAACCTACTAACTGGGGATCCCTGGGTGGCGCAGTGGTTTGGCGCCTGCCTTTGGCCCAGGGCGCGATCCTGGAGACCCGGGATCGAATCCCACGTCGGGCTCCCGGTGCATGGAGCCTGATTCTCCCTCTGCCTGTGTCTCTGCCTCTCTCTCTCTCTCTCTCTGTGACTATCATAAATAAATAAAAATTAAAAAAAATATTTTAAAAAAAGAACCTACTAGCTAGCTGGTGGCTACTTCCACCCGTAAGAAGGGGCAACTTTTTCTAATTTGTTCAATGATATCCTATAGGTTAATGGTGGCCTTCATGGAGTTTCAGGTGATTCAGACAGTTGAGAAACCTTAGGGTGAACCCATAACCAGTCACTAGAAGGATCAAGGTCAACACGTGGCATTCCATGGTGAGCAATGGAGAGGAAAGAAAAAAGCAAGTAGTAATAAGACAGTCACAAAGGAAATGTTCTCTAATGTTGAGAGTCAACAGAGGTTTTCTATCCCATTTTCCCATTCACAATTCCCCACATTTTTTTATTCTTCCATGTGTTCTCCATGGTGGAGCCCACACCCAAATCTTCCAACTTCTCTTGAGTCTGCTCTTTCTTTTTAGCCTCCAACAAACCTTGGCCTTCCTGGAGCTTGCAATCTAGCTGGTGGGGGACTAAGGTAGGATGACCACTGAGCAATTCGTTATAATACAAATATGCTTTTCAGAATAACAATCACTAATGGTTATCATTTATTGAGGGATTAGGAGACATCAAGAATTTTGGTGAGCTCCTTTAATGCATTATCTCATTAGCCTTTACAAAACACTATGAATTATGCATTATCTCCTTTCTTTAAGGACTTTCCTCCGGAAATATCATCCTAAATAAGATGAGAGGTAGTTCAAACGTTTTATTCCCATCAAATGCCCTGCTTATAATCCCTTGGATATTTCATACATTTCTCTGTATTTGCTTGAATTTTAATGCCAATATTATCGGTTCTATCTATCTATCATCTATCTATCATCTATCTATCTATCTATCTATCTATCTATCTATCATCTATCTATCTATCTGTCTATCTATCTATCTATCATCTATCTATCTATCTATCTATCTATCTATCTATCTATCTATCTATCTCCAAAGATAAACCTGAGAAACTTCAGCTTCCAAGACACTTTAATTTTCCGAAGTCACAGCTTTTGATTTCATGGCTCTGCATAGCTTTTTGCCAACTATCCCCCTCTGTGCTCAAGTCATTGATTACCCTTCCTCATGAGTCTGAGCCTCACTCCCACATCACCCCTCACTGTGTATGACTCATGCAGGATCTACTCAGTAAGAAATAACTCCAGTCCTTGCCTCTAAAGCAGAGCCATCCTTCTCTGGCATTCTGTACTTAATGTTGAAGATATAGCTGTCATTAAAGTAGAATTTAGACTTCCATTAGTATGGTTTATGGCTGTCTTTCTTGCAACTTCCATATGGAAATATCATTCCTTTGGGCTGAGCCACAGAATGGAGACTAGTAGATGCTGTATTCAAGTATAACATGTCAACATAACACATAAACCATTGCTGTTTACATGTTATAGACACTGCACTGTTTTATGGTCCATCTTAGTAGAAGAACTAGTGCAGGATCACTCTTCTGTCTGATAGTATGGAAGACTCTCACCTGAATGAGGTCCCATAGTAAGAAGAGAATTCAAAAGCTAACATTTACAGAATGCGTATCACATATCAGACATTGTTCTAGAGACTTTATATTTGCTGCATTCTTTCCTCACAAAAAGCTTGAGAGTTGAATTGTTATATTTCATGTTTGAAAATTAAGTCCCAGTGAGGCTAAGCAGTTTGTCCTAGATGGTTTGGTTAACTAGTAAAAGAACCAGGATTCAGATTCAGGCCTAAAAAGCACTGAAGCACTCCCATCTCCATCCCATACCATCCTGCACTGATTTATAGGAGACGCCAGGAGAGTGAGGCTGGTGACTTGGGCTTCATTGGCTTCATCTGTGATTCTCAAAATTTGGGGGGCCAGTCCATTAGCATCACCTGAGGATTTGCTAGAAATGCACATTCTTGAGTCCCATCCCACACCACCTGAAGCAGAAACTCCTAAAGATGGAGCTCAGAAATACAATTTATCCACTCTTCCAGGTAGGCTAAAGCTTGAGAACCACTGGCCTCTCTCATTACTTGAAGTGTTTGGGTGTTAGTCACCATTTCTTGCATATCAAGTGAGAAATTGGAAAAATCCTTTGGAACCAGGGGAGAAGATGCTAGCTGGTAAGAAATTCTTGACATTTGTCCTGGTATAGGAAAGATGTTGAAGTAGACCATACTGTGGGACACAGAATGGTGGCTTCCACTTGTGAGACAGCCAGGAAAGTCAGAGAGGAGAGACCTAGGAAAGATTAGCATCCACCATCAAGAGTATTAGCAGTTTTCTTCGAATAAGGGGCATAGGACTGAGGAAAGCTAGTCAGAACACTGGGATTTCCAGATTCAGGAAAATGATTACACCTCATTTCCCATTTTTTTTGCCTTAAACATTTATTTTTTAAATACCAACCTCATCTTTCCACTAAAGAGAATCGAGAAAAAAAATTTGCCTACCTTTGGGCTGGGCATTGATTCTAAGGACAAGAGCCAGAGGGATTGGCAAGAAGGAACCCCTAGGATCCTGTTTTTCATATGAAGCTTCTTCTCACTAGTTTTTCTCTCTTTAAATTGTGTCTGTGTGCTGAATATGTGTGTGTGTGTGTGTGTGTGTGTGTGTGTGTGTGTGTATTTTACAGGATAAGGTTGGGGAAGTGGGTGTTGTTTGTGTTTTATGTTTTATTTTCATAATGGTACCTATTCCTTAGAGGCAGATCTGGGGCTGGAACATGAAGATCGTTGACAGGACAAGGATAAAGACCCAGCGAGGACAACCTTAAGGAATTTGGGAAGCCTGGTAAACCCATCTGTGGGACAGCACTACCTCATATTTAACCAGCAGACATCTGATTAACATCATATCAAATATAGGCTTGAATTTAGAAACTCTCTCTCAAGGTCCCTCCTTATCTCTGAAGGTTTGGAGGGGTAAATATTTCAGAAAAACTTTTCACACAAGTTTAGGGGAGTGTATAATATCTAAGAGGTCAGTGGGTCTGTCCCTGAGGTGTTCCCTGGAGAACTTTTTAACTGAATGATTCTTTTACAGATACGGCTGAGATCCCAACAGTCCTTACTCAGAATTCTGCAATAATCCCATGAATTGCAGAGTATAGTCTAAAATGTTCCACATGAGACACACTGCACACCCTGGATAACCCGATCCTCGATCCTACCTTATGCCTCAAGCACACCAGAGGACTGTCCTGGCTGTTCCTTCTAAAGTCTGGGCTCTTTCATGCATCCGAGGCTATCCCCATGCTCTTCCCTCAATGGATGTTCTGTCTGTCTTTCCCTGGATGGACACTGCTGGTTTGTCAAGACCTGTCTGAGCATTGCCTCCAGATTGTGGCTCCTTTCCCACTTGCTCTCGGGCAGAAGGAAGTGCTCTGCCTACCTTTCCCACAGTGCCACTCACTTCATTCCCAGTTTCAGCCCCTACTAGCTGTTCGGCGGGCAGGTCATCAAACTTGTCTGATGCCCAAGGTGCTCCTCTGCATCTTTCCTATCTCCATATGTTGGGCAGATTAACTGAGATAGTGTGTGTGTACAACACACTTACCACAGTGTGGTAAATCCTTCTTCCCTTCTCCCCTTTTCCTGGTCCTCTGGAGTACTTTTTCCCCCTCTGCCCATGAGTTGGGTTCACTCCTGGCCTGGTTATTGTGTCTTTAAAATTCAGAGTTCCTGAATGGCAGGGGTCATCTTCTTCAGCATTACTTCCCCAGAATGCATTGCATTGTACCATTTAGACATTTAGACTGGTACTCCTGAGCTACTTGCCAGATTTGTATTTGCAGGCACTCCACACTCCAGGTCCACCCAACACCAACTGATGGTGGCTCTCTTTGCTCACTTGCTGATTTACTAAATTTCCCCAAAACAGTTCCCCCAGTGATGGTGGGGTACAGTTGAGGGATCACCCTGTGGTCGACTGTATCAGGGTTCACACTCTCTGCCCTTCTCCATAGTGTATATTACACATCCCCATCTTTGTTACGCCTCCCTACTTGATTGACAGGCTCGGCCTATGACTTGCTTTGGAAAGAGGATTGCACTTGGCTACGCAATACACCCTTCTGAGCAGAGATCTTAAATGCTTCTGAGTAATTAATCTAGAAGCTTCCACCATGACAGCAGTATCTCCCAGAAAGGAGCCACTCCTTCACCCTGGCTTCTGAATGAGCAGGCGGGTAAAGCTGAGCCTAGCTGCCTCATGGAGACTCACGGCCCTCATGTAACATGGAAATGCAAGAAACGCTGCTGTTCTAAGGCCCCTTCAAAACCAGAGTTGTTGCTGCAGCCAAAGCTAAGTAGCCCACACCTCCAAATTCCCATCTGCAGGGTTGGCTCTGGGCCCAGCCATTCAGACTTCCTAGGCTCCTGCTTCTGAACTCCCTTTCCCTGAGATTTGCTTTTATAAACCTCTACACCTAAATGGCAGCATGTACTGTAACTAAATGTGACCATAAAGAGGGAAAAGTTATAATGTTGTTTCGGAAAATTGTTGTTCTCATTACCTACCTTATTGCCATATGTTCTAATCTCAAGCACTACGACATGGGGAATTATGGTGACACGAAGATGAAGCGATGTTCTGGCTAATGATACCCCCCAAATATTTATTCTAGTTCCCTCCCCAGCGGTACCCACATGCATAATTGATGCCGGCTTCCTCAATTAGAAGTCCAGGGCATAAAGAAAATGAGGACGAGGCCGTTTGCATTTCTGAAGCCTGACAAGGAAAGATTAAAATCTTTTATGAGTTTTCCCCTATCATCTGTGGAATGTGGCACTCCTATATTTCATTTTCTCAGGAAAAAATAGTGTTTGCATTATTTGGAGAAAACCATTACGAATGCAACTAGTCAGCAGCCGTGGTGGGCCCTGTTACATTACCATTTCTGAATTATGTTTTGTACTTGGCTTTCTCTACATACTCTTACTTTTTTTTTCACTCCAGTTTGTGTGTAAGGAACAGGGATAAAATGCAGCTGCTCTAGCATTACGTGTGCATCGGGCATGGTAATGTGGAGCAGCACACCTTGCAGAGGAGAGATCACTGGGAAATGTGAGCTGGGGCCTCCAGGGGTGGAAATCCCAGCCATCAAAGTTGCACTAAATTGCAGCCAAATCCCATTACCCTCTTTTTGCACAGATTCCTCCTCACTGCTAATGTGGGCAAACTCTCAGAGCAGAGAGGTCAAACTGAACTGGCTTTTCACATGGTTTGGTCATATTATCTCAAGAGAACTACTGCCCGTTGGTGACATCTGTGTCATGGCGCTAGATAAGAAGGATTAGGGCCCATAGACTGAAGAGAAAGCCTGCTGGTACTGCGTGACAGACAGTCATTGCAGCCCGGCTTCAAATCCCAGTTCTTCCACCATTGGCTGAGTAACCTGGAAAAAGCTACCCAATCTCTCTGAACCTCAGTTACTTCATGCGTAAGATGGGACAGTGATTGGAAAAAACAAAACAAAACAAAACAAAAAGCCAAGTTGTAAAGATAAGTGAGTGTATGTAACTTACCAGGAACAAGACACATTCAACAAACGTTCTTCACAGAATTACTTTATAATATTACTTTATAATGAAGAGGTTTTGCTTTGTTGTTGTTGCTTGCTGCTTTTAGACTAAGAGAAAAACATTCCATTACGCCAGAGCACCTTGTGCTAACTTCAATCTTGGCACTGGCCTCATGGTAATATAATTATGGACCTACGTGCCTTCTCTTTCAGTAGTCATGCCTCAGAGGCATGTCACTGGGCAGGACCCCAGTGCCCAGTGAGCAGTGTCTGGAATACGGCAGTCACAGAGTAAATGATTGGTGAATGAATGAATGTAATTTCCCAATGTACATTCCTAGATAATGTTGGACTTGAATGTGAAACCAGGTGGGCCTGATGGCAAAAATCTATGCCCTTTCCATTGTACAGCAACCTGTGCCTTCTAGATGAATCCCAGTAAATGTTGATGTCAGTGAATAGGTGGGTGGAGGATTACAAGTCACTGGGCTTCTCCTTTGTATCCTGGAGCCCAGTAGTAAGTCTTAGCCTCTCTCACTTTAATGCCATCAAAGACAGTGAAGGCACCTATAACCAGAGTTTGGCTGCTAATTTGGATGTTAGTGCAAGATGCTGAAGGACATTCAGATCATCTCTTCTTGGAACAAGTTGGTATCTGTTGGGCTGATGGGAGCAAACTTACTTTATGGCAAGTAAGGTCAGCGTCTAAAACTGTAAAAGGAAGGATAGGGTGGGGGAAGTTATCCATTCGCAGGCCTACGATAGACATTTTCAATATTGTACTAAAGCATGGTCAGTTTTAGTCAGAGAAAGTGTATCTCAGAGTTGCTGCAGTGTCTCCCAGCCAGGCCCAAGTCACCCTGGATATAATTTATACACACAGTGAGCTGACTGTGCCAAGCATTGGCATATCTGCTTTATGTGCTCCAGTTGTGAGGACCTCAATACATTTTTAATTAAAAAACAATTGATAGAGCTGAAGCTATAAATCCCTTCTTGCTGAAGGGAAAACTTACTAAGAGTTTCAGTTTTATAGAAGGGAGGTAGAAAATATTTTTGGTCTATGACCAATTTTTTAAAAAAAATTTCTTTATCTCTATGTAACTGCTCATAGACTTTATGGTTGTTTTGCCTACAAGTAATATTAATAACTTGCTGCCAAGGCTGGCCCTATGTGGTCCAGCACCAAACAGTTTTAAATGGGTAGGTACCTCACTAGGTTAGAAGCCTACTTAGAATACTATGGAGGGGAAGGAAAATCCATGTGGGAATCTGAAGACTGAGACCCTCTGGTAAACTGGATCTGAAAGAGAACTAGGGGCTCATGCCCTCCCTTTATTAGAATTACGTATCCACGTCTTTGGTCTTGTGACTTGGAAGTAATGTCCACTAGAATGGATAGAGTATATTTCTTTGACCCACTGATTTTGGAATTCAGTCCATATGATTTTATTTAGCTGAGAGCATGTGGGTGGAAGTTAAAGTATTTCAGTTCTGGGCTGTGGTCTCAAGAGGCAGCACATTTTTCTGCTTGCCTTCCAATACTCCAGTGCTCCACTATAAGAATAATATGCACCTGTGCCCCTGATCCAAGGGTGAGAGACATATAGAACAGTACTGGACTCAACCAGAAGCTTATAGCCAAGCCCAATAGAGCCCAGCCAAAACCAGGCCAGCCACAACTGAATTTTGGAGTGGTTTGTGACACAGCAAAATACAACTAATAGAGACCTTATTCTAATTCTATCAAGAACTAGCTAAATCCAACCAAGTCACTTCGGCTCAAGGCTTCAGTTTTCTCCTATATAAAATATAAGATTGAAGCCAAATATTCTCTAAGGTCTCTTCAAAGTCTCTTCAAATTCTAGAACTTTAGCATCTGCAATGGGTAACATGAATTCCTAGAAAAATCTCCTATATGTGGATGCTGTTGGTTACTAAGGAGAACTGAAGCAGAGAATAAGTTTTTGTTTATTATTGTTATTTTCTCTTCTTCTAAAAGGAGGTTAAATTAAATGTGAGAATATAAATGTTCCGATTTATAGTTTATGATAATTGTCTTTGTTAACTCACAATCTGAACCACTGTTATCTTCCATGTTGTTAATTCCTCCTCCGTGAATTGCTCTACTTAAAAGAAATACTGCTTTACATAACTGGAAATTCATGAACAACATATCAGATGCTTGTGGTTAAAAGAACACATCAAGTTTGGTTAAAATAAAAGTTATTCCCACTTATGAAGACAATAGTAATTCTCATTTTAAGTTTCTATTGACAATTAGGAAATTTTCTAGGCAGTTATATATGTTATATTATTTAAGTTCCAAATAGTTTCTTAAAGATGATATTATTTTCATAGACAAAGGCACTGAAATCCCCAAAGTTTAAATATCTTGTCTCAACTTACTGTCTTATAAGAACCAAAGGGAGAGATTTGAACATAGGTCTGTCTGACTCCAGACCTGAAGCCTGGGTTTCAGAGCCCTGCTCCAAAGTGTTAGCCCACTATTAGGGGCAAAACAGTTATTTCTGTGAGGTAGCCATGTATTTTGTTGTAACACTTTACAGTGGCCAACTTCTAATGATATGCTAGCTTTGAGACTTCTGAACATATTTTCATATATATACATCTAAAACGGGTAAAAGTTTCCCATAAACAAACTCAAGTGTGAAAAAACTGGAACTGTCTTTGAACTAATGTTAATTTGTACAACAAATTAAAAATAAAAAAAAAACAGTTTGGACATTTTTGTATGCTCTCACAAAATTAGAATGAAACATTTTGGATATAAATTCAGCCATATTGAAAATTCAGCCCCTAGTTCCTTTTCTACCCAAGTGCCATCTAGTATTTGGGAGAGAGGCAGGGCCTACAAAAATTCAAGGGGTGGTAAAATGAGAACAAGGGAGAAACATTGCATTTACCACTCACTGCCCTCCACCCTCTGCTGGCAGATGCTGCTGCTTGGTCTTTGGTCATTAGTACTGATTGCCTGGGACTCTACTGCTACTGTCCATGGCCCGGTAGTGACCTTTCACAATCAAAACTCATAGGCACCTCTCTGTTTTAATCCTGACTGTCAGCCCACTTTCAGACTACCAGGTATCCCTCAAGCATTTTCACTCCTTTTCTGAGAGCTCAGAAAATTCGATATGCTCCATTTGGATACTTCTAAAGAAATCTGGAAGGCCCTTTCCGATTCAGCTTTGTTGGACACTACCTCTTCTGCTTTAGGAATATTGCACCATGGGGCATGTAGCCATTCCCCCATGACTCCTCAGATTTACCAGCATAATGAAGTCTGACTCTTCTCTAGTCTGAGACCTTCTTGTCTTACAGAGCATGGCCCAGTAGGGAGCTGGAAAAACACTGGGCCCCTTGTCAACTATCATTTAATATCTCATCATGCCCCCCACCAGTCCTTGTCTCCTTGTCTACATCCTCCTCTCCCACCCCTCACAACTTCCATCTTTATCCTCTTTCCATGATTGGATAAAATATTCTTCTTCTATTCTTTTTCTAGTCACTTGCTTATGACATGCACTTTATGCCATGTCTACTTCAGGACTTTCCCTCTAATACTCAAAAGGGTCTGGCTCTTGTAAAGCAACAGCTACAATTTAAAAAATCCATTTAGAAACTCAAAAAAATCCAGGACTTACAGTTATTTTTTTTCTCTTTATATTACTGCTGTAATAATCTTAATCTTCTCTGGAGCAAAGGGTGCAACTGATTTAATAGAGGGAGCATCTCAGAGTGCCTTGTGGAGGTGAGGTGGGCACAGTGGGTGGCGGGGACTCTTGGGTAATAGCTCAAAATACTCAGGTTGTAAAGGGATGCAGGTGATAGTGAAAGTCATAAACACTCAATTTCTGAGCCTTCTTATTCTTTCATTCAATAAATATTTGTTAGGCGCTACTACATCCCATCCTAGGAACTGCATAAACAACAATAAACAAAGCAGACAAGACTGCTGCTTTCATAAAGCTTTTGTACTCTAGTTGGGGGAGACACTGAACAAGCAAACAAATGTATAAGGTAATTATATAGAGTAATAGCTACTGTAAGAAAAGAAAAGATTGTTGATAAATAGAGAGTAAGACAAGAGGTGAAGCAGCTACTTTAGATGGGTTGGGTAGGGAGGGTCCCTCTTAGTGTCAGTGTTTGAGCTGACACCTGAATGGTGACAAGGAACCAGTGATTCAAAGACCTGGGTCCAAATACTCCAGGAAGAGGGCACAACAAGGGAACAAACCTGTAGTTGGGAAGAACTTGGGACAGAAAGAAAAATCAGAAGCATGAGTGAGAAGAGGAGGTGGTGGTATGAGAGGGAGTCAGAGGTTGGATAATGGTCTTGCTGGCCACAGTGAAGAGTTTAAATTTTATTCTAAGAACAAGAGAGTCATATTAAGACCATAAGCACAAGAACAACATGATCCGATTCACTTCTTTATTTTTTTTTTTTTATTTATTTGAGGGGCAGAAGGAGAAGGAGAGAGAGAAACTCAAGCAGACTCCACTCTGAGCATGGATCTCCACACAGGGCTCAGTCTCACAACCCTGAGGTCAGACCTGAGTTGGATGCTTTAATGGAGTTCACCATCAAGGCACCCCGAATTCACTTTTTTGAAATATTGTGTTGACTGGATAGGAAATAGACTATAGAGAAGCAGGAGAGGAAACCGGGCAACAGTACCAAGGATTATTCATGACAAAGGCCACATGCATCACTAGCTCTCTATGCTGGCAATGTGCCCTATTTCATCAGTTACAGGGAAAGTCTCAAGTTTCTCCTTAATCACCTTCTGAGGAATGGTCACTAGGATGTGGACACCTGCACTACAGCTTTTTCTTGCTCCTCCTTTCTACCCAATTGGAGCCCTTAGAAGGAGACCCAGTGAATATGTGCTCTGGAGACACTGCTTTGAGACCACCATAAGTCTCATTCTTTTATCTGATTTAAACCGAAGCTTTCCTGAGTCGGTGGCAGGTGGGGTGGGGTGCGGGGCTGATGATGCTCTGAAGGGGATTCTTCTCTCCTTGCTTCATTGTCTCTCCTACAGCATTTATCCTAGTGCTAGGCACAGCTCAGGGAATCAAAAAACATTTGTTGATTCAGGGATTGATTGATTCTGAGGACTTGAGTACATTTGTAAATATCCTTTGAGGATCTTGCATCCCATTGGAATAAAGCACCTCATGTTTTATTCAGTTCTTTCCCAATATGCAAATGTGCAGGTGCCCTGATGGCATATAGATAACATCATTACACATACACACTCACACTTACACACCAAAGAAATGACTGCTCACATAGAAGACACAATTAGAGGAAGATTGTGTTTGAGAAATCTATTGGGGTTTAATGCAAGAATGATTGAATGTGTTCCTCGATGCTGGTGGCCTGCTTCTGCAGGAGAGACTTTCCTGCAGGCTCCGTGAAACAAGAAATATTTAAGTTAGACAGCTTGATTTAGAGCAATAAACACTAGAGAGTAGTCAGGGTATTTTTGAGTTCTAACTCTACAATTCCTAGCTATATCATTGTGAGCAAGTCACTTAAGCAAACCAAACCTCACTTCCAGGTCTGTAAAAAATGAAATAAAAATATTTGCCTTGAATAGCCTTTAAGATTGGAATGAAGCATCAAAATCATGTAAATGGAAATGATTTGCAAACTGTGAAGTGAAATGTGTAAGTTACAAGCTAGTTTCACCATGGCCACAGTCACATTCTCATAGCCCAACCCTACAGAGCTGGAAAAAAAATATGTCCATGTTTTTAAAACTGTGGAATCAGATCACTGGGTCCATTTCAAATTGCTATAAAAAGCATATAATTAACTTTCAGTATTTTACATTCCTTTACTATTCAGCAACAGCTGTTTCCATAGTTCTTCTGAGGTATTTGCGTTTTCCTCCTATTTTATGCCCCTTTTTATTTCAATAATTGGATGTCCCCATCTCTACCATCGAAGAGTATGTTGATGCTTTTTGATACTATTTATGAAGATGTAAGAAGTCACTTTTGTTTGTTATTCACATTTTCCTTTTTCTTGTGTATATTATTTGATCCTCTTTATTTATTCCGATGTTTTAAAATATCAAGATCGTGTGTAGGTGTCCCCGACCCGTATATCAAGATACAATATTTTTAAAGGGTTTCTTCTTATTTTGAAAGTTAAAGGCATTTAATAAAAAAGTATCTTCCATCAACAATCACCACTATATTATAAAAGTGAGACCTTTTGACATAAAATGAACATTGAATAAATTGAGCTTTAGAGAAAATTACTTCTTTTGATTTTTAACTTTGTTTTAATTAATATTTTGAATTGCATTTTTATATAAATAGTACTTTCAACATGGTTTAACATTTAAAGAAAAAAACATTTAAAAGATAAAAAGAGCATTTTTTTTCCTCTTTTCAGTCAGAGTTGTCTCCACTTTTATTCCATAGCTACTTAGCTTTCTTTCCCACAGACAATTACTATCTTGTGAATACCTCTGGAGATTTTATGTATACACAAATATGTGTGTGTGTGTGTACTAGGTCTACTGCACAAATGGTAATATGCTAAATGCACTATTATTCCATTCTCTTTCTTAACATAACAAATTGTAGAGATTTTTCCTTAGGAGCCCAGAGAGAGTTTCTTGTTCTTTATGATTACATGGTATTCCGTCATGTGGATAATTTACTTAACCAGTTTCCTACTGATAGATACTTAGGGTGTGACAACCCACTCACTACAGAAAACAATCATCAGTGGTTAATCTTATGCAGTCACCATTTTACTCATGTAAAAGTAAATATTTAGATTAAATTTCTAGCAGTGAAATTACTGATTATAAAGGTGTGTTCATTCAATAGTGCCAAGATACGGGGCATCTGGGTGGCTCAGTCAGTTGGGTGTCTGTCCTCAGCTCAGGTCATGATCTCAGGTTCCTGGGGCCGAGCCCCACATTGGGCTCCTTGCTCAGTGGGGAGTCTGCTTCTCCCTCCCTCTCCCTCTGCCTGCTGATCCCCCTGTTTGTGCTCTCTCTCTCTCTGTCAAATAAAGAAATAAAATCTTTTTAAAAAATACTGCCAAATGCCCTTCATACATGTAGCTCCAACTTGAACTTTCCCACAAAGTCTGAGAGTCTATCTCCCCACACTCGTACCTAGATAGCAGGTTATGAAACTTTTGGAAATTTGACAATATGGTAGGTGAAAAACAATATCTCTTTGTAGTCTTGTTTCCACATCTCTCTCTCTCTCCCTCTCTCTTTTGAGATTTATTTATTAGAGAGAGAGAGAGAGAGAGAGAGAATACCATGAGGGGAGGGGCAGAAGGAGAAGGAGAGTTTGTTCTCAAGCAGACTCCCTGCTGAGCATGGAGCTGATGTGGGGCTTGATCCCAGGACCCTGAGATCACGTATCAAGAGCTGGATGCTTAATCAACTGAGCCACCCAGGAGCCCCTCCATGTCTCTTAAAGTGAATAAAGTTGAGTGTCTTTTCACATGGATCAATAGCTATATTTTTATTTCCCTTCATGTGAACTGTGCATTCATATCTTTTATCCATTTTTTTCTTTTGGGATATTGGATTTTTGTTATTGATTTATATTAACTCTTTATATATTAGAGAAATTGGCTTTCTGTCTGTGATAAGATTTGAAAGTATTTTTTTCAAAGCTTATCATGAAACTTTTGATTGCATATGGTGCTTTTGCTATAAATATACATTTGTTTTCTAATTTAGTGTAATTTAATATGTCAATCTTTCCTTTTAGTTTCTGAAATTTGTAACATGGTTAGAAAGGCCTTTAGCACTCTGGGATTACAAAATAAATTTTCCTTGGTTTCTTTTAGTACTTCCGTTGTTTTGTTTTTCACCCTTTAGTCTTTGATCTATTTTCAATTTATCCTCTTATAAGACTTGAAGCATGAATCCAACTTAATTTTTTCCATATAGTGACCCAGTTTCCCAATAAAATTTATTGAATAATTCATCTTTTCCCACTGATATGAAATGGAAATTTATCATATACTGAAGTTGCCTACATCTCCAGACCTATTTCTAGATTTCCAATTCTGTCTCATTGACTGCCGGTTTATTCACATGCCAGGACCAAAAATTTAATGTTTGCAACCTGGCAAGTTCATTTAATATCCGGTAATGTTAGTTTTTCTCTCTCCTTTTTATTTATTTCCATTTCTTTCCTTTTCTTCATTTATCTTTCCACTTGAGTTTCAGAATCAGTTTGTGCCTAAGAACAGATTTTTTTTTAACTCTTTAAAATATTGAGATTATGTTAAGTATATGTTTCTCTGAGGAATATTGACAGTTTTGTGTTGCTGAGTCTTTTTATCTCAACACATGATGTGCCTATCACCTTGTGTAAATCGTCACACATCCTCAGTAGCGTATCTTACACACTGCACCTGGGCACACGTACATGTATTTCCCATTAAATTTACTACCAGGTATTTTGTATTTTAAAAATACAATAGTTAATTGCATCTTTTCTTCTGTTGGAGTTTTAACTAGCTGGAAGGAAGCTATTTTTAACCTAAGGAAGTTATTGATTTTCTTCGTTTCATCTCACTGAATTCCCATTTGTAATAGGTTTTTGTTATATCGTATGCAAGTAACAATAACTTTACAAATTCCTTTCTACGTTATATGCCTCTAATTCCTGCCTCTTAAAGGATGGCGTTTGCTAGTACTTCCCGATGATGTTGAAGAGCAGTGGTGACGTAGGACATTTGATTGGGGACTCCAGTACTTTCTGCTGGTTAATGTTCCTGCTGTTTCTTATTACTCATGATGCTGACTTTGCAGCAGAGATACACTTTTTCACATTAAAGAAATTCTACTTATTCCTATTTCGCAAACTCTTCCTTTTTACTTTTTTCTTCTCCTGAAAAGCAAATCTAGAATATAAAGTGCCTTTTTTCTCAGTACCTTTGGAGAAGCCTACAAAGGCCTATTCTCCTTTGCTCCATAAAAATGGTGAAATATATATTCAAAGAACCACCTTTCTCTTCCTGGAATAAATGTCAGTTGGTCAGAGCAGTTTATGTTTTTAATTAATTTAGGATTTTTGTGTTGATATTGATACATAGGACTCAGCTATAGTTTTATTTTTCTGTGTCATCCTTATCAAGTTGGGGTATAAATTTTCATCGGAAGATTATCCTCAATGTTTGGAAGTCCTCTTTCTCGCCACCCCACCACCCTGCCCGTGCTCAAAAATGGTTTCATTGAGTTTCCTTCTGTTCTTTAGACTTCGCAGAATTTCAAGAACTGGATTTTATGCCTTTGGATGTGGACTAACTCATGTGTACTAACTGGTCTGTTTAAAGTTTCTAGTATATTTTCTAATATAGACTTCATTTTATCTATGTTTTCAAGTTTACTTGTATAAAATTGGGCTCAGCGATTTCTTTTAATTTCTTCTATGCCTTTAGTGCTACCTCTTATTATTTCTTCTTTTGTCTACTTGTGCCCCCCTTTTCTCGTTTAGATTAGCCAACAGCTTTAGGTTTTATTTTATTGCAAAATCAGCTTTTGAATTTATTCATTCCCCTTTCAATTTCAACTCCCTTGCCATGATCATTTTTCCACACCACTTCCTGATTGCTTTCTGCTAGATCCCATGCCAGCTCCTGTCCTCCCAAGTTCTTATACGTGTGTGTGTTCTTTCTTGCTTCCTGGAAGTCCTTGCTTTAAGTTTAGTTGTTCCTTCTTTATATTTGGTTTTTTTTTTTTTTTTTATAAATTAATTTTTATTGGTGTTCAATTTACCAACATACAGAATAACACCCAGTGCTCATCCCGTCAAGTGTACCCCTCAGTGCCCGTCACCCATTCACCCCCACCCCCCACCCTCCTCCCCCTCCACCACCCCTAGTTCATTTCCCAGAGTTAGAAGTCTTTATGTTCTGTCTCCCTTTCTGATATTTCTCACACATTTCTTCTCCCTTCCCTTATATTCCCTTTCGCTATTATTCATATTCCCCAAATGAATGAGAACATACACTGTTTGTCCTTCTCCGGTTACTGTGGCCAAGTTCAAAAAGGGTGTTGCCTGAGTTCTTCTCTGGGATTTTGATGGAATCTTGTCTCACATTTAGATCTTTCATCCATTTTGAGTTTATCTTTGTGTATGGTGCAAGAGAGTGGTCCAGTTTCATTCTTCTGCATGTGGATGTCCAATTTTCCCAGCACCATTTATTGAAGAGACTGTCTTTCTTCCAGTGGATCGTCTTTCCTCCTTTATCGTATATTAGTTGAGCATAAAGTTCAGGGTCCACTTCTGGGTTCTCTGTTCTGTTCCATTGATCTATGTGTCTGTTTTTGTGCCAGTACCACACTGTCTTGATGAACACAGCTTTGTAGTACAACCTGAAATCTGGCATTGTGATGCCCCCAGATATGGTTTTCTTTTTTTAAAATTCCCCTGGCTGTTTGGGGTCTTTTCTGATTCCACACAAATCTTAAAATAATTTGTTCTAAGTCTCTGAAGAAAGTCCATGGTATTTTGATAGGGATTGCATTATACGTGTAAATTGCCCTGGGTAACATTGACATTTTCACAATATTAATTCTGCCAATCCATGAGCATGGAATATTTTTCCATCTCTTTGTGTCTTCCTCAATTTCTTTCAGAAGTGTTCTGTAGTTTTTAGGGTATATTTTGAGAACCATTTGAATGGTAAATGGTTCTCCAACCTTTTATTTTCAGGTTGTAGGTGTCCTTCTGTCTAAAATGAGTCTCTTGTAGACAGCAAATAGATGGGTCCTGTTTTTTTATCCAGTCTGAAACTCTGCGCCTTTTGATGGGGTCATTAAGCCCATTCACGTTCAGAGTTACTTGAACTTCTTCTTAAAGGGGAGTTTTAAGAGTCCCCCTTAAAATTTCTTGCAGAGCTGGTTTGGAGGTCACATATTCTTTCAGTTCCTGCCTTCTTTATATTTGGACAAAAGATATGACTAGATCAGATCCTCCAGTGGCACCTTTTAGATTATTCGTTTTTGAAGGAGCTTTTTCTTTTCTCTCCAAACCAGCAATTTGCTGGAGGTTTATGTTGGGAAAAATCAGAGCCCTGTCCCAAAGTAGCCAGAATTTTCTTCATGACTAGGGCCTTATATGTGAGTTCTTTATCCCTGATTTCTCCCCAGTCAACGAATAGACAAAAATGTGTGGGTTTCCACAGTTCAAGATCTGATGCTCGGCAAACAGCCTGGAAGTAGTTGACTGGTTTCTGTGGCCCCTTGCACACCCTGCTTTCCCCCACCATGGGCTGGGATACTGGTGTGATTGCAGGTCCAGGAGCCCCAGCCTGCTGGTGCCCAGGGGCACGTAGCTTGCATCTCAGGATGCACTCTTCACTCTTAAGATGCATCACCTATGACTCTGTGTGAGCTCTGAGGCCACCTCATCCTCCTCGGGGTCCTCTCGTTCACACCCTGGTCTGATCCCCTCCTCTTTGGGCAGCACTTCCATTTACTTCATGGTTTCAGATTTCAGCAGTCACCTTATGTCATTGGAAATCACGTTTGGATCTTTATTTCCCATTCTTCTTGCTTTGGGATAATTTCTGGGAAGAAAAAGAGAAAGTGCTGACTTATGTTCAAACTGGACGTGCCTTTGAATACCTTACAATATTTACATTATTCTCTTTACGTTCAATTTTTTTAAAAATTACTGATAACAAAAAAAACAAAAAAATAACAAAAAAATTACTGATAACCGCTTGTAATGAAAACTAACTAGTCAATATGCATAAATGAACTCCAGATCTGTGCCCTTTATTAGTATTAAGTGTCTAGCCCAACATTTGACATGTAACCCCTCAATATATAGGTGTTGAATTAATGAATGTGTGCCAGAAGGTTGATTCAACAATTGTTCTAATCCAGGGATTGGCCGCTGATGCAAATCAGCCTGTAAATGTGTTGTTTGGTCGGAATGGTATTTGTTAGGCAGGACGTGCACGAGGCAGTCTGTTCTAGTCTTTCCTACGCTCTGTTTGTTGTTCTGTCTGGCTGCTTTAAACACACACTTTTTCTTCTTGGCCTCTAAAGGCATTGACATTGGGACCTCTGCAAATATTTAATTAAATATTTCAGATAATTTTATCTAGACATTCTAATTTTAAAAAACAATTATAACACACTCACACATGCATGCACACACACACACACACACACACACAATCTAGAGATTTGCAAAGTTAGAGCTGCTCAGGTGTAAAAATCAGAAGTGTTCTTGAGAGGTTGTTTAACCTGTCCACACCCCCAGGGGAAGACAATGCTTCATTAATTAGAGGCTTTTGTCTTCTGAACCAAATATTGCACCTTGGATAGAATGCAGGAAGAATAAACAGTACAAAGTGGTGCCCAAGGGCCGTATGTAGTTACAGTTTCTCATCTTTCTGGTATGATCCTGTCCAGATATCCAAGGGCACAGGCAGTGAATGAGAAGCTCCATGTGTCCCTGGAGTGACCCATGTTCCTGACCAATGATCCACATCTCATCTTCCTCCAGGATACTCTCAGCCCAACGGCCTGGGCGGTACCTGAGGGCATGAAGTTTTCCTTAAAGATTTAGATCCTCTGTGAAATTTCCTTTGAAGTAGCTCTCAAGAGAAAATTTCCTGAAATGAAGTGAAGCCCTGGCCAATGAACTCATATTTACCCCATTCTAGGTGATTCCATCCCAGAAACCAGCAGTATAATCTGCCAACTAGGTGCATTCAGAGAGGTAGGAAGAAAAGGAGGGATGACCCAGGATGGTTATCTGAATTAGGTGATCTGATTCTGTTACCTGGATTTTGTATTCTCTGAAATCAAACTACTGAAGCAAGACACATGAAGTTGAATCTCAATCCCCACTCCCTTGATTCTGATCCTACAGGAGTCATTTCTCTTTCTCCTTCAGCAAGTATGAGATAAAGAAAATCCACTGAGGCTGGAGTAAAGAAATGCCCCAGGAAAATCCTCCACAGGGCAATAATAAAGTGCAAAAGACTTCTCAACTAAGGGCAAGCAAAAGGGCTTCTGTCCCTAGATTTTCTCTTCTTGGGTACTGTTCAGTCTTTTAGTCCCTGTGTAGTAAAAATCCACAGGAAAAAATTGAGAAATCTGTGGAAAAACTAAAGGGTCTTAGAAATCATCTGTTCCAATCTCATTTGATGGAGCAGATAGTAGAGCTTCAGTGAAGAAATGTCCCCAGAAATCACCAAGCTTGTCAACTACTCTTCCCGAAGTGTTACATTGCCTGACTTTACCAATCCCATCAACTTCTACTGTGCACATATCATGCGCCAGACATGACTAGGGGTTGTGACACAGAGAAAAATAAGACAAGTTCCTGCTTTTGAGAACTTTAGGGTCATAGGAAAGATAGATAATTTCAATTTAATGTTTAGGTGTTATAAGCAATGTGAAATTTAGGGATACTTTCTCTCTAGAATGGTGTATTTTTTTTTTAAGATTTGACTTATTTATTTATCTATTTAAAGAGAAAAAGAGAGTGTGAGTGAGGGGCAGGGCAGAGGCAGAGGGAGAGAGAGAATCTCAAGCAGAACTCAGTGCAGAGCCTGATGTCCCTCATCAGGACCCTGAGATCATGACCTGAGCCAAAATCAAGAGTTGGACACTTAACCAAGGAGCCACTTAAGTGCCCCTAGAGCAGTGTATTCTTAATATTTTGATCACAAATAGACAAACACATTCAGACAATTTTATTCTTATTGTCCTCCTCACCAATACACTGACAAGAAATGCACAATTACAGTACTGTCTGTGGTGCTAACGGTGCTCTTCAGTGGTGAGCAATTTTAGGTTCCTGATTTCTTGTGGCTCCCTGAAGCCCACAGCCATGTGTCTGCAAAGACAACTGGGTGAGGGCACAACCAGGAGCCAAGGGAAGGAATTCTGATTTCTTGGGCAGAGCCAAGGCTTTGTGGTGGTGTCCATCTAATTTTTGCCTTCCTGGGACTTAACAGGGCAAGGATTTCCCAGTCTGTGTACAGAAACAAATTGAGAGAAAACAAGGATTTTACAGCGAGACCTTTTAAACAGCAATTTGTCAGTCATTCGTTGTTCTCTCCTTAAAAATGGGTTTTTTGGAAGTTCTCTCAGTCTAGTCTGTGCACAATGCATCCAGTCCTAAAGAGAGAAAGATTCCGTGCCTTGATGAACTGTAGGAAGACATAATTACTGGAAGAAAGGGTATGAGAAAAGAAACAAAGACATAAAAGAGAATGGTCTGGGGAGGCCATAACCCAACACTTTCATTTTAAAGATGTGGAAAGTGAGATATAAATCATATTCAAGATACGTTCAAGAGCAGTGGCTAGTGAAGAGCACGGTGGATGAGGAGTCAGATCTTCTGACTTCCAGACTTCTTGTGCTTCTCTGTAGCACACTGCACCTGATTTCACACCTCTAAAAGCTGAAACTTTGGGCCTTGGAGCATTGGCCAACAAACAGGGGACATGGTCACTCATAATCAGGTACCTACAATAGTTTTGTATTTTTTGCAATACTCTCTTCTTCCAGTGTCTAAAACTCTTGTTACAAAAAGCCAGCCTTTTTTTTGGGGGGGGGGGGCAGGTTTGATTAGAGCAAGAGAAAGTGCTGAATTTCCAATATGCAAATGAAATTAAAGGCCACCCAGGAATGAAGGAGCCCTACAGGAATGCTTTATTGACGGCTGCAAATTTACCCAAATAACAAGTATTTTAAAAATAAATAAATAAATTGAGTTACAACCTCCTTTGTTCTTCCCCTTAGGAGTCACATGTTTTTCACCTCTAATTTCATATCATTGTCGGAGTGGTGCACTGTGCATTATTTATGGATGGAATATCAAATGAAGGCAGCTACACTAAGAAACCAGAATTAGATTAATCACAAAGTGTGTGGATATTAGCCATTTGCCCTTTAAGTGCCTACTTTTGGTGGGTGTAAACAGGGAGTTGAATTTAATTTTCTTGGCTAGTATTAGCAGCAAATATATAAAACATTCTATGTCTTTTCTATAGTTACCCCTACAGTGTTTGTGCAATAATAGCCTCCCCAAGGAAATCTAAAATAGTGCAGGCTTCTGGGACATATATTGACATTAGGGAGATTGTATTTTTCAAGGACAGGAAATTAGGTGACTTAGAACAGTTCTTCTAGGTTAGCAGTGTGGTCCTACCTTAACTGGGTAAGATTAGAAATTCAAAACAAGTAACAGACTTATTAAATCCCCTTACATGGCATCAAAATGTGCTAAATGCAGTCCCATATAAATTTAAAATTTTAATCCAATTATGGTCCTGTAACTCCAGTGATGGCTGAGATCATGATTTGGGTCCCTCAAACCTCTTTCTTGCTGAAAATGAGAGGTTGTGACATTTAATCAAGGACATTGGCTTTGTCCATGAAGTTGAAAGAAGATCAACAGAAAAAGCAAACTCAGAATCCCTATGGGAATTAAGGAAAACATAAAATGTCAACCACTCTGACATATCACTCCTCATCCCCTTTCCCCACATGTCTTTCACTCTCTGGAAAGTTTGGGCAAGCTCTCCAGGAAAAAGGTATGTCAAGGAAGTAGTCAGCATCACTATTGTGAGTATAAACTTTGGAATCAAGCAAACTTGTATTTGACACCTGGCTTGACACTCACAGGCCAAGAGAGCTTGAAAATGCCTGTTACCATCTGTAAAATAGTGATGGTATTGTCTACCTCCCAGTTTCCTTGAGAGGATTAAATAATACTTAAGCCTCTGAATGCACAACAACTGTCTAATTACATGTTTTTCTTACAAAGCATAAGAACACAAAATAGCTCAAATTTTTAGAATATTTCTATGGGCTGTGGCCATACTTAGTGTCTTACATGTAGTAACATAGTGACCCTCTGACTATCTATGAGCAATCTCTGGCAGAGTCAATATTCAAACCCAGGTGACCCAGCACCTGAATGTGAGCACTTAACCATGAAGCTCTTCAGTGGGTTGTCCAGTGAGTAGGTAGCCAGGAACAATCATCCAGAACATTCCATGTCCCCATTAAAGAACATGAACTGAAGAAAGGCAAGCTTGTCCCAAAGTTCTCGAGCTTCTGGCATGCTTCCAGACATAACTATACTATCATAAGGTGGCTAACAAAAGTCCTCCACATCTCCCTGTAGGACTTTTTACTAAACTGGCAGATACTTAGAGAGTTCTAATAAATGTCTTTTTAAGAGAGAGAGAGAGAGACCTTAAGTCGCCATCTATATCTGAATAATTTCTAATCCAAACAAAAAGTGCTCATGACTAAATGAAAATGCAATGATAGTTAGTGAGTGTTATTCCTCTCTAATTTGAAGCTATTGTGAAATCAGTCAGGAAGATCAAAGTGTACAAGTATAAGGTGAATAAACTCATGCAAATCTCTACCACTATCAAGATGAAACTCATTCAAATCTCTCGTTTTCCCCTTATGATCTTTCTGAATAAGATAAGGAGAGAGTTTAGGCTGACAGTCTTATCATCGACCTTTAAGGTACATCTTGAATTGATTCATTTATCTACAGAAACATCAACAACCCTACAGTCTAAACCAGGG
Organism: Nyctereutes procyonoides; assembly: GCF_905146905.1. Classification (NCBI taxonomy): domain Eukaryota; kingdom Metazoa; phylum Chordata; class Mammalia; order Carnivora; family Canidae; genus Nyctereutes; species Nyctereutes procyonoides. The sequence continues at coordinate 19,745,512 of NW_026575037.1, read as the reverse complement.
GTCGGCAAGCTCTCTCTGGAAAGTGCCTGCTAGTGTTTCAGGTGTTGCAGACCATATACTCTACATAGCAACTACTCCACTCTGCCATGTAGAGCAAAAGCAAACATAGACAATGTGTAAACAAATGGATATGAATGTGTCTCAATAAAGCTTTATTTCCAAAAATGTGAGTGATGGGCTCGATTTGACCCCCGGGTCAAATCACAGGTTTGTCAACCCCTGGTCTAAATCACCATCAGCTTTCATATTTTTCAGATACTGTTCTCATTCCTTCACTATGAGTGTTTTCTGATCCATTGTAAATGGATATGCCACTTCCATGCATTCCTTTGCACTTGCATCAGAAGCTAAACTTCTTACCATGGCATCCAAAGCCCTCATAACAGGACCCAATCTAGTGTCCCAATCTAGTGTCATTTTATACCTTGCTCATGTCAGCTCAATGGCTTTCTTTCTGCTACTTTTCAATGTGCCATCTCAGGGCCTTTGCACATGCTGTTTCCTTCAAGGTTGTCTTCCCCACTTTCTGCTTCCCTGAGCTCCCAATCCAAATGAAGTCACCTCCTATACCTCTCATAGCAAGTTTATACTCTTCCTTCAGGGCATTTAATTAGTAGTTAAATATATGTTTGTGTGAAGATTTGCTTAATAGTCATCTCCTCCACCAGACTGAGGGCAGAAATCAGCCATGTTTGTTTTCCTTATTGCATGCTCCTGGCATACAGTCGGTAATAAACAGTTGCATGCTAACGGAGCAAACACATTATTTTTTTCTTAGTGTTCAAATAACTTCACAAAATTCAATCATCTTTCTTCTTTTTTTTTAGAGAGCAAAATAGTCAAGGGCAATAGGATTTTTTTTCTATATTACACACGGAGAAACAAGTCCAGTTATGATCATACATGCATCAGGAGATGTTTGATTATAAATGCGAACATATAAAAATTTTTTTAAAAAATGCAAACATGTTTTCCCAGCTTATTAATTCCCTAAGACACTTTAAAGTTCCACACGTTCATGTCTGAGGAATTGCCATGTAGTTTCCACTTTGCCCTTGCTGATGTCCAAAGAAGGTTCATTTTCAATGACTACTGCCCTTTGTGTAGAGCAATGCTTGTTCTGGGAGCCCTCTTGATGTCATTGCTATCTTTGTAGTATGGATGCAGCACAAGAGTTGTGCATGTACTATGTGCTAATTTTAAAAAGTTTACAGAGCTGGGCTCCACTACAGATTTTCATGAAGACATTTATGGTTCTAAGCACCTTCCCTGGAATCATTAGGCAACAAATTTGCTTGGAAATTTCTTTCATTGTGCCTCGGTGGAGATGAAATACGGTCACTTGCTGGGGAGAAAACAACAATAAAAGGAGAGTGAAATCTCCCTAAGTGCTCCCTAAAAACAAGAAAATCTGATATGCAGCCTGTGCACTGATACAATTATGAGGCTTCTAGCTCTGAGCTGTAACAGATGGGAGTTCTCTTTCTCTCTTTGGTGATAAGGTGAATGGATTCCCCCAGGGATGTGTGGGGAGAGCTGCTGAGTTGGCTGTGTTGGCGCCAAACAGCTGGCTGCTGACAGGACTATAAGCAGAGATTGGCACCAGGCAGGGGTGGGGGCAGTGAGGGGACTGTCAATAATATGGGAGTGGAGGGGTGGAAAGCAAAAGTATCCCCCTCCCCTATCCATTCGTAAAGCTGGAACTAGAAGTAACTTACTTTGAATAGTGAATGGAGCAGCCAAAAGATGCAAAAGAAGAGCCTCTATCCATTCATTTTTTCATTCACTCAAGTAATCATTGCTTGAGTACCTGATATGTGGCAGTTATTGTGCTGACTGCCAAGATATGAAATCATAGGAGAAATGGATTGTTTCTACCCTCAGGAGGCTCCTGGCTTAGTGATGGAAAAGAATCATGCAAAATAAGCTTGATAAAGTGTTATTGTGAGCAGAAAGTCTTCATAGTGGCAGAGACAAGGTAAATATCTGGAAAATCAATAAGTGTTTCCATGAGGATGTAAGCATCGGGAGGAAAAAGAGAGTATGATTTCAGTGGAGAATACAGCATGGACAAAGAGGTCAGATCTAGTCCTCTCTTTTTATCCTCCATTTGGCCCCCTGCTAAAGTCATACTCATCTACATGCAATTCTCTTATAATGCATCAATCGTTTCCAGCTTCTGGTGCTTTCTCATGATGCTCATTCTACCTTGATTTCCCTTCCTTCTCTCTTGAGTACTCCTGAAACTATGGAGGATTGTTTGGAGTATGGTGGACAATTTAAGCCTTATCTTGAAGGCCCTGGGGAAATATTAGGGGATTTTAATCAGAACATGTACATGGAAAGATGTTCTTTCTAGAAAGTTCAGTTTGTTGTTACAGAGAGTGAGCTATTAGAAGACAGATGCCATCATCTACCCAGAGTTGTTGAGGACCTGCAGTAGAGCAGTGACAGCTGATCAGAGAGAGGAGAGCCTGAGTAAAGAAGACATAAAGTAGATGAGGAAAATCATAGTACTCGATTGGCTATGAGGGTTTTTTGTCTTTTGGTTGGTTAGACAAATGAGCATCACATCATGGGGAGACTGAAAAAGCACAGCTTGGAAAAAAAATTATTGATTTCCTTTGGGATGGTGATGTTGGTTCAGGATTCAGCATTAGAGTTGCACATTTGACACCCAAATTGAAATATTAGGGGGTGGTATAAAGTAGATTTGGAACTCAAGAGATAGATATCAGGGCTTTTCAGTCAGGATGAACTAGGTTATGATGTGGTAAAAATGAAAATCTCAGCAATTTATGATAACAACGGCCCATTTCTTCCTCACTCTGCCATGTTTTGCAGGTCTACAGGGGTCCTTCACTCATTGTAGTCATTCACAGACCCAAGTTGGGAGAGTAGTCACCATTTCAAAAGTGGTTGGCTATTGAACCAGAGGAAAAAGAAAGTCTGGAAGGTTTTGCTCTGGCAAATAAATGTTTAACCAGGAAGTAACCCAGTGGCCCTTCTACAAATAACTAGTGAATGTACTGGGCAGGGGTGGGGTGGGGTGGGGGGGTAAGGCGTGGGTAACTCAGTTGGTTAAGTGTCTGCCTTTCAGTTCAGGTCATGATCCCAAAATCCCTGAATCGAGCCCCACATCGTGCTCTCTGTGCAGCAGGGAGTCTGCTTCTCCCTCTGTTCCTCCCCCTGCTCGTGCTTTTGCTATCTCTCCCTCTCTCTCTTTCTCTCTCAATCTCTCTCTTTTGCTCAAATAAATAAATAAAATCTTAAAAAAAAAAAAAAAAAGAACTAGTCAATGGCTTGACTCACCTGCAGGGAGCCAGGAGTGCATTCCTACTGGAGGGAGAGGGATCTGGAAGTAGTTGGAAATAGCAGTAATGACTAAAACAGAGTCAGAAATGAAGATCTGGGGATGATTTGCATACAGATGGCATAAAGCTATAGCAGGAGATAATGCAGGAAAACCATACTGATCTTGAAAAGAAAGGGGCTACATATGCTGTCCTAGGGAAGTATCTACATTTAGGAAATTCTATGTACAGGAGAGAAAGCCTGTAATAGAGAAAGCCACAAATAGAGGATGAGAAGAATGAGAAGAAATGATCAAAAAAGTATTAAGAAAACCAAAGTAACATTTCAAAAGAAAAAGGAGAGAGAATTTCAACAAGGGAGTAAAAAACAAAGAAAGCATTTCAGTAATAACTGACTGGATATTCCTTTTAGGTGGTAGCTAGACTCTCCTGAAAGTGATGGAGACCTTTTCTTCTTCTTCTTCTTCTTTTTCTTTTTAAATTTGGTGTATCAAAATAATTGATGCCTAGAGCTGAGAGGGTCCCCAAAGGTCATCCACTTTCCCCTTTTACCAAATGTTGGAAACTTCACAATGACATGTTACAAAGCTCTATTTTCTACTAACCTGAAATCTTTCTCTTTGCAACTAGCATCGATGGCCCTGGTTCTGCCCTCTGACATCAGTTAAGAGGAGGCTTTTCCTCCTGTTAACCTTACACTATCATTGAATTGTAGTTAGTGCTGGTGACTGATTTCCAAGGCACACTTAGTTTGCTGAAGCAGATACTGAGAGGGAAGGACCACGACTGGTCAGAATTTAGGAGTTATGATTCCTAGATGGAGGGTCAGTCACCCAAATCACACTATCTCTTTTGACTAAAGCATAGAAAATGGGAAGTGGGGCAAGAAGAGACAAGATAATATAATATAATTCTTTAAAAATTGAATATTAGTAATGCTTCTGAATGCATACTACATTTGGCTCCTGTGTGAACCTGGCAAGTCATTCAACCACTTTGAGCAGGAATTTTTGCATCAATGGAATGGATGCCCGATCAGTACACTTCACAGTGTGGTTGTGAGAAAAGACTGAGGCAATGTCTATAAGTTCCATACACATGTTCAGTACAAGAAATGGAAAAGAACAGAATAGAAAAGATGACAACATAAGGTTTAGTAGGTACATAAGGTTCAAGTATCAGCCGCCAAGCCCAAGAAACAAGTTGAGCTAAAAGGCCAACAGTTGCATTTTAAAAGAAAAAGCGAAAGAAAGAAAGAAAGAAGAGAGAGAGAGAGAAAGAGAGAAGCTCTTTTGTGTCTATTGCCATAGTATATTACACAATGACCACATGATTCCTAGATGCACAATGACAAATATTTATTTTATCACATGAATCTATGGATCTGATGGGGGTCTGAGTTAGGTTAAGCTAAATTTGGCTTAGTCGTGTGTCTGCAGCCAGCAGACAGGTCATCTGTGCACTGGCTGGCCTAGGATGACCTCATGTGACACAACTCTCCTCTTCATGGGCTCTCACTTAGCAGGCTACTCTAGGCTTGTTCACAGATGTTTACAGCCTCCAAGAAAAGGTCTCCTTGAAGCTTAGGCACATGTTAGCACACTCATCACTTTTGCTGCATTGTATTAGCCAGAGCAAATAATAAAATGAAGACCAAATCCAAGAAATAGGAAAATTGGTTTCACTTTTTAATGGCATGAACACAGGGTGGAGTGGTGCACTTGGTCCATTTTTGTAATTGGTATATTATAATCTTTCTCTCATTCACCTGTAAGCAGGATGAAAAGTTGTTTAAGGTATAAAGGAAACTACAGAAATAGAAGGTCCCCCAAGGACAAAGCTAAGAGCCACATACAGTAATGGACTGGAGGGGGGACACTTTATGGCACAGAACTGGGGCCTAATTGAGATATTCTCCTGATGTCCAAAAGGAGGGAAGCTAGACACATTTGCTCTGTGGATTTCAGAAATGGTGTTCACCTTCTATCATCTCCCTTTTGAATGCAAGTGTTTGCAGTCATCACCTTATTCCTACTCACCATTGTATCTTTTGTATGTGTGACAGATAACTCATCTTTTTATTTTATAGGCTCCGGATTATAAGAAGCTTCCTCCAGACTTGATGTCAATCAGAAAATCCCAGACTTCCAGTTTAATACCATGATTGGGTGGGACCTGTGGAGATGGTGAGTGAGTTTGTGGGCAGGATATGAATAGTTGTGACCAGAAGACAGACTGCAGCAGGTCAATTGTGAAATAGCTTACAACTCCTCACCCCTCTTTAAATTCATATCCTCTGCACTATGACTGGCTGTGTAGCTCTTTCAATCAATAGGTGGAGAGTCTATTTCCCCACACTTTGAATTTGAACTTTTTTTTTTCATTTTGTTGTTGTTGTTGTTGTTTTTTTTTTTCCTTGGGCCAGCAGAATACACAAAGGTGATACCGGGCCATTTCTGAGCCTAGACATCAAGGAGCCTTGGTCACTTCTATTCTCTCTTGAGATTCCTACCTATGCCATGAGAAAAGCCTCAGTGGAATATGGATAATAAGAGACATGTGACCAATCACTGCCCTCACTCCATATGACATTCAGACATGTGAGAGGCCATTCTAGTCTAGCCAGTCCACAGCTTACCAACCAGGTGACCCAAGATGTATGAACAAGCCCGGCTGAGATGTGCAAAGCCTGGAGCTGATTAGCACCATCCAGCTGACATGGAAAGCCATGCAAAAGTATAAGTGCTCAATTGTTTAAACTCCTGCAAGGGGGGGGGTGTGCATGTGCGCATGCGCTTACACTATATCTAACTGATATGCCTTGAGTTTATTCTCCAACATTTTGAAAACTTTTCTTTTTAAGTAACAGAGCATCACATTTGCAGAGTAAGGAGACACAAGAAAGAAAGCAAAAAATTTGGCCTGTCAGCTCTGTTGTCTCTACACATGTTAGCACATTATTTATGGCTGTCTCTTTTGAAATAGACCTAGGCATGCATCATTCCTTCAAGCCACCGGTTTGTATTCTACCCCCTCATTGTCTCTCTATCTCTGTCTCTCTCAATCACTGACATCCCTCCTCCCATCAGTGTCTGGAGGTATGGCTAATGCAGTGAGAAGGTGAATTGAAAATCAGTGACTTCAAGCTTTTGAAATAGTAAAACATAGTCATTCTGCCAGTTTCCTTCCTTTTACTAGAGGGAAGCAAGTATGAGAAACTACTATCTGGAGAATTCTCAGGAACCGGAAGCCCTAAGACACCACACAAATGGGCTCTAGCATATCAAAACAAGGATTATTTTTGCTATCTTGAGTACTTGTTTCTAATGAGAAAGCCAAGAAACTTTAAATACTTAGAAGCAATGGGCAGAACCAAATGTCCCTTATCCCCAGTGCAGACAAGTTTGATATTTGGAGTATGGGTATTTGCAGATAGGAAGAAAACTCCAGGAGAATGACACCTAAAAGAAGTTAAGAGATTGGGAGCACCTGGGTGGCTCAGTGGTTGAGCATCTGTCTTTGCCTCAGGTCATGATCCCCGGGATCCTGGGATCAAGTTCCACATCGGGCTCCCCGCAGTGGGTCTGCTTCTCCCTCTGCCTATGTCTCTGCCTCTCTTTCTGTGTCTCTCATGAATAAATAAATAAAATATTTTTTTAAAAAAAGCAGTTAAGAGATTGAAGGGTAGAGGCAAAGTTGCATAAATAAGATGCATGGGGTTTGTGATCTGGAGTCAGAATTGCCAGTTTTGACTCTCCTTTTATAACACACCCTCTTTCTACCTCTGTTGGTTGTATAATCTGATTACCTGACCTCAGTATCCTTATGATGAAATATACATATTTAATACACTTAAGACAGAGAAATGTCATGTTTTTTTTTAATTTTTATTTATTTATGATAGTCACACAGAGAGAGAGAGAGAGAAGCAGAGACACAGGCAGAGGGAGAAGCAGGCTCCATGCACCGGGAGCCCGATGTGGGATTCGATCCCGGGTCTCCAGGATCGCGCCCTGGGCCAAAGGCAGGCGCTAAACCACTGCGCCACCCAGGGATCCCGAGAAATGTCATGTTGATTGAATAAAATAATATAGGTGAAATGTCATGACAAACTAGGGTTTCCTTTTTGCCTTAATTATCTCAGGTAGCCAGTCTCTAGGATTCAGAGATTCATATTATCTACATAATTTCAAAACTGTTTCATTTTGTTTGAATCAAAATAAACCTAGACATCACTGGAGAAAGCTGACATGATCTGTGTCCCATTTTCATCAATATGCTTGTGTTTAAGATCTCTGTTTGACAATTATGATGTAGAAGAGTAAGATGCTCTTTTTCTCCAAGAAACAATTCATTAGAAGGGCCAAGACTTGAGGTTATTAAATGGTCACCTTGTTTTTGCAGACCACTTGTTACAGGTCTCCAAAGGAAGAGGAAACTAGAGTCCAGCAGATCAGTGAGGAAGGTTATAGGGATTGGGTTTAAAGCTCACTCTTGTAGGATGAAAGAGGGAGGACGAGGGCACACTGGGTAGACAAAGATGTGACCATGTGCAAGACATGGTGCTAGATGACACATGTGTATACAATGCCTCTAGTATTGTATACAAGAACTTGAGAAGATATATTATTATCTTTGTTTTAAAGACTTGAAAACATGGGTTCAAAGAGGTAAGATATTTACCCAAAGTCACACAGTAAATGATCATCCTAGATAGAAAACCAATCTCTTGGACTCCAGAGATTATGTTCTTTTCACTGAATCCTACTACTTCCAGGGGCAAGAATGAACATGCTGTGTCGTAGGACAGTGAGGTGACATATCCAAAAGCAGACAGAATGTATATTGAGGATCCCAGGAGGTAATGCTAGACAGAAAGGGTGAAGTCTTCAAGTTTGAGTGGTCTACAAAGAGCCAGAACACCTAAGAATGATGCCTTTGCCATAAGGGGCTGTTGGTGATGACTTTTCTCAACCTAGCACTGGACATAGAGACAGTCAAACCTCCATTTTAATTCTTCTTCTTCTTTTTTTCTCATTTTGCCACTGCAAATTTCCTCTAAGTGGGGGAACATTGTTAAAAAGACTTTCTTTTTTCTTTCTTTTCTTTTCTTTTCTTTTCTTTTCTTTTCTTTTCTTTTCTTTTCTTTCTTTTCTTTTTTTATTCATGAGAGACACACAGAGAGAAAGAGTCAGAGACACAGGCAGAAGGAGAAGCAGACTCCATGCAGAGAGCCTGACATGGGACTAGATCCTGGGTCTCCAGGATCACGCCCTGGGCTGAAGGCAGTGCTAAACCACTAAGCCACCCGGGCTGCCCAAAAAGAGTTTCAAATCAGAGTTTGGTCCCCCAGTTTTTTTCCTTATAGCATAGCCACATGGTTCTGAAGTAACCCCACATTCATCAGCTGACCTAATGCAGACATAATTCTCTTGTTTCTTTTACTTTTCCTTGCCTGGACTTCTATGGAAGAGCAAAAGGAAGGCAAATACGGAAATAGGTTATTTGTTCATTCTGTCAGAAGCTGTTTTAAAACTTCTTTCCACTTTATTCTTATGGAGCATATGCATGCTGCTCCCTCTCACGAATATTTGAATGATCTTCTCCTCCTCTGTTGTTTCTGGAGTCTCAGCTGCAATGGGGGCAGAATTTGACCTGCTCTGGTAGATTCTCCTGGAAGTCTCCGTCATACTATGCATGTGGGATTGAGAGCCTACAAAAACTACTGGGACTTGCGATCCTTTATTCTCAACTCTGAGGAGCCCATCTGGATGCTGACTCCAAAAGAAAGAACTCAATGGAAGAGAGAGAGATACATGTAGGAGTTCTGCAGGATATATGTCTGTTCCAAATTTTCTAATACTTCCTTATCAGTGAAAGAAGCAGGAGTACAGGAAAGGAGGTTAAAAACCCCAAGTTTAGGGGCTCTGGCTTCTTTATTTTCTGTGAAAGAATAGACCAGTATAGTGCCATTAGATTTCTTCATGTTTATAATTCAGTTTTATGGCATCCTATCATTCTCAACCTATTATTCTAGTTTCTTCTTTATAGTTCTTATCACTATATGATGTTTCATTTTCTATTTATTTGTTTATCTAATGTATGAATGCCCCATTAAAATATATGTCTGATGATGACAGAGGCTTTACTATCTTGTTTACTGTTAAATTCCATATAACTGGAAACAGTACATAGTACCAAGCAGATGTTCAATTAATATTTGTTGAGGAAATAAAGCTTAGCATTATATTAATTATTTAATTTACATTTATGGACTGACCCCTGTGGTTAGGCCCTGTGCTAGAAATTAAACAGAGCTCATATTCCTGTGTGATACATGATCAGATATAACCTAAAAGGGGTAATGGTAGAAAAACACATAGGAAACCATGAGAGGGCTCAGAGGAAGTACCTAACCAGAGAAACAAGCTGACCCAAACCTTAAAGAATGAGTAGAATGTTGACTGCATTAGAAATCAATCAACCTATCTGCATTCTCCCCTTTTTCCTTGATGGGACTGAAGTCCATAGGGACAAGTGAGGTACCAGCCTGAGATGTGACATACCAAAAACACATATTTTAGACAATTGCAATCTAAGAAGAGAAGAAGGGTACCTTATGGGCTACCAAAGAATCATTCCCATAGCAGATATCAAAGGCAGGATGGGAATACAGGAGTCAAAGTGAGATGTGCAAGGACAAGACAAAGTGGTAGGGATAAGTAAAAAGAGGCAGGGATATTGGATAACTGTGTAGAACAGGTATTAATGTTACAGTTTTCTTGGACAGGCAGTCTGGAGGTTAGGGCTGCTCTAAGAAGAGCATCAGTCAGAAAAGACTTACCTAGAGTCCTGGGGCCTTCTGCCATATGGGCTGCAAATGTATGTGTTTTTGATCTCCTCATATTTCTCATGTAGGCTGGACTCTCTTTCCACCCCAACATAGTTTGTTTCTTTCATCCAACATGGGTATAGGAGGTAATGTGAGGGAAGATGAGAAAGAAGAGAAGAAACAGAGAGAGAAGGAAGAGTGTAAAATATGTGAAGGAGAGAGGAAGAACAATTTTTATAAAGCAACAAGGAGAAGGAAATAGTTGAAAAATAAAAGAAGAGGGAAAGGAACTTTCCCGTCCTTATTAGGTTTGAGTGCTGGTGGTTATTTAAGTGGTCCCTTTGGAGGGGTAGACATGTTGAACATTTCACTTTTGGTTTGTTTATATTTATAAACCATAAAGTCAAGTTCAGATTTCTGCTAGGAAAGCACTTTTAGAAGGCTGTGAGATCTTATCTTTCATTTTCTATAGATCAGTTTTGCAGCCTCTTGAAGTATTTATAGTTTTAATACATAACCATAAATGCCCCCTAAACAAGGAATATTGCACCTTTCGATTACTATTATTGCTTTATTGCTCATCACACCCATAAATTAGCAACATCCTCCAGCATTGCTGAAAGAGCACTGAATTAGGTTACAACACGAGTACACAAGAACCTATTAAAGCTTTGCTATTTCTTAAAAGTCTTTATAGTTTTCTAGTGCACCCCATAAGTGTTTCAATTAAAGAAGTACTTGCCTGCTCCGTAATAGCCCTCCTGTTCAAGACAGGATAGCAGTATCTGGAAAGAAAAGCAAGATTAAAAGAAGGAAAATTGGCATGTAAAACATTAAAAAATGAAATTGCTATTAAAAAAGAATCAGGTGTTTAAATTATGCTATCAAAAGCATTTAAATTGTGTCTTTATTTGATGCAAGCTGATGTACATACGTGATATATATCTATATCACGTCTATAGAAAAGCTCATGGCTAGGTCTGTATTTACATATTTTATTCTCCCAATGAGTTTTTAGTGCCATCTTTGATATTTTTAACTTTTTCAAAAATTGGTCATGTGGGAAAAAACTCCATTAAAATAGCAAAAATGGGACACAAAATTCCTATGGAAAACAGAACAGGTAGATATTGACAGACATAAACTTCATGCCTAGGAGATGAAGGTGATGATGAGGATGATAATATAGCACCTTGGAGATAAATACCACATGGAATATCATTAGGATTACAAATAAAATACAACATAGTTCAACAAAATTATTGGGATCCAGGAGATCTACATTAGACAGGGCCCAACTAGTAAATTTTATAAATAATTTTACTTTTTGTCTGGGTTTCCTTGGGGACCAATGAGTTGATAAAATTAGGTAATGTGAGATATACATTTAAAATATGTACTGAGTAAATGCGAGGCATGTAGGAATTTTTTAAGTTGTATTTCTTACCCTCAAGAAGCATATAGTTTATTTTAGGTAAGGAAAGCATATACTGGGTGTTTAAGGTGCAAATAATATTGCTTCTACCTACTATGTAGAAAGTCACAAAAGACTTACTGCCATCTTAACAAAGAGAATTAGCCAAATGTGCTACAAATACATACTGTGTGTGTGTGTGTGTTTAAACACACAACAGAGATGAGAATATAAAGAAAGCTGAACTCCAGAAAGTGATGACACCTTCCTAAAAGAGAAGAGACCCACAGTAGCTTTTATTCCTAGTTAATTGTGGATAAGAGACTGTTACTTTCATCTTAATAATGAGAAGAAGCCAGATAAGCTATAAAATTGGTCTTTTCTTTCAAGACCATCAGAGAGATGAAAGTGCAAGAAATCTAAATTTCAGAAAGCGAAAAATCTCTTCCTAGAAGAGAAGAAGCCCATGACTGCTCTTATTTTTGCCAGTGTTATGGGATGAGGAAAACTACATAGAAAACTGAAGCAAGGGTGATACCAGCCAGCCCTTCAATTTTTCCTTTTGAGCCTTAATTGGGTATATGGGGGAATTATACCAAAAGATGAGGGCAGAATCAGACAACTGAGATTCTCCCCTTAGTCAGGCAAGGCCATCATCAGGAATACAGCTGCAACTTTCAGGAGATTGTGGATGGGAAAGGATCTGATAAAAATCCATACAAAGTATTCTGACCCCATATAGTATATAAGACACTGCCCTTCAAAGGCTGGTGGCTAGGCAGCTGAGTAGAAATAGATTTTCTGAAGTTTTGAGATCTTAAGGTGATACTAGTGAGCAAGAGAACTCTCTAGGGACCAAAATAGAGGGATTTCTCATGGTTCAGGATTCTAGCAGTGGAACTGCAAAGCATTAAATATGTGTAAGGTTTCTCGAGGGCTCAGATCCTAGCCTTGGTAGTAGTAAAGTCCTGATCTAGTTCTCAAAACATTTGAAGTCATTGAAAAACTGAATCTAAGTTGCAACAAAAGCCAAACCAAGCTCAACTAGAGATTAAATTGACCTAATCCCCACAGTCTGACAGAATAGATATGTCCAAGTTGGGACATAATATTATTTATTTTAGTATCCAGTGATCTTTCAGAGACAAGCTTGTTACCAACCTATGCATAGAGAGGCAAGAAAATGAAATTCTTGGTCAAGAGAGGTAGATACAAAGATGACCAAGGTATTGGGATTATCATAAAGGAACTTTAAAATAACTATAACAAATATATTAAGGGGTCTCGGAGACATGTTAGACACATACTCAAATACATGGAGAGTTTCACCAATGAGATGGACTCTATGAAAAGAATCAAGTGACTCTGTAGAGGTTTCCTATCTGATGTTCAGCTGAATAATGGTCAGCACATGCATGTGAAGATACTGCCTGAAACTAGAATCCCCTGATAGAAGCAGAAGCAGCAATCTCTGGAGCTTGCACAGAACTAGGAACAGTATTTCTACAATCCAAATAGAAAAAAAACTGATAAATTGTGGGATACCAGTAGAATACTTGGACAGGTATTACTTCAAGAGTGGAGAAAAATTAGCCTTAGATTAAAGGTTGCTCTGGTTTCAACTAACAAAACATACAAATAACCAGACAATTTCCAAGTGATTTAACTGCATCCCAGGGGAAAAAAAAATCATAAGAGTATTTGTAAGAACTCAGCAGGGTATTCAAAAAGTGGAATACACAACTAGAATCCCTATTCAAAAACAACCATGCATACAAATTTTAAAAAGACAAGAATGTTCTCAAACCTGATAAAAACATCCCTGAAAAAAGCCTGTAGCTGATATCATACATAATTGTGAAAGACCTAATACTTCTTTCTTAATATCAGGAATAAGGCAAAGGTATTCATATTCAACAGTACTTATCAATATTGTACTTGAGTTCCACTTAATGCAATAAGCCAAGAAAAAGAAATAAAAGACATACAGATCAAAAAGAAAGAAATTCTTATTATCTTCAGTCATCCATGTAAAAAATTCTATGGAAGCCATAAAAAAGCTACTAAAACCAGTAAGTTGGGCAGCCTGGGTAGCTCAGCGGTTTAGCGTCGCCTTCAGCCCAGTGCGTGATCCTGGAAACCCAGGATTAAGTCCCAGTCGGGCTTCCTGCGCGGAGCCTGCTTCTTCCTCTGCTTGTGTCTCTGCTTCTCTCTCTCTCCCTGTGTCTCTCATGAATAAATAAATAAAAATCTTTTTAAAAAATAAAATAATATAAAACCAATAAGTTATAGAATATGAAATTAATATACAAAAATACTTAAGATGAATATTACAAAGAAATATTTATTATATCATGTATACTTAGTATATTCATGTAATATGAATATTACAAAAAAGTAATATTTGTTATATTGGAGACTATGAAACACTGTTGAAATAAGTTAAATACTGAAATAAATTGATATGTCATGTTCATGGATAAGAAGATTCAATATTTTTAAAATGCCAACTGTCCCAAATTAATCTGCAGATTCAGTGCAATCCCAAACAGTGGTAGGCTTTTGCTCTTTCTTTCTTTCTTTCTTTCTTTCTTTCTTTCTTTCTTTCTTTCTTTCTTTCTTCTTTCTTTCTTTCTTTCTTTCTTCTTTCTTTTCTTTCTTTCTTTCTCTTTCTTCTCTTTCTTTCTTTTCTTCTTCTTCTTCTTCTTCTTCTTCTTCTTCTTCTTCTTCTTCTTCTTCTTCATTTTAAAAAAATAGATTCTGAAAATTATACATAGCTGTAATAGACCTAGAGTAGAAAAGCAACTTTGTAAGATAACAAAAATAGCTTTAAAATAATAAGAAAAAAACATGATTCAATACTTATTGCAAAGCTAAAGTAGTTACTTTTGTATGGCTTGACAAAAACACATGTACATATTCACCAATGAAACAGAATAGAAAACTGAATGCTGGATGTACATATATGTAGTCAACTGATTTTCAACAAAGCTGTTAAGGCAATATTCTATGGGGAAAAAGTCTTCAAAATGCAATGTTGCAATAATTGGATTGCCATTTACAATTAACCTCAATCTTTTTCTCCCACAGTATATAAAAATAAGGAAATCAAAAGAAAAAGATGATAAACTTAATGAAAAAGTTAAAAATATAGGCCTTCTAGAAAAATCAGTAGAAAGCCTTAGTAAAATCTTGAATTGGGCAAATATGTCTTAAGATTCAAAAAGCATGAACCTTAAAAGAAAACTTAAATAACTTGGAATTCTCATTAATTTTTAAAGTTGCTCTTCAAAACACTATTACTAAAATGAATGGTAGGCCCCAGTCTTGAGAGAAACATTTCCAAAATATATATCCAATAAAGGATATATGTCTAGAATATATTAAGAACTCTTACAACTTAATAATTAGAAGATAAGAAGGTCAAGTAAAAAATGGTCAAAAGATTTGACTAGACATTTCATCAAAGAAGATATGAAAATATCAAATAAGTACAAATGGCAAAAAGAATTTCAAGATCATTAATCATTAGGGAACATGAAACTTGAAGTGACCTACCATCTATATTCCTCCTATAATGTCTAAACCTAAAAGATTGATCATACCAAGTTTCAGTATGATCGTGGAGCATATAGAACTCAATTTCTGATGAGATGTTAAATAGTAAAATAATTTTGAGAAAAAAATAGTTTGTAGCTTTTTTAAAAATTATAAACACATACTTACCATGTAACATAGCTATCTTATTCCTAGGTATTTGCCTAAGAGAAATGAAAGCATATGATCATACAAACACTTGTACATAAGTGTTCAGAGCATATTTATTTGTAGTATCAAAGAACTGGAATCTGCCCAAATGTCCAGCAGCATGTGAATGGATAAACAAAGTATGGTAGAGCAATACAATAGAATACTACTTGGCAATATGAACAAACAAAAAAACAACAAAGCAAAGAAGAAAGAAAAAAAACTATTTACTAATATAGGCAACAGCCTCAGTGAAAATCAATATAATTGGACTGCGTAAAGAAGCCAGATATGAAAAAGTACATGCCATGATGATTCATTTATATACAGCTTGAGGAAAATGGAAAATATTCTATGGTGACAAGAAGCAATTCAGTTGTCACTTAGGGACAGGAGTGGAGGGATAGATTATCAAGGGGCATGAATAGACTTCTTCGAGTTATAGAAATGTTTATTATTTTGATGGTAGTGATGTCTTCACAAATGCATACTTTTGTCAAAGTGGACCAAATTGTAAAATTTGAATATGTGAAGTTTGCTGTACTTCAATTGTATGTAAATACGTTTATCATTTTTTAAAAAGCCTCAGCAAAGTAGAAATACAAGATAATTTCCTTTTTTTAGTATTTTATTTATTTATTTTGTAGGCTTTTTAAAATTTAAATTCAATTTGCCAACATATAGTATAACCCACTGCTCATCTCATCAAGTGCCCTCCTCAGTGCCCATCACCCAGTTAACCCATCCTTCCCCCACCTCCCCTTCCACAACTCTTTGTTTCCCAGAGTTAGGAGTCTCTCATGGTTTGTCTCCCTCTCTAATTTTTCCCACTTAGTTCCCCTCCTTTCCCTTATAATCCCTTTCATTATTTCTTATATTCCACCTATGAGTTAAACCATATGATTGTCCTTCTCCAATTGACTTCTTTCACTCGGCATAATACCCTCCAGCTCCATCCACGTCGAAGCAAATGGTGGGTATTCATCCTTTCTGATGGCTGAGTAATATTTCTTAATGTGAATAAGAAGCTTCTACCAAAAAGACCTAGTGATAAGATCATATGTAATGATGAAATATTGAATGTTTTCCCAAGCTAAAAAAACACAAATACCCATTCCCATGACTTGTATTCTTAGTGGAGCTCCTAGTTAGTGTACTAAGGCAAGAAAAATAACTCAAAAATCTACATTTTGGGAATAAAAAGGTAAAACTATATTTATTTACAGTTCACATTATCATGTACCTTAGAAAATTCTAAATAATCTACTAAGAACTACCCGCATACATGCGGTTAGAAAGATAGCAGCATAATAGGCTAATATTCCTATGAGCTAGCAATGGGAAATTGGAAATGGAAATAGTAAATATAATACCATTTTTATGGCATCCAAATATAAAATATTTGTGGATAAATTTCACTATATATATATATATATATATATATATATATATATATATAAAACACCTGTGCGTGGAGGACTATAAGACATTGCTGATAGAAATTTTTAAAGGGCAAAACAAACATAGATTATGAAACAAAATAGAAAGTCCAGAATAAAACCACACATAATTGATTTTTGACAAAAAGGACAGGTAATTTATTTGGGAAATAGAATCTTTTCTACAAATAATACTGGAACAACTACTCCTTCCTAAGGAAACACATGAACCTTAACCTTTAACTTTCATTGTAACCAAAAACTAATACAAAATGAATTATAGTCCTAAAAGTAAAAGCAAATTCTACAATATTATATTAGTTTCAGGTGTACAACATAGTGATTCAACAATTCCATACATTCATTACTCAGTGCTTACCACTATAAGTGTAGTCAACATCTCTCATCATAAAATATTATTCCAATATTATTGATGATATTCCCTATGCTGTACTTTTCATCTCTTTGACTTATTTATTTCGAAACTGGAAGTTTGTACCACACAATGCCCTTTATTTCACCCATCTCCCCACCCACCCTCTCTCTTGCAACCACCAGTTTGTTCTCTGAATTTGAGTCTGTTTTGGTTTTGTCTTTAGATTCCACATATAAGTGAAATCATATGGTATTGTCTTTCTCTGTCTGACTTTTTCACTTAGCATAAATTAAAAAATAATTTTAGATGTATATTATCAATTGAATATAATCCAAAAGCAATATAAAGATGCTGTTGAAGCCCAGTTGCTTTTCTGAAAAAGTTCATTCAGTTATACCAGTTACTATCATCATTATGTTACTATAGTAATTGTTATATTATAACCTATTATTAAAATACTATTGGGTATTTTCTAGAGTAAAACTCTAAAACTTCCAGAAGGAAATATTAGAGAAAAAATGTTGTGACATAATAATAATATATTATTATTAATATAATTATTATATTAATAATATTAATATCCTTTTAATAATAATATTAAAAATAATAATTTGTGAATAAGTAAAGTCTTCTTAGATAGGACACAAAAAGTTGGATAAATTGGGGCACCTGGATGGCTCAGTGGTTGAGCATCTGCTTTTGGCTCACGTTGGGATCCCGGGGTCCTGGGATCCAGTCCCACATTAGGCTCCCTGTGGGGACCCTGCTTCTCTCTGTGTGTCTCTCATGAATAAATAAAATCTTTTTTAGAAAAGTGATCCCAACCTTTATCTTACTTACCAACATGCATTAACATTGATTTAGAATGTCTAATAAATCCCACCTTTAGCTAGAGCTCATTAACATTGATTTAGAATGTCTAATAAATCCCACCTTTAGCTAGAACTCTAAACTGCTAGAAGAAAGCATAAGAGAATGTCTTTCCAACCTAGGTGAAGTAAAGAACTTTATGTTTTTACAGAACATGAAAAGCAATAGCTAGAAAAGAACAGGCAAGCCAAAAACTGGAAGGAAAATACTGATAGCTAGATATATGATTGATAGATAAATAGGTAGGTAGGTAGGTAGAGCAAAAGACATGCCTAAAGAATATATGAAGAACCTCTACAAATGAATTATAAGAAAACAAACAATCTGAAAAAAATGCATGCTTGAACAGACAGTTAAAAAAGAAGCTACAAATGGCCATTGATCACAAGATTGATGACATGAAAAGAGGCTTAACATCTTGTCAGAGATACACACAGTGAAACCAAAATGAAATACCGTATGTGCCTATGAGTATATCTAAAATCAAAATGCCAGTTACAACAAATTTTGACAAGTATGTGAACAACTGAAACTCTTTACAAACAACTGTACATTGCCTATGGCTGAGGACAATGTTATAGCCACTTTGGTTAACTGTTGATCTTGTTCTAATAGTGCTAAACATCGATCTATGTTGTGACCCAGCAATACTTCCTAGATATTTACTCAAGAGGAATGAAGACATATGTCCACAAGAAGACAGGCATAATACTACCATGCCTCATTCATAGTACCTCAATATTGGGGGCACAGCCCAAATGTTCACCAACAAACGATAATGAAATTGTTGCATTCATACAATGAATACAACTCAGAATTTTAAAAGGAATGAATTATTAATAGAAGCTGGTGCATGAATAAATTTCTAAACATTATTTTAAGTGAAAGAAGGTAGACACAGAAAAATACACACCGTGTGAGCCCACAATAAGAAATCCAGAAATAGCGACACCTGGGTGGCCCAGCGGTTGAACATCTGCCTGTGACTCAGGGTGTGATTCTGGAGTCCTGGGTGAGTCCCACATTGGGCTCACTGCATGGAGCCTGCTTCTCCCTCTGCCTGTGTCTCTGCCTCTCTCTTTTACTCTCTGTGTGTGTCTTTCATGAATAAATAAATAAAATCTGAAAAAAAGAAATCCGGAAATAGACAACATAAGCTAAAGTGAGAAAATTTAAAAAGTGTCTGCTTCAGGAGCATGGAAGAATTGACTAGAAGAAGGCATGAGCAATAGTGTCTATTAAATGTTTAACAACTAGTGCAGGTGGGGTGGGGTTAAAGTCCTGATTTATAACATTTGCTGATTTTCATGCTATAAATACTCTCAATTTCAAGATTTCCAGCTGCCACCATGACATGACTGCATGAGGAGTTGGAAATAGATATACACAATTGATTCTTACGAGGCTTTGCAAGCTGGCTCCAACACACTACTGTGAAAGTATGAGGAAAATTTCTCTGACGATAAAAACATTTTATTTCTTCTTTTGGGATGTGGATATATATATATATATATATATATATATATATATATATGTCAAAGCTCATCATATTCCTTGAAAATTTGAGATCTGTGCACTTTTGTATTCAAGTTATATTTTGATTAAGAAAAGTAATCCATGCCATATGCTAGGTACAGAGAAATAGTTGCCAGTGGGATTGTTCTCATTGTTATGTTAACAGCATAACATCCTAGTACATCCCAGTATAACAAACAATTCCAAAATTTAATGGCTTAACTCAATGGCCTTATATTTTTTGCTCAAGTTTGGGCTGGGCTTAGCAGGCATAGTTCATCTCTGTTTCACTCAGCACCAGCCAAGGCAGCTTGAAGGCTGGGTACTGAATCATCTCTCACTTATTCAAACATCTGGTAGTGAATAGTGGGCTGTGGAGGGGAATACTTACACATTACCTCTCCATGTGACTTGGGCTTTTGTACAGCATGATGACTGAGTTTCAAGGGTGAATATCCAAGAGAAAGAAATCCAAGCAGAAGCTGTCTCACCTTTTCTAACCTAGCTTGGGAAGTCACACTGCATCACCTCCATCTTTCTGTTTGTTGGGGGTAGCCACAAGCTTGCCCAGGCTCAAGAGACAGAGAAGGAGATTTCGACTCTTGATGGGGAATGGCAAAGTTCTAGAAGAGTATATAGGACTGGAAATATTGTTATGAAAAATACATCCTGACACAGATTATCATCTGGCCTAATTCACCTCCCTCCCACATGCAAAATACTTGTCCCTTCTCCAAGACCCTTCAAAGTCTTATCCCATATCAGCATCATATTCAGGTTCAAGGCCTAATATCTTATTGTCTGAGTCAGATCCATCGGTAGAGAAGGCTTCTTTGGTGTGTTCCTCAAGTACAGTGGCTTGAGTGGAGTTCCTCTCCACATGAAGGCCTGAGAATGAAAGAGAGGAGTTGTCTGAACCTTACACAACTAACCTAAATTGTAAGACAAGCATTCAGGTACCATAATACATCTACCATTCATGAAGTGGGAAAACTGGAAGCATCCAATATTCATTGGTTTGTGGTAAATGATAAATATGAAATCTTTGTCAATCCCTGATTAGAGCTTGGTCCTACTTCCTGGGAGTGATTCACTATTATTATTATTGGATCTGCCATCTGGGATTTGCTTCTGCCTTCTGCGTAATGCTTCCCTGCTCTAAAAGTGGTTAGTTCTTACCTATAGTCATTCGAAAGTCTGATGCCTTTTTTCTTTTTTCTTTTCTTTTCTTTTCTTTTTTTCTTTTCTTTTCTTCTTTTCTTTTCTAATATAAACTATAGACTTTATTCAGACTCCTCTAATTTTTCCATTTATGTCTTGAAATTCCAGGATTCAACCCAGGACACTGCATTGCATTTAGTTATAATGTCTCTTGAGTCCTCTCTAACCTGTGACAGTTTTGCAGTCTGTTTTTTTTTTTCTTTCACAACCTTGATTTTTTTTAATTAAAAGAAAAGCTTTATTGAACTATAATTCACGTATCATACGAGTCATCCATTAAGGTTTTTAACATATCCAAAGAATTGTATGATGATCACTGTAATCTAATTTAAGAGCATTTTATCATCCCGGAAGAACCCTTATCCATTAACATCCATTCCCCATTTGTCCTCCCCAACTCGCAGCACTAGGCAACCAATAATCATCTTTTTAACTCTCAAGACTTGCCTTTTCTGGGCATTTCATATAAATGACGTCATACAATACATGGTCTTCTGTGTCTGGTTTCTTTCACTTAACATATTGTTTTCATAGTTCATTCATGTTATAGTATATACTAGATCTAATAATTTTTAATGCTAAGTAAAATTCCATTGGATGGATATGTCATATTTTATTTATCCATTCATTGGATGATAGGCATTTGAGTTCTTTCCACTTTTGAGTTATTATGAGTAATGCTGCTAAGAACATTTATGTAATGACTTTTTTTTTGATGAAAGTATGTTTTATTTTCTTAGGGTATATAACAAGAAGTAGAATTGCTGAATCATATGATAACTTTACATTTGACATTTTGAGGAGCTGCCAAACTCTTTTCCAAACTGGCAGCACCATTTTTACATGCCATCAACAATGTAAGAAGGTTACAACTTCTGCACTTCCTCAATAACACATTATTATCCTTTTCATTATAACTATTCAGATACGTCTGATGTGGTTTTATCTCATTGTGATTTTTTATTTGACCATCCCTAATGACTAACAATATTGAGAATATTTTCATGTGCTTATTGGCCATATGTATATCTTCTTGCAAGAACTGTCTATTCAAATCCTTTGCCCATTTTAAAATTGGGTTACTTATCTATTTTTATTATTGAGTCCTGTAAGTTCTTTATGTAGTCTGGATGCAATCCCCTTATCAGATATGCGACTAGAAAATATTTCTTCTCATTCTATGGGTTGTCTTTTCACTTTGTTGATGTATCAAACCATTTGTATCAAAAAGTTTTTAGTTTGGTGAAATCTGATTTATCTATTTGTTATTTTGTTGCTGTTGTTTTGGTGTCCTACCTAAGAAACCATTAACAAGCCAGGGTCATGAAGATTTACTTCTATGTTTTTTCTCTCTCTCTCTCTCTCTTTTTTTTTTACCTTTTTTTTTTATGATAGTCACACACACAGAGAGAGAGAGAGAGAGAGAGAGAGAGAGAGAGAGAGGCAGAGGGAGAAGCAGGCTCCATGCACTGGGAGCCCCACCTGGGATTCGATCCCGGGTCTCCAGGATCGCGCCCTGGGCCAAAGGCAGGTGCCAAACCGCTGCGCCACCCAGGGATCCCTCTCTCTCTCTTTTTTTAAAGATTTATTTATTGAGGTGTAAGGGTCAGTGAGAGAGGGAGAGAGAGCCTTAAGCAGACTCTAAGCTGAGCACAGAGCCCAACAGGAGGCTCAATTTCATGACCCTGAGATCACGACCTGAGCAGTAGCCAAGAGTCTGGTGCTCAGCTGACAGTGCCACCCATGTACCCCAGTTTCTATGTTTTCTTTTAAGAGTTTTGTATTTTAAGCTTTTACTTTTGGGTCTATGATCCTTTTCAAGATATATATATATATATATATACATATATATATATATATATATATATATATATATATTTAAGATCTTATTTATTTGGTGGAGAAAAAGAGAGCACAAGCAGGAGGTTGGGGCAAAGGGAGAGGGATAAGTGGCTCCCTGCTCAGGAGGTTATGGTGATTTAGCAGAACACAGGAAAACAGGAAAATGTGTCACACTTATACCAAATTAAGGATGTTGAGTTATGTTACTAATGTATGCAACTTTAATTTTGTTTAAAACTATCTGCCAAAATAAACTTTATTCCCTATAACTTAAAATGTGCATATATATATATATATATATATATATATATAATGTACAGTTAATTCCACTGTTTTGGCTGCAATAAAATCGATTTTGAAAAAAAAATGATGAGAGGCTCGATCCCAGGACCCCAAGATCATGACCTGAGCCAAAGGTAGACTCTTAACCAACTGAGCCACCCAGGTGCCCCTTAAGGCAATTTTTGTGTCTTGTGTATTTTTGCATATGGATATCCAGCTATTCCAACACCATTTATTAAAAAGACTATGGATTTCCCATTTAGTTGTCTTGACACCCTTGTCTCAAATCAACTGACCATAAATGAAAAGGTTTGTTTCTGGACTCTTTATTCTATTTCACTGATTATGCATCTACCTTTGTGCCATTATGACATTATCCTGATTACTATATCTTTGTAGTAAGTTTGAAATTGAAAAGTGTGAGTCCTCCAACTTTGTTTTTCTTTTTCAAGATTATTTAGGCTATTTTTGGTCCTTTGATTTCTATATGAATCTCAAACGTATCAATTATTGTAAAATATGAGAGCTGAGATTTTGATAGGGATTGCATTAAATCTATAGATCAACATATCACCATCTTAACAATAGTAAGACTTCCAATCCATGAACATGGGATGTATTTCTATTTACTTAGGCTTTCTTTAATTTCTTTCAATGATGTTTTGTGGCTTCCAGAGTCTAAGTTTTAAACCTTTTTTGTTCAATTTATTCTTAAGTACTCTACTCATCTTGATACTATTATAGTGGAACTTTATTCTTATTTCATTTCATATTATTCATTGCTAGTATATAGAAATATGATAGATTTTGTAGATTGATCATGTATCACACACTGTTTATTCATTCTAACAATCAATTTTTGGTGGATTTTTAAGAATTTATACATGCAATACCACATCATCTGAAAATAGAGATAAATTGATTTATTTCATCCTTTTTAATCTTGATGTCTTTTATTTCTTATTTATTCATTTATTTATTTTTTAAAGACTTTATTTATTTATTCATGAAAGACACACACACACACACACACAGAGAGAGAGAGAGAGAGAGAGAGAGAGAGGCAAAGACACAGGCAGAGGGAGAAGCAGGCTCCATGCAGGGAGCCTGACGTGTGACTCGATCCTGGGACCCGAGGATCATGCGCTGGGCCAAAGACAGGCATTAAACTGCTGAGCCACCCAGGGAGCCCCTTCATTTATTTATTTATTTATTTACATACTTATTTATTTTGCCTAATTGTCTTGACTAGATATCTGTTGTAAAAAAAATGGTGAGAGTGGTCATCTTTGATTTGTTCCTTATTATTAGGGAGGAAAGCATTCAATCTCTTAAGTCTGATGTTTTTGCTGTACATTTTTTGTGGTTATCCTCTATTAGATTGAAGAACTTCAATCCTATTCCTAGTTTGCTGAGCTCTTTTTAACCTTATGTTTTATTCTAAAAATTTCATTAAGGTCTAATCCCTCAAACAAGAGTAGCCACATAGCCACAAAATTTCTTTGAGAAATTCTACTTTGGGTGTTCCGTAAGTCTACTATGAGACAATACCCTTCAGATTCTTAGTTTTATTATTATTTTTTTTAAAGACACTCTCTGCAAAGCATGACATTACAATCATGGGACCAACATATTTTTGGGAGCTGGAGACACCATCTTAAATTTTTCTGAGATCTGAATACTTGTTCAGTTAAACATTGGTTTCCTTTTTAGATGAAGCCCTAGCTTTGCCCTTTCTGATGCAGCTCTGGATTTTACTTCTGTTTGAAAACCATTTGTTAATTTTAGCATCATTTACCATTTGGAGAGGATAGTACTGAGAAACAGCAAGACTTGTTTTTTTTTTTCTTTTTAATTTAATAAAGCTTTCTACAGTTTATTGTTTTCTTCTTGTATTACATTACAAATAACAAAAAGAAGCTAAATAACACCTTTAACACTCTGCCTGGGACTCTCCTTAGCTATATCTTGCAGTTCATTGGTGAAATTCCTATTTCCTATGTCATTATAGGTGATAATGTTGCTAAACTTTTTGTCACATTATAACAAGGGCCCCTTTTCATGAGCTTACCTTATTACTTTCCTCATTTTTTAAAAAACCCTCAGAGACAACCTCCTCAGGGCCATCAGACCTCAACTAACAGATTCTTCAATGGCTATCCAATGTCTACCCTCCTCTTGGTCCCAAAACCACTTTTGGTTTTTGATGAGAGCTCTCCACCTCTGATACCAAAATCCGTCTAGTTATTATGGTTGCATAACAAGCCACTTTAAACCTTAACAGCTTAAAACAATGACAGCACTTACTTTATTCACGAACCTGCAATTTGAGCAAGGCTCAGCAGGGATAATTTGTCTCCTCCCTACAGCAGCTTGAATAATGAGAACTAGAGTCATCTGAAGGCTTGTTCACTCAAGTGTCTGGAGTTGATGGACGTTGATGCTCTGCTGAAATATTAACTGGGAATGTCAACCAGAACATATACAGGCGCTTCTTAGTGTGGTTGGGCTTCCTCACATGACAGCTGGGTTCCAAGGCAGAGTACAAGTAAAAGAGCAGAGCGCCAGGCAGAAGCTTTGTCTCCTGTTCTAAGGTAGCTTTAGAAATCACACGCTGCCACATCTACCACATTCTCTATGTTGACACATCACAAAACTGTGCAGGACAAAGGGAAGGAAAACAGCTTTTTCTTCTTGATGCAGAGTGGCAAGGTTCTGGAAAAGCATGTTGGTTGGAAATATTGCGGTGACCATTTTTGATGACTGCAATCTGCCACAGGAATCAACTGGTTTTAATTTCTTTCTTTCTTTCTTTCTTTCTTTCTTTCTTTCTTTCTTTCTTTCCTTCAGATTTTATTTATTAATTCATGAGAGAGAGAGAGAGAGAGAGATGCAGAGACATAGGCAGAGGGAGAAGCAGGCCCCTCACAGGAAGCCTAATGTGGGACTTAATCTCTGGATTCCAGGATCAAGCCCTGAGATGAAGGCAGCTGAGCCACTCAGGCATCCTTCAACTGGTAATTCTTATGGAAATGTTGCATTGAGATTATCCTTGAAGAAATAGAGAGTTGCATATGAACTGATGGGCAAAGGTGAAAGATATATTTATCATATATATTTAACATATACAGTTGACCCTTGAACAACCTGAGGTTGAACTGTGTAGGTCCATTTATGCCAGGATTTTTTTAAGAGTTGACAGAAAAGGCCACAAGGTATTTATTTACGACTGCCCACCACAGTCTCCACAGGACCCAAAGAAGGCAACTGGCATAGAGGTTGGCCTGCTGTCCTCTGAGTACCCAGGAGGAATGCTGAGGCTCAGCAGACCCCAGGTTGCCCTGTTTCAGTGTGTCCTATGTACTTATGGGATGGTTTGGTCCAGCGCCTTGTGGGGACAGGTAGGCAGGAGGCTGAGGCGAAGCAGAAGACCTAGCTCAGAGAGCAGGACAGTGCTGCACAGGGAGCCCTGCGTCCAGAGTCCTCGCCTGAGTTCTCCCTTCCTGGCTCTGGAGCTGTTCCAGGCAGTACTGAGCCTGGGACCCTCCTGGGCCAGGCACAGATCCCTTCTCTTATGCCCCTGACTCTTGGTTTCCCAGGCTCCAGGAGGCCAGGCACTTGCCTATTGCAGCAGCTGCCACAGCCACAGGTCCTGGTAAACCTCCAGACAGATGGGGCAGCTGTACTGCAACTCTATGCTATTGTCCCCACCCATGGCCAGCCTAGCAACTGATGCTGCTACTGATCCAAGGCCTCCAGGAAGTGGATCGTCACCATTAGCCAGGACAGGCCCTCCACCACAGACCTGCTGGCACTCCTGTCCCCACCATCTCAGAATTTTTTTCAATAAATATATGGTAAATTGCTGCAAATATATTTTCTTCTCCTGATGATTTTCTTAATAACATTTCCTTTTGTCCAGCTTACTTTATTGCTGAGAATGCTGTATATAATATACACAAATACAAAGGGCTTATTATTCCATTGTTTCTGTTATCAGTAAGATTTCTGGTCAATAGTAGGATGTTAGTAGTTAGGTTTTGGGGGAGCCAAACGTTGTTGAGTTTTGACCACAGAAGGGTCAGCATGCCCCCTTTTTCCTTCAAGGGTCAGTTGTGTGTATATGTATGTGTATGTGTTTGTGTGTGTATACGTGTGATTTTTTTCCCCACTTTTTAGGTTCATGTCACTTATTAGAATCTAGGTTGGACTGAGCTTTTTTTATATATATATCCTGAATTTCATTTGTTCAGCCATAATATGCCTCTGGCTTCTGTCTCTGTGGCATTTCTATGGATCTCCCTTATGGAAGCAAGAAACTGGACAGAAGCAAATCACTGAATTGGGCAAGAGATAGTCAAGATTTAGGGTATTAAATGAGATTGCTCAATACATCATGACCTTTTAACTACAGATGTGGGCCTTTGAATAAATGTCCTTGCTTGCACAGGAGGAAAAAAAAATAAGCCATGCCTGTATGGATAGAGAACAGACAGAGATATGGCTCTATGCCTCCAGTTTGACTTACTCCACACCATCAGGATTCATTGGCATGCATCTGCATTATGCTCTCTGTCCATGACCAGCCTTTCAAGAACTAAATGCCAGTAGGAAGGAAAGTAGTACACAGTAACTGGTGGGCATTAATCAAGGCCACACTGGGCTGGCTCCAGTGGAACACATGTCTAATGGCCACAGAGAGAGGAGAGAATAGAAATCAATCTGTTTGATGTTATTCTTGCCTCTGTCAAGAGATGAAGAGATGGGGTTATCATGCTTTGAAATGTAATGCAAACTCGGAAATCAGGATGGTGGACAGAATAAAACAGAGAGATTTGATTCCCTCCCTCCTCCAAAGGTCCCTAAAAGAGCCAACTTCCCATTAAGCAGACAACATCAATAAGGCTGTATTTCCACAATATCATGCGTGTAGTGCTATCATCACTGTTAGAGAGAGACAGGCATCCCTTTGCACTAGTACTGTGATATTATGATTTTTGAGCATAGAA
This sequence comes from Nyctereutes procyonoides, assembly GCF_905146905.1. Classification (NCBI taxonomy): domain Eukaryota; kingdom Metazoa; phylum Chordata; class Mammalia; order Carnivora; family Canidae; genus Nyctereutes; species Nyctereutes procyonoides. The sequence continues at coordinate 19,717,651 of NW_026575037.1, read as the reverse complement.
GTTGGTCCCAGCCAGAATGGAGAACCAGTAAGCGTGGAAATGATCACACCAAGGAAGGCTAAGGAAACCTCCACATGTCATTTCTTTAGGTAGTGGACAAGGCTTAGATCCCATACTACTCTCTTCTTACTTGGATCAGCAAAATGATATTGGGTAGGTGGTGGGAAGGGGAACATTAAGCTGGGAATCATGAGATTTGGTTCCTAACCATGACTCTACCACCAACTCAAGGTCTCATTTGTACATGTGTCCATGAAGGAGATTGGTTTACATGCTCTCTGAATTATTCCCCAGCTCTGGTGTTCCCTTCTCCCACATGGTGCCACCCTTGCTCCTGAGGAGTACACGCTACTGATTGTCCAGGCTCCCAAGCTAACGCGAGATTGCCCAAGTTGTTGTATCACATGGCATATAAAGTTTTCATCTTTGGAGACTCTGATATTACCACCAGAAATAGACTTCCTACAGAATAATCCTGCAAACAGCCTAATGTCAGAATTAACTGAGGGTAATTCACGGACACACCTGGACAGAGACAGAGGGGGTTTGGTTTTTCACAGGAAAAGGCCTGATGGAAACTGGTTGGTGAAGAAATTGCTAGCTAACAGATTTGGGATGTGGGACATACCCTCCCTGAAAGAGACAGGAATGTTCTGGAAAAGTAGCACATTTGGTAGAAGGCTTTGGAGATCCCACTTGCCCTCCAGTGCTTACATCTTCCTTTAATTAAGTTGTTTTCCATCCTCAGTGAGAAAAATATGTGAGCTTATAGAGGAAATAGTTGGTCAGTTTGTTTCCCATTTCCCAATTTAGCTTCTAGCCGGCTTCTTCTCTTGGACAGGTCAGTCAGTCACCTCTCTAGGTCTAAGGGTTTCATCTGTAAAATCCAACTGCCTTTCTCACAAAGTGAGATATTAATTTTACCTTTATAAATGAAATCTTACACGTGAAATTCTTTGAAAATGGGATAGTGGAGTGCAATTTTGAGGTGCGGTTATCACTGCATTATTAGAGTTCTCTGGAAATGCCTAGATTAGTTTGGATCAGCATTAGGTGTTTTTTAGGTACAGGTGTAGAGATTCAAAGTCAGAGATCTTTTATGCCGAAGCAACCTGAGCACTCAGGACTGAACTGCATGAAGCCCACTCCACCAAGGGAATTGCAAAGGTGGGGACAACCTGCAGAGTCTAGCCTTTTCAGAGGCAATAATGAGCTATTCAGTGACTATTCTGTGGGCTTAAAAAAAAAATCTTTTTTGGAAAATGTTACTTCAACCACTACTACTGAAAAATACTCGCTGCTCAACTTGCCTGCTCCAAATTAAGCCACCAAATGATTCAGTGCTACTGTGGGTGCTGGAGTCAAGATGTTTTAAAAAGCATCAGCTTCTTTAGCATCTAATCACATTTTAAAATAAAAACGAAGCCTCTAGCCGAGCCCCAGGGCTCTTCTTTATATTCGGAGCCTTTCCCTTTGCAAGGGCTTGGACACCCAGTCTGGAGCTCATCGGTCTTTGTCCGTGGCTGGTCTTGAAACTTCCTCCTTTTCTTTTGACACTTACAGCCCAGCAAGGGGAAAGTGGTGGGCATGGCTGGTCTGCATGTTCATAAGAGTCTTCCCCTCTGCAATTCTCCAATATAGAAACTGGGTTCAATGAGCAGACTGGAAATGTTTCCTGAGCACTAACTGCCATCCCAGTACTGTGTTGAGTTAGTGAGGACACCAAAGAAAGTGCCATGGCTTTTGTTGTAAGAAGGAGTAAAGGCTTTTTAAGAATAGAAAGGATTAGCTGCTGACCGTTCTGAAAGAATTTCTCGAAAATCCTCTGCAGAAGCCATGACAAAGGCATCTGTGTCTATCTGGCCACATTGGCCTGTTTTCCAGTTTTCACTCACTTTTGAGAATTACACTGGCATTATCTACACTTTGTCCCTGTGACTTCAACATCTTACTTGGACTCTCCATCTTATCCTCTCTTCTTAACAGTTTAACCCATTCATCTTCTCTCCTTGGTTTCTTTAATGCCTTTGACTTTCATCTCTGATTTGATTCTCTTTCTCACACTTCAGCTCAGGGGGTGTGTTCCAGCCTCTATTCAGTTCTATCACATTGTCCATAGGACAGGAGTTTTCTTTGCTCAGTGAGTTCTTTGATATTGGCTCCCTCATGGTAGCCACATTCGTGGTGATTGGAATAATTTCTGATACCCTAATGGGAAGCTAAACTCTAACATAACTATTTGGTGGCAGATTCTTCATTGGGAAAGTAATTCAGCATTATATATCAAAAGATGTAAAGTGAAAAGAGAGAGAGAGAGAGAGATGTAAATGACTAAACCTCTGGCCTAGAAATTCCATACATAAAAATCTACTCTTAAATATTGTTTCTTAATAGGCAGTTATATGTGAAAATTCCAAAATAGGCTTAAATTAACTTTTTGAAATATATTGCAGGCTTTAATAAGTTACTTCATAAATATTTATTTAACAAAGGAATAACTTTAAAGATTTAAAACAATCCAATCATGAAATGGGCAAAAGACATGAAGAGAAATCTCACAGAGGACGACATAGACATGGCCAACACACACGTGAGAAAATGCTCCGCATCACTTGCCAGCAGGGAAATACAAATCAAAACCACAATGAGATCCCACCTCACACCAGTGAGAATGGGGAAAATTAACAAGGCAGGAAGCAACAGATGTTGGAGAGGATGCAGAGAAAAGGGAACCCTCTTACACTGTTGGTGGGAATGTGAACTGGTGCAGCCACTCTGGAAAACTGTGTGGAGGTTCCTCAAAGAGTTAAAAATAGACCTGCCCTATGACCCAGCAATTGCACTGCTGGGGATTTACCCCAAAAATGCAGATGCAATGAAACGCCGGGACACCTGCACCCCGATGTTTCTAGCAGCAATGTCCACAATAGCCAAACTGTGGAAGGAGCCTCGGTGCCCATCGAAAGATGAATGGATAAAGAAGATGTGGTCTGTGTATACAATGGACTATTCCTCAGCCATTAGAAATGACAAATACCCACCATTTGCTTCAATGTGGATGGAACTGGAGGGTATTATGCTAAGTGAAGTAAGTCAATCGGAGAAGGACAAACAGTGTATGTTCTCATTCATTTGGGGAATATAAATAATACTGAAAGGGAATAGAAGGGAAGGGAGAAGAAATGGGTAGGAAATATCAGAAAGGGAGACAGAACATAAAGACTCCTAACTCTGGGAAACGAACTAGGGGTGGTGGAAGGGGAGGAGGGCGGGGGGTGGGGGTGAATGGGTGTCGGGCACTGAGGGGGGCACTTGATGGGATGAGCACTGGGTGTTATTCTGTATGTTGGCAAATTGAACACCAATAAAAAATAAATTTATTATTAAAAAAACTTAAAAGATTTAATTTATTCTAGAAAGAAAGAGTGAGAGCAAGCAGGGGGAGGGGCAGACTGAGAGGGAGAGACTCTTAAGCAGACTCTACACTCAGTATGGAGCCTGACGCGTGGCTAAATCAATCTCCCAACCTAAGAACATGACCCTGAGACCATGACCTGCACTGAAACCAAGAGTCAGAGGTTTAACTGACTGAGCCACCCAGGAACCCCATAAGGGAGTAACTTTAAAGCCTATGAAAAAGTTCAGATGTCCATACTTGATTTTGTCCTTCTATTGAATACCCATGAAAAAGCAGAAAACAGATTGCCAAAAACCAATGATGAGATCATTCAATGACACCATTCAAACTATTGTGAGTTTCTTGGAGGAAATACTCCTATTCTAGTGTGTCCGGGCAAGATAGAAAAATGATTCACATATTGTAAAATAAAACAATCCATCAAAAAGGAATGGGAGCAGGTTTCTAGCCACTCATATATTTTACCCTTATTTTCAATATATGGAGTCCATGCTCCAGCCAAATAGCCTGATAGCCTCTCTCCTGCTACAGGGCACTGACTTCCGAGATGCCTAGGGATATGACCTTCATCAAAATCCCTTATCTCATCAGTACTTACTGTGTCCCCGAAACTCTTTGGAAGCCTCCAACTTGCAGCAATGCAAAAATGGCTGAAGATGAAAAAGGAGTTTATGAATTGTGGCAGCAGAAATATATTCCCATATGTGTAAGAGCTCAAGAAATATTCCACCCATGTATCCTTCCTGAAGAAGTTATTCTAAGGTGTAATCCAGCTGACAAACATATAAATCATATGTGGAAACCCAGGAAAGAAGTCAGAGGATAAAAGGGTTGCAAGTACAGTGAAGTTAGTTGAAACATTTATTTAATTATTTATCTAACACAAATAAGTGCCAAAATAAAAGCTGGAAGGAGTAGTGTCTAAGAAAAATAATACCCAGTCGATAACTTTACATTATGTTAGAAAGATCATATAAAGGTAAATTGAAAGAAGGAAGACTGTGCTGAATTTCTTCCTTTGCATTAAGATGAGTTAGCTTTTCTTATTCAAACTTAAAATTATGAGGACAAAGTGAACAAAAGTTTGGCAATTCGAGAATTTGAGAGCAGACACAGGTTTTAAATAATATTATTAATGAAAAATTAATGGCAGCTTTAATTACTATAAGGCAGATTTTAATCACTGTAAAATTAATGCACCTTTCCAAGTGTCCAGAAACATTTACCAAACTTGACTAAAGACAAGGATAATCAATTCCAAAGAGCTATTATTTAGTTTCTTTTTTCAGTCCCAATAACCAATATACTCAGTGTACGTACTGATGGTATTCTAAAATTCAGTGAGCATATGTCACCTCACTTTCATACTCATTGTGATTCCCAACATCAGTGGCTTGAGAATTTTTGAGTATGGCCACAGCTTTGTTAAAAAGATTACATCAGAACATCGAACTTCCACTTAGGCTGTGGAAAGCTGAAAAGAATATTGCTGCCAACTTCACAAAAAGAAAGGGGTGAAAACCACAAGTTTTCTTGAACGTATCTGAAAGCTGAAGTTGCACGGTGACCAGCTAATGCAAAACATAAGGCAAAGCAGACATCTTCAGGCAGATGCAGGAGGTTAGTGAGCACTGCCTTACTTGGAACAGTACATAGAAGGAAATTGGTGCCACTATGCAAGCAAAGACATTTCAGCTATAATTTTTATCAATTTGCTAGGAAGAGTGAGTATAAAGCCATTGGCACAAGGACAGTTTGCAACCACTGAAAATTCTTTTTTATTAACTTCACTGGGGGTTCATTAGGAAGATTAGAGGCAGGATATAAGACTCTAAGGAGATCCTTTGTGCTGCTGGCTTGGAGGCTAAGAGTAGCCATTACTGCAGAAAACATGCAAAGCCCTGCCCACATCCTTCTTTTTATGCCACTGAGAGAGGGTAGTAAGCTCTATCTTCTCCAGAGCACAGGTAAACACCTGTTGTGTCTAGGGGAACAAAACAGAAAATAACAACTATCTCTATAGGAGGGGCAGGAAATCATTCAGGCTCAGGCCTCTAGAGATCTTCTGACACCAAGGGAGGGGAAGATGACTTAGGAAGCCCATCCAAGAGACTCAGGAGCTCTGTGTTTGTCCAAAACTAAGGCTGAACCGAGACCACAGAGAAAGTCCCTCTGGGTCCCACTACCAGGCTGGTAAGCATCAAATAGTAACAAATAAGAACAGTTCACTGCCTGGAGGAGCAAGAACATGGAGAGAGAAACTTCAACGTGCAGATTCACAGGAAAAACATGAAGCTAAAGGTGATAAAGAAACACTGAAAAAAAATCCACCAGCAACCAAGATACCATCCTAAGCATAAAGTAATGTTAGAAGAATTTGAAGCGAGTGTTTTGCTGAGGAAAACTTTCTCAGCAAAACCCAAACTTTGACTAGCTCAACGCTTGACTACTTTGACTCAACTCCCCTCACTGAAAGCCCAGCAGAAGAGTATGCCCATTTTCAGGCATAAATACTATTTACTTGAATCTCAACTGTCTTGTACTCAATGTCTGACTTTTAATCCAGCATTATAAGCAACACACACAAAAAAGGACATACTCAGGCACACGCACAATGCGATACTGTCAAAAATCACAGCAATCAACAAAACCCGCACACAGCTAGATCCCAGATAATGGAACTATCAGACAGATGATTTTAAATAATTCTGACTGTTATGTTAAATGATCTGCTGTAAAAGGAGACAACATGTATAAACAAATGGGAGAAGTTTAGCAGAGATATGAAAACCTTAAGAAAGAATCAAATGAAAATGCTAAAAATATTAATAGCGGAAATCATAGTAAGAGATCCAGAATGATTTCTACAGTCTTCTTAGTGCTCTTGGCACAGCTGGGGAAAAACCATCAACTTGAAAATAGCTCAGTAAAAATTACCTAAACCATCATTTTTATTTTGTTGCTAAATCTCCCAGATTTGGCCAGTGAGAGCCCCTCCAAGCAGGCTGCTCCTGACATGTTCTTATCATTCTATATTAGGGTACTCCAGAAAAACAGAATGTGTGTGTGTGTGTGTGTGTGTGTGTGTGTGTACATGGGGAGAGAGAGGGGGGGAGAGAGAGGGAGGAGGTGAGGGAGGATTTATTTTAAGGAGTTAACTCACACATCTATGGATTCTATTAAGTCCAAGGCCTCCATGGTAGATTGGCAGATACTCATAGAAGAGTTGATGTTGCAGTTCCAGCTTGAAAGCCATCCACTGGCAGAGTTCTCTCTTCTTCCAGAGAAGTCAGTCTTTTTCTATTAAGGTCTTCAACTGATTGGATGATGCCCACCTAAATTATGGAGAGTTATTTGGTTTAACCAAACTCCATTGGTTTAAATGTCAATCTCACCTAAAAAAAATATCTTCACAAAAATATCTAGAATAATGTTTGACCAAATATCTGGGTACTGTGGCCTAGACAAATTGACATATAAAATTAGTGATTATGAATTCTTTGAGCACTATTTTTTTTTTAACACAAGATGAAGTTTTGGGTCTGTGTCTTCCCTGTTTTTCTCCAAGTAACTCTGTTTCATTTTCTTTGAAAGTTTATTTAGCATTTAGAAATCAAGATCTGGATGATAGATGTGCTCATTGGTACTCAGTGTCATTGCTTCTAGACCCTCACAGCTGAGAGAGCTAGTAAATATCTAAGTCCACACACAAAACACACACACACATATACACACACAGGGAGAGACAGGATTATAAAGCAACTGTAAAATATTAAAATGAGGGAATTCAGGTAAAATATGCATTGAAATTCTTCACACCCTTTTTTTAAAGACCATTAAAATATCATTTATCTCATTTTAATGTTATTTTAAAATTTTGTTTATAATGCACATAATATATTGGTACAGTCAGAAAGTCTAAGTATGCTCAATTTGTTTCTCATTTTTTTAACTGTTGATTTTGCAAACTCGGGAATTTCCCAGGTGAATTCTGAAACTGGCTCCATATACAGAGTACAAGGGACAGACTACTCCAGACTGGTGAGTGACAGGTTCAATAAGCAGGAAAACTTCCCTATGAGACTTTCCTTGAGCAGCTGTTAGACAAATAGATCTTCAAACCCATTGGCCAGAATCTTAAAAGTTTGTATAGAGGCCTTAACTACATTTAGTCACATATTTGTCCAGATGGTTTCAACGACACGTAAAGGGAACAGTGAGTAGAACATATATTGCAAGGGCAAGAGAGGGGGTGAGAACCCTCCAGCTGTCTGGGTCCCTCCTGTGGGTCAACTAGTAGTCATATCCTCTTGATGACCTCCTCCAACATTTTTTTAAATATATAATATTGGGTAAATTTAAGTTGTAGGACATGTTAATTGATTCCCATTGTAGAGATAATTAGCACCTCTATCACATTACATAATTATCATTTCATTTTAGTAGTTGGAATAATTAAATTCTAGCCTCCTGGCAAGTCTGAGGACTATAATGCAATATTGTTGTCTATATTCATTGTACTGTGCATTATATATCTAGGGCTTCTTTGCTACTCATTTTAAGTTTGTACCTTTAAACAACATCTGTTCTGCTCCCCTCCCACCCCATCCCTGGTAACCACCATCTATTCTCTATTTTTTTTTTACAAGTTTGGTTTATTTAAATCCCACATATAAGTGATATCATATAGCACTTATCTTTCTCTGTCTGACACATCTCTCTTAGCATAATGTGCTCAGGGTCCACCCATGTTGTCACAAATGGCAGGTTGCCATCCCTTTTCATGGCTGAATAATACTTCTCTGTGTCTATGTACCACATTCACTGCTCAGTACATCCATAATGTCACCAATGTCCTATCTCTCCCTGGCCTCTCAAAATTTCCAACGTGACTTGTGAAATGTATGGCATTTATTGTCTTTTCTATATCCCTTACACCTCTTCTTGGGTTTCTTCATATTCCCAAATGAAAAATGGTACCCTCTTTTGAAAGTTATCTGTCCTCCTACACTCCATGTATTAAGAAGGGGTAGGTGTGCTCTTTGCTTTCCAATATTCAAAAAACTTCTCTTTCTCTTTCTTCCTCCATTGAATTTCAGGTCATCAGACCTCATTACCTGCTCCTCTTGCTTAGTATTATCATTCCTTAATCCTTAAAATTTTCAGTGACTGACTCACTGTTTTTCCTCTTTGTCTTGCCCTCTATTACCAGTATTGGCAATGTCAGTGTCCATTTGCTGACCTATCAGTACTCTGCCATTTTTGTCCTCACATTCTACCCTCTGTGTCAAATGCTCATTTCCCCTTTCATGCTGGAAGCCAGGTCCTCATACCCAGTAGACTTTGGAAATATGACCTTTGGGCAGACATGAAAAACTAGCTTCCTAGATCAACATTTCCTGCTTGCAACAGCTTTGCACCATCAGAATGCTACCAAATCTAAGTCTGTTCCACCTGAAGGCCACATTTGAGGAAGATTAAAGGAGAATAAGCCAGGATTGCTGCCTGTCTAACAGTGACCTCAGCCCTTATAAAGAAAAAAAAAATCCTGATGGATTTTGGATGGATGGATTCTTTTGTCTCCAAGTACTCTGTCAGGATAAATGCATCTTACTGGCTTCTAATTGTTTCTTTCTCTAGAGATCTGGTATTACCTGAAGCTCTTCTCTATATTTTTATGCACTTTTTAAAGGTTTTGATTCAGAATGTTTTAGTTTATTTCAGCTTCTTCAGCATTCATCTTATACTGTTATTTACTAACATTTTAGCCTGTCCTTTGCTAAATATGGCCATTTTTTCTAGAGAGAAATAAACCAAGATGGCCTGTATAATATGTGTATCAGTTCTTTCTCTTTCTTTTTGTTTTGTTTTGTTTTTCACTGAGAATAAGATAAGAGAAGGCCATCTTTAACTTCTTAAGATTGAAAAATTGTAGTTGGGTAACAGGAAGGATATATATTCCTAATCGTGAAATTTGGTAATATATTGCCAACAGGGGGTATTGCAGCTAAAGAAGTATTTAAAATAAGAATTGAACCAGGAATCAAATAGCATTAACATCACCATTAATTAATTGTGTGACCCAGGGCAAGCCAATACACCATCTAAGCCTCAGTTTCTTATCTGTAAAATAGGAAAAGTAACAGCTCTGCTTGCTGTCTTATAAAATACAGAGTGGGAGGAAAGATTATTGCAAAGGCCAAATTAAAGTCCTAGAGAGTGCTTGGAAAACAGGTAAGAGCTGTTTAAATAAAGAGTTTTCTGAGTTTTCCATTAATGTTGGTGTTGTCATTGTTCTTTTAAACAGGAAGAGGGAGTTTCATTGGTGTATAACTCTGCTCAGTCAGGGCATGAAATCAGGATTCTCTTGGTCTCTTCTAAAAGTAGGATTGAGGAATAGGTAAGAGTCACAGTATCTAAGGGAACTCTGCCTTTTTCTGTGTCCCAGATCCCACCCCACAGCCTCTAGCTGGCACATTACTGCCACAAGAATTTTCTGTTCCCAGGTGCACAGTGGAAAGGGACCATGGGGGTCCCCTTCCCAACTTTCTGAAGCATAACTCATTCCTGGGTGAACTATTTTCCCCTTAAACAACTAAGCCTAATATCACAAACAAACTAAATTTGGAATTAATTTAAAAGTTTAAATCCCTAAACCAACCAGCTAGCTATCTTCACAGTCTGTGAAAATGCTCAGGATTAAAATGATTTATATTACAGTTCTCTCACTCAATTAGTCCTGTTTGGTTGTAGTTACCACCTAATAAAAGTACCAAGAGCAAGGGCTTTCCTAATGCTGTATTCGTTTTCAGCCCAGCAGGAAAAGACATCTTTCAGCTGGGAAGGTACTGTTCCATAGTGGCTGCTTTGGGTAATGTTATTCTAATATGTTTTAACTCAGAGATGTTAGCTATCTTATGCTAAAAAAATGTTATAAGAGGATATTTAAGAAGTCTATAAATTAGTATTCATTGTGGCACTAAAGATGCTAATTTTTAAGGAGGAAATAATGTATGGCATTCTGCTAAAATTCTATATGACCATTTTACTGCAGCAGAGTTGTAGAGATAAAGAGTTGTTGCTTTCATTGACTCTAACTCTCATTTATGAAGGGAAATACACTTGCATGTCTTTTACCAGAGGAGATGTAATCGTTATTCATGTTGAGAAAGAGGTTTATTAGCAGTTTTATCATAGAGATTCAGATAGAAATAAAGGCATTTGGGTTATTACAAGATATTAATTATGAACGTCAGCCAACTGCAATAGCAGGCTTCTTTGTGGTATAAGGTACACAATTATCTGCTGATTTGGTGGATCCTTAGAAGCGCACCAGTTCTGGCCTGAGTTCACAACTTTCATCACATGTATAAATACCCATAGAGTGTTCAGATTATGCTGGTATGTTTCTAAATAACTTGTTTTCTTTGGAGGATACATAGCCAGGTTTCTCTGACTATAGACTATTCTGCTATGCTTTTATTTTCCTCCTAAGTGACAAAAGAATTTTCAAGTTACTATTCACATTTATGTACTCAATGAGCATTTACTGAGTGCCTTCTATATGCAAGGGACTCTGCTTGGATCTAGGAATAAATTATAAATAAGAGAGACATTATTTTTTCCCCTATTAGAGCTAGGACAGTCAGGGCAATGCTAACACATCTTATGTGTTACAGCTTATGAAAGGACATGCAGAGCACTACGAAGCTTACAGAAGGGCCATCAGACACAGATTTGGGGAGCAGGAAAGTTTTTGAGGAGGGGCTGCATTTAAGCTGAGTCATAAAGAATAAATCACCATTGGCGAGGTAAAGAGGGAGAAAGAAGGTGGCTCCAGGTATATGTGAAGGAAGGCCTGGAGGTCAGAGAGGGCTATACAGTGGTCCACTTAGGAACTGCAGTTCCCTGTAGTGGGAATGTCAATTGTGAATACAGTAATGAAGGGAGAGAAATGAGGCTGATAGAGATAAGTGGGAGCTGGTCTTGCAAAGGAGCGTGCACCCTGTCGGGTGGTTTGTGCTTTATCCTAGGAATTGGAAGGATTTCAGGCAAGGAAAGGACATGATCCGATAGGCTGCAGAATGGGAAATGGATCGGAATATGACCAAACTGTAAGTGTTTAGGAGGTTGTTGCAATAATCCAGATGCAAGTGGTTATTTATTTATTTATATATTTATTTTGCAAGTGGTACATTTTGCGGTATAAAAGCTGATGGCTTTTACCTTCTACATGATTTGGGAATAGAGTATTTGAGAATGAGATGAAAGGAGAGGTGGTTTTCAAATATTTAAGAATTGTAGAGAAAAAATTCTGACTAGGAGACAGGAGGTCCAATGAGCAGTATTGAAGGAACCATTTGGTGAAGGCCGCAAATTTATAGTGGTAATATCTGCATGGCTGTATGTTTTCCCCATGCTACTCCAAAGCATAAGTGTGATTTATTAGTAGTGAGGCACTGAACTGATCTGTCAAAAGACTGTATGAAGACACAAACGAGGGAATCTAAACTGGGCAAGAAAGTAAGAAATTACAAAGGGAAACTAAATGATAAGAAATGTATGGTGAGGTCTAGAGCCCCAAGACCTGAGATCAAACATAACAGGATCGAGGAGAGGGCCAGGCCAAGGGCAGCAAAGATGCATAAAGCAATGATCTACCACAAAGGTTAAGACATCACTGGTGACTAAAATGTCACTAGGAATAAACCAGAAGGGGGAAATTTTAAATTTTAGACTGCTCTCTAGGAGAGTCCTCTATCTGTTCTGAACCTATTGCAAGTGAGAAGTCTGTGGAGAAAAAGAAATGTGATCTACTTATACTTAAGCTGTGTCTCTTTGCCTTGTCTTTCTGTCTGTCCTTCTCTAAGAAGATGCCCACTTGTAGCCTTTTGCTACAGAGATCTCATTGCACCTCCAGGAGTCTGCTGGGCAATATCATATGTCACTTATGTGACCATGTCTAGTTCGTGAGCAATACACAATCTGGGTGCACATGGAAGTGTTCCATTCAGATGTCTCTTAAGAGAAACTGCTGTGCAGGGCACAGCTGAAGTGCTGTAGCTCTGGACCGATCAGGGTATTTGTCCCAGGCCATTCTCTCCTGGGCTGCTCCTACACAAAGACTGAGCATATGCAAGGGTCCTAGGAAATAGGCAGTACTGCTTGATGCAGGATTTTTCTAGTAGGTGACTTCAACTCAAGGACTCTCCATCAGTCTAGCTGAGACTTTCCAGATCTAAGCAGCAACCTGAGGCTCTTCCTAATTCTTTCCTCTCTCTTTTCACAGGCATTAGACCCACATCATGGTGGAAGCTTCTCTCTGTTTACTCTTGCTTTGTCTTCCTTTATCCTTCACAGGAGCTCTCCCAATAAATACTTTGCACCTTTGATCTCATCTTGGCATGGGCTTTTTGGAGGACCTGAATGGCAAAGTTACTCCGCAAAAGCAGCAACCACAGGCTGCGCTTACTCTTTAGAATTTACGGATTATGAGTTCAATCCATCATGGACACATGTTCCACATCAAGCTTCCAAATGGTCTCCTGTCATAGGGCACCTGGGATATGGTTTAATCAGATATGGGAAGACATGAAGACATGACAATGATTGTCATGAAAGAAGAAATTGGTTATACTCATAGACTGTTAGAAAAAAGAAGCACAGTATGCCATGCAGCACCACATGGGGAAGCAGCAGGGTCTGTCAGGAGGCAAAGGGACATGATTCAGAATCTTTATTGTGATTTCTGTTGGGAGAAATAGGCCAAGCAGAATAAGCAAGCTTAAGATTAGATTGTTTGAATAATTAAAGTGGGCTCTATGGTGTAGAAGTTGTCCCTAGCTGTCAGGTACTTGGTCCTTGGGGATGATTATGGCAGAGGAATAGTGGCTAGAATGAGAGAGCATGATCAAGAAGGTGGTTGAGGGTACAGGCTCTGGACTGGCTGTTTTGCATATGAAAAGGCATGTTGCCACATTGAGTTGTTTGCCATCTCTAGGAATTAGCCAGCCTTGGGAGGGACAGCCCCTCCAGTGTCGACAGGGCCCCAACGTGTCATAAAAAGACATGATTAACACATTTTCTTAGAAGTCCTCACTTGTCTTAAGGTAAGGAGTAGGTATTCCCCAACACCTACTCCAGTGTGCATGGGAGAGTAAGGGGAGAGCATCTCAACAAATTCTCTCTCTCCGTAAGTCTTTTCAATTTCTCCCACCCTCTCCAATCTCTTTCATAGATTGAAGGTACAAGTAATAAATTATGTTTTTTGAAAATATGTTTTGTTCATGGAACTGACTTTTGGCCAACTCTTATGCAAATCTCACCTAGGTGGTCTGGAATCCTCTTTGGTCTTGAGCCAAACTCGACAGAGTTCCAATTTTATATTCTGTTACCACAGGTTTAACCATGGTTTCCTTAGGTGAGGGATGCTGTTTCCAATTCCTACATGTGAAAATCCTGCCTATTTTCAAAGTTTCAACTAAAATATCATCATACTTATGAAGTTTTCTTTGATTGCTCTGCCAGATATAACTTCATCTTTACTTTCCATTTTGAACTTCTCATTTCAACACTGACATCTCCTAGGACACATAACTGTTTGCTTGATTTTGATTTTGGCCTTGTAAAAGGTAATATCATTGCAGAAAGTCATGTGTTGGGAGCTTAGAGAACATGTTTGCCCTGGAAGTTCAGGGAATTATCACCAGGAGTCTAATCCCCTTGGTGGTCCCTAGATGTCTTAGAAGAAATAGCGTAGGGATCTTTTGATTCGGTGATCAAAATCCAAGACGCTGAGATTCAAATTCAGGTAAGCAAGAACACAGAGGATTCATACTTAGATAAAGAAGAGTAAAATTTATGTGACTTATTTGAGGACACAGATTCTGAAGCCTAGAGACTGCAACAGGAAAAAAAAAAAAGAAACATCGTTATAATTTTTTTTCCTAAGGTAAGAAGAAAGGACTAGCAGAACACCCATAAAACCAAAATTAAAATTATAGATTTATCCTGAAAAATACCAACTATATTGAAAAAGACACAGAAATTAAGATTACATAGTATAAACACAGTAGTGGAACAACAGTTAATGAAATAAAAATTGGGACTCCGGGAGGATATCTAGACGTATCTGAGACCTTGGTATATGATTGGAGGAGGCATCTAAAATCAGTTGGGATCAAACTGATGTTGAAACAATTGTTTGTTCCTATATAAAATAGGACAAAATTAAACTCCACCTCAACCAAAGTCAAAAACAAATTCCAAATGTCTTAAAGACCTAAATGTGTGTGTGGGGGGAATTAAACTATTAGAATAGAATGCAGGGAATAGTAAAACCTTGAAGTAGGAAGGCACTTCTTAAGTACAACAACAAAAGCAGAAATCCTTAAAATGTAAACTTTCTGTAGAACAACAGAAATCATAAACAAAATTAAGATCTACCACAAACTGGGAGACGATTTACAGCATATGTAAAAGGCAAAATATTAATATCCTCAATATAAAGGAACTCTTACAAATCAATTTGGATAGGGAAAATTGAAAAATGAATGAAAGATGCAGTAGACAATTCACAGAAGATGAAACTCAAAGTAACAATAAATATGAAAAAAATGTTCCACCTAGCTCTAATCAGGCAAATGCAAATATCAGCAAGATACTCCTTAACCCCATCACACTGGCAAGGATCCGTAAGCCAGACACTGCCAAGCTTTGGCAGGGAAGAGAAGAAATAAGAACTCTCAAGCCCTGCTGGTGAGAATATGAATTGGCATAACTATTTTGAAGAGCAATTTGGAAAAATCTAGGAAAACTGTATGTGTGCATAGCTTATGACCTGGCCATTCCATCTCTAAATATCTATCCTTAGAAAAATACTCCCTCACGTGCAACAGGAGATATCTTCAAAGATATTCTGTGAAGCATTGTTAGTCACAGATAGTGAAAGCAAAACAAAACAAACAAACAAAAAAAGGTAGGAAAAGCAAATTAGGCCAAGAGAGGAAAAAGTGGTATGTGACATGTTACACAGTAGTTAAAACAGATAAAATAGAACCAAGTGTAACCATACAGATCTGTCAATCATAATACTGACAGAAAAAGCAAGTCACAGAAGGATATTTACAGTGCAATATAATCTTTACAAATTAAAAAAATATGTCATGATACTCCATGTTAGTATTGATAAATGTACACACAGTTAAAGTAAAAAAAAAAAAAACTTGGATTTGAGGGGCACCGGGCTCAGTTGGTTAAGTGTCTGCCTTTGGATCAGGTCCTGATCTCCAGATCCTGGGATCGAGCCCCACGTCAGGCTCCCTGATCCACGGGGACTCTGCTTCTCCCTCTACCTCTACCTCCTTCCCCCACTCGTGCTCTCTCTTGTAATCTCTCTCTTTCTCTCAAATAGAATAAATTTAAAACAACAACAACAACAAACAGAAAAACAAAACATGGATTGGATTCCTACATCCCACATTCCGGATAGTGTTAACTTCTGTAGAGAAAAGAAGGACATGGAAGATGAAGAAGATCGAAGTCACTAATTTTATCAGTAACACTTTCTTTGTAAAGTGAATTTCTCAATCAAATGTGAAAATTGCCTATGTGGCAGCACATGAGTGGTACAAAATCATCAGAGGTTTTTTTTTTACATTTAAGTTTTTAAAACAGTAACTTAAGCTATCAGGGGAAAGAAACCTGAAATAACATTTAAGGAAAACAGCAGAACAGAGAGGGAAGAAAGAAGTGGATAGAGGACTAGAATCTAAGTGGTAAAAGTGGATGGGGTTTCAGGCATGAATATCACTAAAATCTTGCTCAGGCTCTTGATCATTTCCGAGCGTAGTTGGTTACCCACCGACACATCTAGACTACTGTTTCCTAAGGGCATGGTGTGTGGCCCACACATCTATCACCTTCAGTCCCCAGCTCAATGCCTGACACATAAAAGGTGATCCCTAGAAGCATATTTACTGCATCAGATGAATGATCTTTCCATTAGACTTTGCAAAAGGGGAAAAGATAATTTTCCCAGTCACCTGAAGGGTTAGTTGCACTGTTTGAACAAGAGAAAGATAAATCAGGAAAGTGGCCTGGAACCGTGGGAATTTGCCCAGAATCCTTTGAGGAGTCCCCACTTACATGCATAACAGCTGCTCACACAATGGATTTTGCAGACAAATAAAGAAAATTAGCAAATGGATAATGGGTCAAGTCCTCTCCAATGAAAAGGAGGCAATAAAGATATCCTCATCTAATTCCTGGTGCAGAGCAGTCACAGAAACTTATCTATGAATCACCAGTGGCTGGGACGGGGGATGCCAATCAACATAAATTTGGTACTATGAATGTCCTGGCAGGAGGGACAGGAGGCTATCCTGCTAAATCATATTTAAATTAGCCAAGGTGGGCAGCTGCCTCACAGATAATGCTGGTGGAGAACAATGCAAGACAGATGATTTACCAATTAAATGAAGCCGGCTTCCCAAACACTGATGGTTGAGGACTGGGGTGCCATGTGTTTCTGCCAGACACAGATCTGTCTCCATAACCAAATTAGACTTCAAGTTTAGGACTCATATGTCTAACCCTCCCCACTCTGTCTCCCGCCCCCCACATAAATACAAAGAGGATTGCATGTTAATGAACAAAACTCAGACTTTCTCCATTTCTCCACTTGTCAAAATCTCTTTCACCTTCACAACCAACAGTAAATCACACGTTCTGCTTGAACAGGCACTCAGACAAAACCCTCAGCAAATGGCTATCATAGGAAAGAGGCCTTTGTCAGAGCACAGGCATTGTGCTTTAAAAGAGGGAAAGATGGCCTATGTGGAAATAGAAAAGCTTGTTCTGGACATTCTTTTAAAACATACAACATGCCGGGTGCAAACTAGAATTCAAAAATGAATCCAAGCACCAGTTTCCTAGGGGCTGCCAAGCCAACGAGAAGGTCAGAGGACTATATAATGACAATAACCAACATCAAGACAGAGACGTATGCAGTGTGCCTGCTACTCTTGCTTGTGTAATCTTCAGAAAAGTGTTTAGTATTTTTATCATTGCTTTTCTTTTTTCATATGGAAAGTCAGAGCAGTTAAGTAAGACTTATGAATAAAAACTTGATGCTCTTTTGACTGTGGCATGTATCTTTCAAATGTATTTCTCATCTAAAATTCTGTGCATATAGATCTAAAAAGGAGGAAAGCCATGGAGAGGCTACTTAGATCATTCTGGGCTCCTATTACAAGAAAGAAAAAGAGAGACAGACAGAGAACCAGGACTGGGCCCCAAGTTCTTGGGTTTCCTGTCCATTTTGGCACCAAAGGCACCATCAGAACAGAAGGAAAAGACAACTAGCCTCTCGGTACTACATGGCCCGAGCACTGTGCTGGACACTTTTTAGGGGACTCCAGAGTAGCCTGTGTGACATACACCTTAGGTGGCTGGAAGATTCTATACTATGAAGAGGGATTACTGAATACAAAGTAAACATTACCTTTATTTTTTTTTATTTTTTATTTTTTATTTTTTATTTTTTTGGTATTGAGAAAGGAAATCATGTCTGATCGATCTACCAGAGCTGTTTGAAGAGCATGGTAAATATAAACACAGAAAGCCAATCGATAAATTCTGTAAAAATTCCTGATGCCTTCTGTCAATTTTCTAGTGGATTTTTTAGAGCTCATTATGCATGGAATGGACAAGGAAAAAGATCTTTTAATATTGTTAAAGTACTGGTAAAAGATAGGAAACAAAAGATAAGGTCAATGAGATGCTTTCTCTGGACGGTGCAGCAAAAACAGAACAACCTATGGGATATTGATACTGGAATGTGTTTTATATTATTTTTCAAGAAATTATTTTGAAAATGGTACACAGTGAAGTTTGCAGGTGGAACTAAACCATTCCATGTAGTAATGCACCGAGCCAATGCAAGTAAATTATAGGCTGTGAGACAGGGCAGATATCTAGCCCACGAGCTTCAGTATAAGCTTGTGTAGAGAATGCATTTAGAGAAAAAAATAAATACAGATGATATTTGTATGATGATGGGTTCAATAGCAGTTACAATGTGGAATAGGAATGTTGGAACCTTTGTATCCATTCCCTTAACTAGCTGCTCCAGGTGCTGCTGTTGCTGCCAAAAGACCAGCAATTACCTGGACATGATCAGAAAGGAGGCTGGGAAGGCACAGACAACATTATTATTTTGTGTACAGAATCATGATGTGGCTGCAGCTGGAACACTGCATGTAACCTTGATGCACTCAGCGAGAGATATGTGTGACAGGACGGAAGGAAATCCAGAGACCAAAAATGAAAATAATCACAAGAATAAAAAAAAGAAAGAAAGAATTAGCTTTAGGATAAACTGCAATAATATAGTTTGTCTATACATATGAAGGGATGGGAATGTCACGTGCAAACACACAATGTGAAAGGAACAAATGTCAAAATACACAAGCAAGTCTCCTCTTCCATGCTAAGACTCAGACTTGAATAAGAGAAGGTCAGGGAAATAAAGGTATTTGTTCTGGTTCTACTACCAATTAACTAATCGACCTTGAGTACTGGTTTAACTCTCTCTGCACTTCATTCTCTTCATCTCTCAAATTAAGAGTTTGGGATAGATTAAATCCAATCTCACAGAGCAAGCATTTACTGAGCAGCTACTATGAACCCTTTGAGAGCTAGAAAGCTGTCTGATGCTTGACCTGAGCCACTCAAAAGCTTTCAGTCTACTCACAGGAGTAGGGCATATTCTAAATGCATTTTAAAAAATTATAAATTGGGATGAGTTCAGCTTCACCACTGTGGAGTAAACCAGCTTAAATAAAAACTGGAGAGGGAGATTGGCCTAATGAAGCAATTCTTAAACTCAGAGGCCATGAAGGGCAAAGGACATCTGTTTGCATGCCCAACTCAGTAACTTCCACTTAGAAGTAACTCAGTAAGAAGTGTTGATTATAAAAGGGGCATCTAGGGGTGCCTGGGTGGCTCAGTCAGTTAAGCATCTGCCTTCGGCTCACATCCTTATCCCAGGGTGCTGGGATGGGCCCCCGGATCAGGCTCCCTGCTCAGTGGGAAGCCAGCTTCTCCCTCTTCCACTCCCCCTTCTTGTGCTCTCTCTCTCTCTGTCAAATAAATAAAAACTTTAAAAAATACATATTTTAAAAAAGGTAGCACCTAAAATAGAATTTGAAAGATCAATAGGATTAATAAGATCGTTTTTCTGACAAAGATGGACATGGATGAATTATTTCTGCTTAAGGGACTTACATAGGGCAATGCATAGAAGCAAGAAGGTGTAAAGTATTTATAGAAGAAAGAACACTGTGGTTAGGCTATCATATAAGGGACTCCATAGGAGTTCAGAACAACAACAACAACAACAACAACAACAAAATTCTTGAATTCCATGGTATGAATTCATGTCTGGAGCCATTTCATATTTATAATCAGAAAATTAAAGTTGATTGTATCTAGATTTAGAAGTTTGTTCTGAGGCAACAAGAAGGAAGAAGTTGTCTGCAGCATCAAATGTTTCAGGATGTTTCAGATGGATGAGGACTACAAAGATGGTATTGGTCTGGCAGTTAGGACATTGGTGACCATCAGAAGGATCACCCGCAAAACTTGTTAAGAAGATTCTTGAATCCCCACGTTTAGAGATTCTGATTTAGGAGGACTCAGGAGGGGGCCTTTGGATCAGCATTTACAACAAGCACTACTCATGGTTTTGATGCAGGAAGAATACAGACCATATTTTTAAGAAACACTAGGTGAGTATGATTTTCATTTATAAGATGAAAAACATTAAATTATCTACTTCAGAGACCATTTCAATGACCAAATCAAATCAATAGCCTGGTTGATCTGATCAACTCTGCAGAAACTGATCATTCCCATGGCAAAGAGGGGGAGGAAGATTCAATAGAAAAATTAAAAAATAAATAAATCAAATTAATTAATTAATTAATTAATTTAAAAAAAGAGATTGATTCATTGTTCCTATAGAAGATAAATGTAGACATGGAATCTGTTCCAAATGATTTGGATGAAAACTAAAAGTTTTCTAAGATCTAAGGAAATGTATATTTTTGTTTTTTGGTAACTTAACTTCCATTACTATTCTAATAAAATGGATATAAGACATAGAGCAGATATTCTCCGTTTCTCCAGATAATCCTGTCATAGCTTTGGTCTTACTGTTCCCCCATTCAGTGCAGTTGGAGAGAGATTGATTAATTTCTTGTTTCATTGTTGCCACACTCCTCTGCACTTTCTGATTGCTGTTGGGACTGAAACTAAGAAAATGACACCAGGACGAATGTTGTTGTGGCATTTCCAACCCATTGGAACTAGGAAGTATTTGAAGTCTCACCAGACAGCTGGTTCTCGGGAGACAGCGTCTCCTTTCCTCATTTAACTAAAAAAAAGTTCCCCCGGCTTCTTTGTAAAAGTTATCCAGAGACCCTCATGTTTTCAAAGTTTGACCTTTAAGAAAGAGTCAATGAGATGGCATTTTTCAGGTGTTCAGGTGATCTTGGAAAATCCCATTAGACAGAATAATCCACTTACACATTCAGAAGGTAGAAGACCTAGGTTCTAGGTTCAGCTCTGCCTCGAACATAGTAAGTAATCTAGGAAAGAGTTTTCACATTTGTGGGATCATCAGGGATTCCGGACAAAGTATGTCAGTGTTGGATAGGACCTGAGATGATTTGGCTCAACCCTTCTGTTTCACGTCAAGGGAACTTAAGGGCTGGCCAGAAAAATGATTTCTCCAGGTCACTTGGTTGATAGTGGCTCTTCATGACACAGGCATCTTGACTCCTTGTTCCTCTCCCATCTTTCCCATGGCTCTCAGCTTTGGGGGATATGCACAAGGAAGCACAGCAATTCCTATTTTTGAAATGAGGCAAAGAAGCCTCAAAGCAATGAACAACTTGCCCAGTGTCACAGATCCCATAGTATTATTAATGCAAAGTAAATACCAAAATTCTGCTAGTGAAGCATTTCCCATGTGTTAGGAACATTGCGATACACTTGATGCTTATTTCCTAATACTCCTGGTCCAATGGTCTTCCTATTTACCACCCCGTGCATACAAAAGAAATCTACCATCTTCCATGGATGATATATTTAACAGTCTCAAAGCTTTTGAGTGATAAAACCAGGACTAGAGCTAATATGTTCTAATACTTGGCTTTGTGCTTTCTTTACAATAATACACAGCATAGTTGCTCGCTGAAATGATTTAACCAAGGAGAAGCTCTGCTTTGTGGCACAGAATGCACATCATCAGTCTAGCCATTGTATTTGCCCTCTTTTATCATCCCTACATGGGAAGATTTTAGGAATGATCAAAGAGTATTTTGTTTGTCTATTTTAGTTCAAAACATTTCTTTCCCATGCTGAGGCTTCTGGGTTGTGTTTTATTTCTTCTAGAAACCAAGTTTCCCTTCTTATTCTCTAAAATCTCTCACTTGGGGCCACAACTCTGTGGTTGAATCAATACAAAGAGCTGTAAGTGGGCTTGTAGGGGATTTGTAAATGCTTCTGAAACACTTAGAAATCTCATTCAGGAAACAGGGAGCCCAGTGACAAGAGAAGGAAACAGTCCTGGGATTCAGAAGCCACCACAGTTAGGAGGGCTCTGTATAATATTGTGTAAGTGTCCTATGTAGCTTCAGCTTTGGTGTGTGAAGCTTAAATAAAGGATTAAATTACTGGACATTTAGTACTATGGGATCTGTGACACTGGGCAAGTTGTTCATTGCTATGAGGCCTCTTTGCCTCATTTCAGAAATAGGAATTTCAGTGCTTCCTTGTGCATATCCCCCAAAGCTGAGAGCCATGGGGAAGATGGGAGAGGAACAAGGAGTCAAGATGCCTGTGTCATGAAGAGCCACTATCAACCAAGTGACCTGGAGAAATCATTTTTCTGGCCAGCCCCTTAGTTCCCTTGACTGTGAAACAGAAGGGCTGAGCCAGATCATCTCAGGTCCTATCCAACACTGACATTCTTTGTCCAGAATCTCTGACATCTACAACAGTGGTTCTCAAACCTGTTGCTCTCAGAACCTCTTTGTTACTTCCAAACAAGGAAAAATGAGTGACAAAAGTCACATTATTTTACATTTTTACAAATCTCTTTAATCTCTGGCTGAATAAAAGACAGCTGTATTGTTCAAATATTCTTCTGCCATCAATCTGTTGTGGTATATGAGATATACCACGACGTGTATTTCCTGGTTGAAGTATACGAGGAAAATTGGCTTCATTCAGATATGTCACCGGAGAAGGAAGGAGTATTTTAATATCTTTTTCATAATTATAGATATTCATCTTCAACATTCCACTGGAACTGAATCAGTAGATTCTTGAAACCTGTTGCAGTGTGGAATCTGAAACCATATCGACAAACTTTTCGTATTCTACTATGTCAAAATTAGTTGTCTATCTCGTACTTCAAGTGGATCTTTTACCGAGGCATGATTTTGTAACAACATGCATTGGCCATCTGAAAATACTTTTTCTGATTCACAAGTGGAATTGCTGGATCCTATAGTAATTCTATTTCTAAGAATTTGAGGGCCTGCCAGACTCCCTCCGCTGCAGCTATGCTATTTTACATTCTCATCAACAGTGCACAGGGGTTCCAGTTTCTCTATACCCTTGTCAACACTTGTTATTTTTGGTTGCTTATTTTTGAGTTTTGTGTTTGTTTTTTGATAGGGGTCATCTTAACAAGCGGGAGGTAGTATCATTATAGTTTTGATTTATATTTCCTTGATGATGAGTTTTGTTGTGCATGTGCATCTTTTTGTGTGCTAATTGGCTATTTGTTTATCTTCTTTGGAGAAATGTCTATTCAAGTCCTTTGCCCATTTTTGAATTGAGATGTTTGGTTTTTACTATTGAGTTTCCGGAGTTCTCTATATTTTCTGGGTATCAGCCTCTTGTCAGATACATTATTTGCAAATACTTTCTTTATTCTGTGGGTTGTCTTTTTATGCTGCCGATATTGTCTTAGATGCACAATTTTTTAAAGTTTTCCTTAAGTCCAATTTTTTTTTTCTTTTGTTGCCTCTGTTTTTGGTGTTACACTTAAGAAACCATTGCCAATTCCACTATCATGAAGTTTGTCCTATGTTTTCTTCTAAGAGATCTGCAGTTAGAGATGTAGGTCTTTGATTCATTTTGAGTCCATTTTTGTATAAGGTAAGGATCTGGTTTTATTCACTGCATGTATAGATTTCATTTCCTCAGCACTATCTGTGGAGAAGTTCATTCCCCACTGAATCCTCAGACCATACTTTGAGAACTGCTGATGTACACTATCTATTCTTAAAATGTCTCCTTGGCAAAGGCATTATGATCATCATGACTTTTTATTTTAATTAGCTATCCCTAACATGAATAAATCATAAAGATGTTTACACTTTGGTGTGAATTAGTTTATTGGAGATTCGTACCCTATTGCTTGTAACACTACGCCCCCTTGAGTTCTCGTTTCCACCCTGCTGTTATTCAGCTCTTAGCAATTTGATCATTTCCCCCTTCCGCAACTCAGATTTCTCTTCTGCAAAACGAGAAGGTCATTTCCCAACTTTTTTTAAGGCAGCAGACCACTTTAAAACTATTTGAGACTTCCTTTTACTAAATTGATAAAAGTGTGGGTGTTGTGATTGACGTTAAGAGTGTAGCACCCAGCTTCCTCCCTAGAGGCAGTCCACTGAGATATTTTTGGGATATCTAAAGGGTCCTAGAAATATATTTTAAAAACCAAAAGAGAGGCAGTTGTCCAATTCCCTTCTGAACCAAATATCTCATGGGTCTGTGGTGTGTAACGACACAGAAGCACCAAGTGAGTTAGAATAAGGGCAAGAATATTTGGTGTATCAGGATTTGGGATGTCTGCACAGCTAGATGGAACGTTTGGATGGAAGGAAATTGGAGATTTTGAGAAACGAAAGGGGAAAAGGTAATGCAATCTGTTGTAAGCAAAGGGGAACAAGAAGAACAAACAGGGCATGGAAGATGAGTAAAGGAAGAAGGGAAGCGGATTGTGGAAGAAGCTTCTGCTTAATGGGCTTGCTTGGGGCCATCAGGCCTGGGAGAAATACCCTTCCTTGAAAAATGGGTTGGAGGATGTTAGGTGGTCCTGGCGTTTTCAAATATGGAGGAATCCTTTTTTAGTCCCAAGATAAATTAGTGGGAACCCAAAACCTATCCAACACTAATTTGAACCCTAACCCAACCCTAACCCTAACCCTCATCCTTTGCCAGGAAGTTGGGTTAGTGCCATTTCTAATCAGGATCTAATCAAGCCACGACTTCCCTCTACCCTTTAATTCCTATCCCCAGACAACCTGCTCCATCCTTAGCGTCTCGTTCTCAGCTCCACTTCCCTATGCCCTCAGCACATTGTCCACATCGTGCAAACACAAACCTCTCTTTCCCCTTCTGTGTCATGTAATCCAGAAAGCAGAGGAGTGTATATGGATTTAAAAAAGAAAGAAAGGAAAGATGCTTTGCTCAGCTTTGAAGGCACTAACAAGAACTGGGATAACACGTATGGAATAATTAAAGCCACTATGATCTTTTGCTTTTCAAAAGCCTTTTAAATTCATGTCATCTTTGGTCAATAGCTTTACAGTTCTAACAAGCAATTCTCACAAAGTGCTATTAAGGGCTGTAAACTTTATTTTCTACTCTCTATTTCTCCTTTTTTTTAAAAAAAATTTAGGTTGCTTTGTGGTGAGTAGGGATGGAGACAATGTATCTTTAAATAATAAAGAAACCATTTTAATATTCTCATAAACATCATCCCCTCTGCTCTCCACTACAAACTTTAACAGCCCAGCAGCCAGAGAAGCAAGTAGGGCAAACAATACAAGAAGAGTCATTATTGTAACTAAATTAGACCGTTTGTTTTCTTTCCCTCAAATCAAATTGTGTAGGAGCTGCTTTATTGCAAAACAGACATTAAAATTCCAGCAAGACCTCAGAGAGAAAGTAATTTCTATTTTATCAGTGCTGTAAAGCTGTCTTTATGTTCTGAAGCAGGAAATATTGCAAGGATATTTATAGCTTCGGCTCCAAAGCCAGTTTGAATAGAAATGTTACCGCGGTCGCTGGAGCTGTCATACTGCTCCGTGGAGCAGGGAATTTTAGTGAATTTGTGAATTACTGTTTCAGTCTTGACAAGTCTCTCAGTGAGGCTGGTGTGTGTCTGGAGCTGTTTGGTGGTTTGGGAGATAATGATTAAAGACTTGGATTTGCTTTAAGAGGAGATTTAAATGATATTCTATAGCTAATCAGTTTTGTTCTTCAAGTCCTCCCAGAACAGAAAAGGCAAGGTTTTCAAACTTTGGCAGCATTAGGCTTCGGTGTCCTGGCGGTGAGCGTTCCCCAGTCCCCTCCCTGGCCTTCCTCCTTCTCCCCTCGCCTCCCCCTTTGTCCTTGACCTGCCCATCAAGGTATCACACAGCTCCTCATCTGTCTGAACTGTTTACCCAGATTTGACAGTTATTTACCATCCTGCTTCTTCCCTGGGGTCTGTTGAAATGATTCATCAAAGTGTCTTGCATTTATCTTAAACCTTCTCGTGAAATGTGCCAGGATTCCATGAGTATGATCCTCACCATCAAAGGGGAAAGAGCTTTACTTGTTTTACATGGGGAAGAGCTGAAGTCTAGACGTGGGGAGACATCTGACTAAGGTCACACGGTGCTTCAGGAGAACAGATGGGCTGAGCATTCCGTTCTCTCATTTAGTTCAAGTATTTCTCCACTGCCACTTGCGCATCACACCAGTAAAAACAGAAGTTTCGTGACTTGCGGTCTAAATAGACAACCATTGGAGCAAAATCATCTGAAAGTGGGGCGATGAATAGAGACTTTTAATAGCTCCAGGGCTACCCCAGGCTAGGAGGCAAGACAGAGCTATGCTGTGCCTGAGCTTCCTATTGCTCTGAAAGCCAAGGGCAGTGGGGGTGGGCAATGGTTCCTCGTGATTTCTACCAGTGTGCTGTGTTCTTTTAAATAAAGCTGTGCAACAACTACTCAAAAGGGTTTTTTGCTTTCTGTTTGTAAGTCAAGGGTTTGATTTATGCCACACTGCTCATCGCCTGACCTCTCGGGTAAACAACAAAGTTTAATTTCCAATTACGCAAATCCCTAGAGTGAGATTTTCTCTGGAACCACATCCCAGAGAATCCCTTTGCTTTAGGGGACAGAGATCCCACCCTCTGCTCAGAATCTGCTCTTTTGGTGCAAGATGAAGACACTTTTTTTTTTTCTTATTTCCCTAAACTGAGATAGAAATAGCAGACCAATGCAGAACTTGACCTGTGGACTGTCCCAGCTGCAGAGAGGCTTGGCCATCCTCCTCCAATTTTTTGATGAATCCATATTCCTGACTTGCCACTGAATCAGAGAACATAAGGGCTAAAATGCACTCTAAAGACCACTTAACATAATCCACCAATTAAAGACCTCTTAGAACACAGGTCTTTTTGCTCAGACCTTGTGATCTTCCTCTATACTCGCAGTGTCCAAAGCAGTAGATGGTAGTTACGTGTGGCTCTACTAAGCACTTGGATGTGGGTAGTCCAAACTGACATATACTGTAAGCGTGTAGAACCTATGCCAGATATCAAAGACCAGGTAGGAAAAAAAAAAGAATGTAAAATAATTTTAATGTATTGATTTTTATATTTTTTATATTGATTACGTGCTGAAATGGTAATATATATGGGGTAACATAAGACACAGTAACATTCATTTCATTTGTTTCTTTTTTGAATGTGGCTCCCAGAAAATTGTAAGGTATGCAGGTGGATCACATTTTATTTTCATGGAACAGCACTGTCTTACACATCTTTCTCTCTTTGAGTATGGGTTCACAAGGAAAGTGGTAGGAGTGCTCAGACCCTCAAACCCTCCCATGAGGATTCTAATTCTGGTCAGGCTGCTCTTATCCTTTTTGTTCTCATGGGCTTATAGACCCAAGGAATGATGGCCTGTCTTGTAGCCCTGTGCTATGCAGAGTGGTCACCTCCTGTGAAAGTTCATATGGTAGAAGGTGGTTTGAAACTTATTAGCTTTGATCTTTACTTCAAAGTCCCAGTGGGGATAGCCCAAATTACAAAAGGCCACAGAATTATTAATGTTCTCATATTCAAGTCTAGATGTTCCTAATTTCTCTACTCCTGATTCTTGGGATAAGTTTTAAGAAGGATATATTCAAAAACGATCTTATTTTATTTTATTGAAAGACTTATTTATTTATGTTGGGGGAGGGAGGCCCTAAGGGAAAGGGAGAGAGAGGGAGAGAATCTCAAGCAGACTCCCTGCTGAGTGCAGACCCTAAAGTGGGGCTCAGTCTCATGACCCTGAGATAATGACCTGAGTGGAAACCAAGAGTTGTATGCTTAACGGACTGAGCCACCCAGGAACCCCCAAACTGATTTTATATGCTCTCAGTTCAAGAAACAGAGGTCTACCATCAGCCAGCTAAAGCCTGTATTTCTTTTCATTTTTCCCTTCAAATAGCACTCCTGTAATGGTTAAGTTGCTGCTGACAGAGAACCTGCATATAATTTAGGTGTTCCTGTTTCCTTTATAATTAAAAATCCTTTTTTTCCTTCTATAATTTAGATAAATTTGCTACTGCAGTATTACTAGAGAGAGTTATAATCCTTCAGCCTTCAGAATTAGCTATGTTGGCTTTATATACTGATGCCAGACATTGGCAAAGATATTTGTGGCCTGAATGTATCTCTGGCTCCATGAAATTAGAAACACTTTGATTTGGATGGACTTTTCAGTGATGAATGGCTGGTTCATATCATGGGCCCATGGAAGTGATTCACAAACTTCTCTGCAAATTAGAGTTACCTGATGATCCTAAAAATTCCAAAGTCCAGGCCAATCACATCACAGTCTCTGGGGTAGAAAAGGCTTCAGGAGTTTTTGAAGCTCCTCGGGTGATTCTGTGTGCACACAAGTTTGGGAGGCACTGGCTTTTCAGAAAGCTGGATGAAAACCCAAATAGCAAACATCTGTCAGAGAAAAAATTATTTAAACTGGATTAAGTTATCTCCCCAGAGGGTCACTATTCCTTTCTTATTAATAAGCCCACACCACATTTTTTTTCTTATAATGATGGGAAGAATCTGAATTGGGAAGAAAATAGAATAGATCATGCATATGGATAAGAGCACAATGCCTACCCACTGCTTGCTAAGAGATGCTGGCTTTTGCAGTGTTGGGAGAGATAAATTGAGAAGAAATTTTAAAAGAAGATGAGATATGGAAAAAGTCATTATTTTATAAAGAAGTTTCAAATGTTATTCCTTTGAATTGGACTTCAAATCACATTGCTTACTCTCACGGTGCCTACGGACATCATGACTTGAGTGAAATTTCTTAAGATTCTGCTGGCCACACAAATCATTGTTCTTACTGTCATGCTCTGAGACCTCAGAGGATCCCAGAGGCAGTAATCCTGCTGGTGTCAGGACAACTGAGGAGAACCATTTCCTATACATTTCTTTCAGAAAGGACCTCTGTGCTCAGAGTTGTCAGTGTTGATTGGACAACCAGCCCAGGAATATAACACCAGGTCACATACCAGAACTACTTGCCAAAGCCTATACACTTGGTGCGGTTCTTGATTCCAACTTATCTTAGACTGAAGTCTGTAAAATGCAAAACCAAGCCTGGATGATCCTTAGAAACTACTATAGTACATAATTTTAAGTGCAAATGCTAGACCTTCCAGCATACTCTAAGACAGATCTTATTGGTATACCAATGTTTTCTTAGGACATGGACCCTAGTTCAATACATGTGGGAAAAGATGAGGCCAGGAGCTGTAACCCTTATTTCTGATACGACACTAAGTCTCAGTCTCCACTTTTCCATCAATACTCTTTTCTTTGCACAGAGAACTTAGAAAATTTTAAGTATCAAGTATTTATAGTAGCATATATATATTTATACTTATATTTACATTATATATTTTAAAAATAAATAACAAAAATATATAATACACGATATGTTGTTATATGTAATAATATACATTATATAATAATTTATAATATACATGTGTATATTATATAATATACAAATGTTATATATAATAATATATATATTTGGCTGGCACTTGTGTAGAAAACCTACACTCTATTCCTCCTGTGTTTCTCCTTTACTTTCACACTATAATTACCACACTCACAACACTTCGGTCACCACTTGTGTGGGGCCTTCCTTGGCACCAAACAATTCTGCAACACCAACTGGATGTCCTACAATTTAACTCACTCTAACACTATCTACCAGAAAATAGCATCAGATCTCACAAGTTAAGGGCTCAGTCCCACAAGACTTCCCATAAGACTTGAGATTTCAATTGTAAGTCTAGCTTGTCACCTGTGCTTCTGGCCTATCAGTGATAAATTGGAGGTTCCCATGACTCTTTTGTCTTTTGGTTCAGTTAATTTACCATAGTGGCTTACAGAATTTAGAAAAACAGTTTATTTACTATTTACCAGGTAATTATGGACAGACATGATGTAGCTTACAGATAAACACCATGATAGAAAAGATGGAGAGGGCAAGTTCTGTGAGGGCACGGAGCTTCCTTGAGCTCTCTGGGCATATGCCTCTCCCAATACCTCCACTCACTCACCTATCCAGAAGCTCTTTGAATCCTATACTGTTTGGATTTTTATAAAGATTTCATCATGTAGGTATGATTGAACCTTAATTCCATTTTAGCCTCTCTCCTTATCTATAGAGAATGAGGGTCAGGTCAAAAATTCCAAGCTTCCACTCTGCTTAGTCTTTCTGGTGACTGGTCCCCATTCAGGAGCCCACCAAAAGTCACCTCAGTAAAACAAAAGACACTGCAATCACCCAAGAGATTCCAAGGGATTTGGGAACTCTGTAGGAGCCAAGGTCAAAGACCAAACATCAGAACAAAAAGATGCTTCTAGTGCCTTTCATTTAGGAAATTACAAGGGTTTTAGGAACCAAGCAATGGGGGCAGAGACATATATATTTTTTTTTCCTATTATCTCAAAGCAGTCAATATCAATCAAATTTTAAGAAATAGGAATTAATTGCCATACATATATATATATTATATAGTTAATCAGTTATACATTGTGTCAAACAAACATAGATATATATGTTATACACTATTTGACCTTCATAATTATTCTATAAAGAATACTTTATGCTACTTATTCTACAAATAAACATTGAGGCCTAGAAGTGTCAAGAAAATTCACCAATATTCTGTGGTTAGCAAGTATTGTGATCCACAATGTGAAGTCAAGTCTCTCTGATGCCAGGATCCGTATTCTTTTTACTAGGCTGTGCTGTCTACAACACCGTAGAGAGTGCCTTAATGGGACAGTGTTGTGTGTGGGTGGAGGCAAGACAGTAATGGGGGTTTCCATGAAAAGATTCTCAAGGGTTTTTTTTTTTCTATTTTCTACTTTTTGTTTTTTGTTTTTTTTGCAGTTGTGCACTATCACAGAAGAAATAGAATCAGGACTTATGTTCTGTACCTATACAGCTGTTTACAAGTACTTTCATGGTTCATGATCCATCAGGTTTCTAAGAGTTAATGTATTTTCTCCTGAGACATAAGAACTTCGCGTCAGGATATTGGGGGCAATTTTCTGAAAAATGAATATGTGAGGTTCTAGACTGATGCAGATACTCCTCACACCTCTCTGGAACTGCTTCGGCTGCTGCCTGTTGATCAGGGGTTATATTGTGTTTCATGCCCCTTCCTGCTGTGCTGAATCCTTATGGCTCTCTCCCTCTCATTCATACAACCAATATACATTGTTTTATTTCTTCTAGGTGCCAGGCATCTCTCTTTTTTGTTCTCTCCTTTCCTGGAGATGCATTGGCAAACAAAATAGCAAAAATCCTTACCTTCTTCATTCACAGTGCTCATTTTTATAGGGGGAGGGGGACAATTAAAAAAGTATGTGAGTGAAGCGCTAGACAGCAAAATTGCTATGCAGAAAAATAGAGGAAGAAAATGGAGAGTTGTAACTGTGAAGATGATGTAAATTTATTTATTTATTTTTATTTTTCATTTCTTTTATTTAGAGAGAGCATGAGCAATGGGAGGTAAAGGGGCAGAAGGCGAGAGAGAGAATCCCTAGCAGGCTCCACACCCAGCACAGAGCTCAACATCAGGATCCTGAGATCATGATGTAAACCAAAATCAAAAGTCAAATGCTAAACTGACTGAACTACTTAAGTGCCCCAAATCATGTTAATTTGTATAGCATGGCTAAGAAGGACCTAAAAAAAAAAAAAGTGAAGGAACAAGTAATTCAAATGTCTAGGGAAGTATGTTCCAGGCAAAGGGAATAGCATGGGCAAAATCTTTAAGGTGGAAATTTATGTTTAATGAGGCCAGATCATGTAGAGCCTTGTATACCAGTGTAAGGATATTGAATTTTGCCCTAAGTGAATTGGTTGTGAGCTGAAAAGTGGCATAATTTGACTGAACTTTTATCAGGTTACTTTGTCTACTATATGCAGAACAGACTGAAGGTGGGCAAATTCAATCAATTTTGTAATATTCCAAAAAAATTGGCAGTGCACTGGGTCAAAAGGATAATTGTAGGAACAGTAAGATGTAATCAGGTCTTCGTCATTTTCTGAAGACACAGCCAACAGGACTTGCTGACAGACTAGAGATAGACTGGATGAGAGAGCATTAAAGATGATTCTGTGGCTTGAGCCTCAGCAACTGGAAGGGAGGTTAACGAAGATGGAAGATAGAGCAAGAGTGACCAAGTTCTGGGGCATATCAGGAATGCAGTACTGACAAGCTAAATTTGAGTTGCTGTTTTAGTCATTGAAGTAGAGCTGTAACAAGCTCCCAAGGAAACTCTGGACTAGAGATCTAATGTTCGAGTCATCACAAGGGCACTTAAAGCCATTAGGCTAGATAAGCTCATCAAGGGAATGAATGCAGTTAGAAAACAAAAAAAAGTACCAAATCTGTACTACAGACAGTCCAGTGTTCAGAAGTCAATGGAATGAGAAGGAGCTGACAGAGGAAATGGAAAAAGAGCTATTGGTGAAATAAAAGGAAAACAAGCAGAGAGCATTGAATTGCTAGATGTAGGTGACAGATGCCTCCTAAAAAGAGACTCTGCACATTACATAAATAACGTCAGAGTTGAGTCAAGAGACCTGGGTTCAAGCACTGACCTCACCACACATTGGTTTGTGATATTGAGAAAGTCACTCCTTCAGGAAACTCCATTTCCTCCATGATTGTTATAAAGGTGAAATAAGAGAACATGAAAGCTGTGGAGAAGAATAAGAACCTAGGACATAGCAGCTACTCAATAAATGGCAATTGACTCTGAATTGAATCTTATGTGCTTAAAGCTCAATTTTTTTGACTGTTTTCATTTTTTTGACTGTTTTCCTGTACCTCTAACCCTGTCTGCAGAATCAAATCAGCACTTTCTGGCTACTGCTCTCCACCTGGGGTGATGCCTAAGCAGTCCTAGCCCTGACACCACACACTGTTCCTTCACTCTGTCAGAACTAGGTTGATGGGCCTGGATTTCCAAGTTATTCATTCAATAGTTTTGTTGGACCACCTACTGTATGCAGCCCTGTGCTAAAAATTGGCTATGATCCTTTGTAGCTCTGACCCTACCAAATTACATCCATGAGTCCTCTCTGATAAACTCAGACTCCCATGCCTGATTTCCGGAGGTTTGAGTAAATCCCTGATCACAACTAATCATGAAATACTGCAGAATTACTTAATTTCTTGAGCTTTAATAATCTTGTCTGTAAAATATGAATAAAAATTGCTATGCTGAGAGATAGGAACTAACTATTCACAATGTAGAAAAAATGATGCCAAATATGCAAAGTATCTTGGTCTTTGTCAGTTATAAAGTTGGTTATGTAGCTGTAATATGAATATCAATCTCCTCCCTCCACCCCACTGCATGCTGATGCCTCCCAAGATGTGGTGCTAAGCTTCTGCAATTATCCAAATGAATCTTGGAGAGTGAAAAATGGTGCACTACAAACTCTAACACACTCTGTTAAGTTGAGATTTACACTTGGATTTGCTATATCCATTGAGAACAAATGTACTCCTCAATTAGTAAGTCTTTTTGCCATGTAGCTAGCCTTCCTGCATATGCATAAACACACACACACATGCACATACACACACGCACACGCACACACATAGGTATACATACAGATAGGCAGACATCTGGTCCTGGTCAGTATATTAACAAAAAAAAAAATAGAAGAAAGGTTATCTGATAATTCAAACACATTTTCAGTTGGATTCAAGGCAAAAGTCTTGAAGAAAACCAGGCTCCGTCCCTAGGTTGGCCCTATGTTTTCCTGTGTTTCTATATTTTTCTTGATTCTTGACTTTGGCCGAAGAAAGCTACGAACAAAAAACCAGATCTCTGCCTTGTCCTTGCTTGTTATGTTATGTGTACGTGATCTGAGGATGACCTGAATATAGCTCTGGAATAAAATGATGGGGCTTCCAAAAGGCATAGGAAGAAGAAAATACTTTTATTAAATTTTTTCTGTGGTGATGAAAAGTCATGCTATTGCCAAGAAAAGACCACAGATTTTATCGCCATGGGTCTATATAAGAAATTAAGAATAGATAAGTTTTTTAATAACAATATATTAATATTTTGCAAAACAAATCTTGATTTTTTTCATTAATGATTCCATGTGGATTCCTGGTCAGACTGACTACTCTTGATTGATTTGGTCCATAAATGAACTTATGGAGACTTAATTACACTGTGAGATCAGTGTATGCTTATTGATTGTGCCTTTGACATGATTAGCTACATTACATTATGATGTCCTCATCCCCCAAAGATCAAAGCTAGGATTGGACTTTCTTTAAGGGCCATTAGTCATATGCTCGTGGCACGTGCTCAATTTTTTTCATTATGTAATAGGTAGAGGAGACTATAAAAAGAGCATTAGCTTCATGCCATTTAGAAATCTATCTTAAAAATGTACCTGATGGAAACAGACTCTATCTCTCCTCCCAACCCAACAGATGCTTAGTTGACACGAATGGAATTGAGAAGGGAGCCATTTCTATGGATTGCTTCACTGCTTACCCTCCACCATTGTTCCGTGGTGGAGCTGGAGTCCTTTCACAGGTCATCCTACACCCTACATCACCATCCTCGGTCTAAATGTCCTGAAGACAAGGGCAAGTGCAGCTGTGGTACTTGTGAATCCAGGCTGTAGCCACATAGAAGATCAAATCCCTGTGCCCTGCAGCCAGCTTGGGACTCCATCCATTTTAGTCAGCACAGCATTACTAATAACCAGGAGAAACCACAGAAAATATGAGAGCTGTGGCAGCAGTGACAGAGGGAATGAGATGCAGAGCTATGCATGCTGGGAACTCTTGGCCTTAATTAGAATGTGAGTGTACAGTATTTATCTTTCCCTCAAACCTATAAATAAGGCCAGCGCTTTGGCGATTACTGATGTCTGCCGTCATTTCACAAGGCCTCTGTTTTGATGGAGCACTAGTTGCTGCAAAATAATATTTCTTTCCTCTGTAGCCTGCATCTACTCCTATGGAAACATTCCAAAGGTGTTCTGAACTGTGACTGGAGGGGAGGAGGGGGGTGGGATCTAAGAATCTAGGTAAGAATTATTTTTCTGGGATTTTTCACTGCAATTGGATGTCATAAGATGTAAAAAGGTACTCACAGGCAAGTAATCAACACTCTTGTCCCAAAAATTGCCTTCATCCTCATCATCCTTGTTGGTGTATTTCCAACTCCTCCACGAATACTTTCAGTGACAAGCCCTTCACTGTCTCGGAAGGCAGTTGACTACAATTCTGGGCACAGTAAAACCTTCCTCTCACTATTGAATAAAATCTGTCTCTCCCCCACTTACCCCTGTGCACCGTAATACATGAACCCCAGATGTAAACTTTTTCAATGTCCCAAGTGCTTACCTGGGTTCTCCTGTGAATCCCAATTTTCTACATGACTGGGAAAAATAATTACAAGCAGTACCCGATAAATAATTTTCTATCAGTTCTCTCTTTTTCTTTCTTTTACTTGGAGTACTGAAAACAAATGTGATGCATGCCTTCAGGAGTGAACCAGAACAATGTTGATTATCTGACATAAAGAACAAAAAATAAATACACATATCCTCAAAGGACTCTCATCTCTGAAGTCAAAAAGTCCTATGATTAAGTGGTCTCTAAGAGGGTAGTTTACATTTGGTCATATATGGGCATTCCCGGGACCACCTCAATGGTTAAGTGAAATCATCTTTGCTGTTTGCTGCTTGGTTCCTAAGAGTAGATCATAAACTCCTTTTTTTTTTTTTATAAATTTTATTGGTGTTCAATTTACCAACATACAGAATAACACCCAGTGCTCATCCCGTCAAGTGTCCCCCTCCATGCCCGTCACCCATTCAACTCCTTAAGGGTAGAAGATACTTTTTGTTTTTGTTTTTGTTTTGTTTTTTTTTCATTCTTGTTAAGTTCATTATTTCCCAGTACACAGTAAATCTTTAATACAGAATTAATTGTGATTAATCAGTTTCATTTAATTGGGTGATTGGAGCCTCACTTCCAGAAGTTCATGTTTTCTCAAAATAAACATTTCTGTCCTCTGACTTGGTTCTCTCCATGTGAAGATGTGAGGCTGCAATATACTCACGGTCACCTCCTATGAACGTCTATTCAGAAGGTTGTAGCTATGCACCGAGCACCAAATCATTTCCTACTTTCTGTGCCTGAGAAGATATCATCAATTTGTCCTTGGATAACACCTCAGGCCACTTTCTGTCCCACGAGACTACTAGGTGATCCATCTGCCATGCCCACTCCCCTTCCTTCAAAGAGAAAATTAAAAACCCAATCAACTAGCAATGGGCCCTCAGCCACAAGCTCACTCCCAGTGGATCATTCACCCCCTGTCTCAGTGTTGCCATTAGCCACTTTTGTACCTAGAATGACAATCAGCTTGCTGGTAAGTCTCATAGGGTGATAACCCCGCTGGGCTGAGGGCCAAGAAGATTGTCCTTTTCCTAGTACTGCTGCCATGGTAAAATGGGCCCCTTTGCTCGGAGAAATGGGACTATAGATACATCCCCAAAGGCTAGGAAAGGAGAGTTATAGAATTTTCATGGAAGAATTGCATATTTGACAATGAAAGAGGGCCATTTATATAAAAAAAAGTAATTTACAGGTAAGAAGAGTAGCATCTTTAAGCTTTCAGATGACACTGAGTGTTTCTTTGGGGTACTAAAATGCCAAACCAATGTGCATAAGCTTCAGAAAGTCCTATGAGGCAGCTCTGGTGCAGTACAAAGTGTCTGCATGTAAAATCAGGAGATCTGGGTTTAATTATTTACTAGCCATGTGCTCTGGAGCAAAAGACTGAGCCTCGTCTCCTCAGAGATGAGTAAAATAGGGTATTTTAATCCTGATTCACAGTGAATGAGTGGCAGCAAGGTGTGTCCTCACCTCCAGTGGTATTCAGGAGCTGATGAAGCTGATGAAGCTGTGGTGCTGAGGAGATAAACCAACACACCGAGGTGGCTTCCAGGAGGATGAACAGTTGTGCCATCACAGATGTCACACAGTATGAAGGTGGGACTCAAAAGTGAAGTGCTGTGACATGATGCAGAAGTCCTGAATAAATGTGAGGTTGTGGCAGGGATAAAGCAGAAAGAACGATCCATCTTTCAATGATGAGCCTTGTAGCAAGAGGTACTTTTAATTTTTATTTTTTTTAATTTTAATTTATATTTTTATTTTTGTATCGAAGTGTAGTTGACATATAATGTGATATTAGTTTCAGGTGCACGACATAGTGATTTGACCATTGTATACATCATGCCATGTTCACCATGAAAAGTGTAGTTACCACCTGTCCTTCTTATATAAGAGTGAAGGATAATGGCTTGAAGAGGGAAATGCATCATTGAAAGGATACTGAAAGCCACCAAGAAAATAAATACTGAAGTGCACGGGATATAGGCAGTCATTGCTGGACTAACTAAATACTATTGTTTTTTAAAATATTTATTTATGTATTTATTTATTTAGAAAGAGAGTGTGCATGGGGTAGGGGAGGGGGAGAGGGAGAGAGTGGGGATCTTAAGCAGACTCCACCCTGGGCATGGAGCCTGATACAGGGCTCGATCTCATGACCCTGAGTTCATGGCCTGAGCCAAAATCAAGAGTCAGATCCTTAACCAACTGAGTTAAACAGGCACCCCTAAATACTTTTGTTTCTAAAGTCTTCCAACATGCTAGGTACTGTCCTAAGTACTTCATGCATATACTCATTTAATCCTCATAATAATCCCGAAGGAGCTTTTCCTCTCATTTACAGATGCAGAGACTCAGACTACGAAAAATTTTGTACCTAGCCCTACGTACATACTTGGTGAGTGGCAGAGCTGGAATTTGAACCCAGAATCTGAGCTCTTAACACCCACACTAGACTGCAGCCTTCCTGAGTGATTGCCAGGATTCACCCAAAGCCAGAGAGAAAGAGAGAGGAAAGGGACTGTAAAGACTTGCAGAGATAGAGGAGTTTGTTAACTGTGAAACTGGGGTTCCAGATGGCATTTGGAGGAAAGAGGAGCAGAGGTAGGACAAATTGGTAAAATATACATACATATATATATATATATATATATATATATATATATACATACATACATAATGCTTAACATCACATAGCATAAAGAGAAGCCTGAAATGGAAGAGTAAATGACCAATAGGCTTGAATTTTTTGGCAGTATCTAATGATGGCAAGAATATAAAAGATGGAGAAATTGACCTCAAAGTTGGAATATAAATAGCTTCAGTATAAAGTTACTCTGCTGTTGACTCTGGCTTGTCTTTGGTCCTAGTTCCAAGCGGAACTCCAGTGAGCAGTTGCCAAGATGATGCAAAAAGAGCCTTCCCAGGTGCTTAAAAAGAAGGGACCTGGGGTCTCTGCTGCTGAAGAGGACTCCGTCCTTTCTAATGACCATAATGGCCAGCTGCAGAAGCAGAGCTACCCTTGGTGCTCAAAATTTATCTCCTTCTATGATAATAAATGGAGAAAAAAAGCAGGTAGGATACAAATTTGGGGAGATGGGAGGACCAGCCAAACCAACTTCTGTACTTGGTAGCTTGCCTGGGGTCTCAAAGCAGCAGTTTTGCTACTAAAAAAAATCAATGTTGTGGTTTGAATGATGATACCAGATATAGTATGGAAAGCTACAGACTTTAGTTTCCTTCAAGCCAGCTTGATTTTTTTTTTTTAAGCCCAGATCATTCTACTCTGTATATTTAACTACAGGAGAATGGGGGGTAGAAAGCAAAAGAGAAAAGGGAATTATAGGAACTGTGCATGTTCCACCCTTGTCTTCTCATCACACCCAACACCTCTTCTAACTACACACAGCTGGACATGCTCCTGTTTGTTGCAACTCTGGAACATTTCTTTGACACTGCTGTTTCATGTGGTGAGAAGTAAGTTGCAGAATTCGTATTTATTTACTTTTTTAGATTATTGATTGCTTGCTTGCTTGTTTGATTGATTGTAACCTATTACAGCCTGAACACAGAAATTCAAAAAGGTACAGAGAAAATCATGGATGAAACATCTACTACAAATTTCAAAGGGACCCAGAATACTGAGTAAAGTTCTCGAAAGTTGGTTGCAAACTGGATCCTTGGCCTTCTGCAATCTCACTGTGAAAGATATGTCTGATCTTGCTATCCTGGTGAGTAGGGGGCTTGGGCAAGAAATTGAGTCTAAGAAGGCTGAGGTCCCACCCATAGTATCATGTCCTCAGGAGGCCTTCAAGACAAGTAGTGCTTGCAATGAGACTTGGGGTCAAGATGAATAATCCTGTAGAGGTCACAACTATGCTAGATGCCAACATCAAGTGTCAGGCCAGAGCATGTACGTTGAAGAGGACCTGTTTGAGTTCTGGAGATGGGAGGCCTTGTCAGATGCCAGGATCATTTGAAGAAGCCAACAATAAGGTGTCCAGAAATAAATCCTTTCTCAGAGTAGATTATAAATATGACCCAAGTTGACAGATCTTGTATTTTTAATGAAACCAAACCAGGTATGAGGCCCAGAAGGACAAGAACATTCCTGAACACAGTAGCCTGGAGTACCATGCCAGCTAAGAAGGCCATTCCCCATTAAAAATCACAAAGGAAGTTAGAGACAAATAAGATGATAAGATTCTCGGTGTTCACCTCACGCAGTAGTGGTAGGGATGGTCAAGGAGAGAGGACTCAGAGTTCTGTTGCAGAAAAGTTCTGTTCTGAAAGCTTGAACAGATTCAGGCAAGTTCTAAAGAAGTCCTGAGAAGTCAGTTAACGTGGGCTCAGCAGGGAGGCGGTGCTGACAATAAGAATCTAACCTTTGTGAGAACATTACAGTTTACAAAGCACTTGAACATGCAGTTGCTGCCATAGGTCAGCCTGAGCCAGCATGGTTAAGTGAATGGCAAATTAAGAAATGCAGTGGGTCATTCCACCCTGCTCTGTGTTGTGTTAGACCTACTTCCTCCTCGTTCTTCCTCTTCAATTTTTCCAGGTAAACCAGGGCTTTTTAACCTCAGCACGACGGATAATGTGGACCAGATGATTCTCTCTGCTGTGCCGTGTAGAATGTTTCATAGCACCGCTGACCTCCACCCAGTAGGTGCCAACAGCACCCGTCCCCCTTCCCTAGCTGTGACAACGAAAAATGTGTCCAAGCATTGCCAAATGTTTCCCTGAAGGGTGAAATCGCCCTTGGTTGAGAACCTCTCATCTAAACGAATAGACAGAAATTTTCCCTCAATGCCCTTGGTGATCTCTGCTCTCTTCTGTCTTTGAGAGCCCTCAGCAGACCATGCAGGATTGGATTTTATAATTGCACAGACTTTGGTTAGGGTCAGGGAGACCTGAGTCCATTTGTGACTCTGTCATTTGCTAGATGCATACTCACAGGCAAGTCTCTTTATCTGAGCCTCAGTTTCCTTGCTTGTGAAATGGGGGTGATAATCAGACCATCTTAAAGGTTGGAGTGAGAAAATGATGTGATTTGTGCTGAGCATTCAGAGAGACGGGACATGGTAAATGCTTAATCATAGTTAGTTATCTCCATTATTGTTACTATTATATGAGAAGGTGGCTGTCCTTGACCATTCAGTATGTCACCTTCTCACCGGTGTGGGAATCAGAAGATGAATAAGACAATCGCCTTCCCCTCAGGAGTCTGCAGTCCATTAGAGAAGAGAGGCCGGTCCATGAATCACTGTAATGCAGGGCATCAAAACCATTGCCAGCAATGAAGAGGAAGTTGCTGTTGTCGGATCGAGAGGCAGGGAAACAGATGCCAGGACTACCCCGATATGTACAACTGTGGTGCCTTGTCACCTGGAACACTCTCAGCAGTTCTGGATGCCACATCTCAAGATCAAAGAGGTCTGGAGAACGTCCAGGGAAAGGCACCAAAAATGATAGGAAGGGTTAGTACTCTGCTGTCTTAGCCTGAGAAAGCGAAGGAAAGGGGATCAGGATGGAAATACAAGAAACCATGGATAGTGGATCTTTATTCACTTCTGTATTTCATTAATAAAAATGTGTAGGGGATCTACAATGGTCTTGGCTCTGTGCTATGGTCATGAATGAGTGCAACTCCTGTCCTCAAGGAATTCGGACTCAGTGGGGAAGGCGGGCCTGTGAGCAAGTGCAATTGATTCTTGGATGACACAGCTTTGAACTGTGCAGGTCCACTCATATATGGATTTTTTTCAACAAATACAATACATAGTGTATATGTATTTTCTCTTCTTTATGATTTTCTTGACAGCATTTTCTTTTCTCTAGCTTACTTTATTATAGGAATACTGCCTGTATTCCTATAGATATGTATATAGATATGCATACAAAAATCTGTGTTCGACTGTGTATATTATTGGTAAGGCTTCTGGTCAACAGTAGGTTATTAGTAATTACATTTTGGGGGAGTCAAGTCAGATTTTCAACAATGCAGGAGTCAGCACCGCTAACCCTTGTGTTGTTTGAATATCTCATGACCTCATGACTGGACTATAGTAGGAAGTCAGAGGGAAAAGGTCACAGGGCCGGAGAGGCTTCGCAAAGAACGTGGCACTGTTGCGCCTTAAGGATGAGTGGAATTTCAATAAAAAAGAGAGGGAGGACATTCAAAGGTGAAAGAGAGGGAGTTTCAATAGCATGAACATTGTAGGGATTGGAGTGGACGTCCCGGGAGCAGTCAGGTTAGACAATTGTTTAAATGCACAGGCTCATCTTGTTCTGCCCTTTCCATCTCCAGGATAAGCTTGCCCCACATCTTTGTTCTGCAGTAGAATCTTCTCTCATGAGCATCCCACTCAGCCTGAGCACAAGCTGATACCAGAAGTTCGGAGAACCACCCCCAGCCGGGGCAACCCCCAGCCAATGGACACTTTGTGGTGGGCGGAGATCTGCAGGCTACACTCTGTGTTCCTCCAGCGAGCCACAGAACTGCACCCTCGTGGCCACCAGCAGCAACCTGGATAATCCTCCTTCCTTGCCTCACCCCTCCAACTCCCTCACTGCCATTTCTTTGGATATTATCACCAAATAAACAGTCTGCACTCAAGTTTTTATCTTGAGCTTTACATTTTGGAGCAACACAGACTAAGATCGAGGCGAAATACAATTAAGAATTTTTTTTTTTTTACCAATAATTGAATTTCTAAATTTATAACAACAATATACCATGGAATACTGCATGGGCTGAGAAACTTTCTGACATTGTTGAGCTGATTTCTAATTTTTTTTCTTGAATAAGTCACTTGACCTCTCAGAAACCACACAGTCTCTTCATCTGCTTATCTTGTAGAGTTGGGGAAATACAAGAGATAGGCACGCCAGATACATGTTAAATACCATTATTATAAAAAATTATAATGAACAATGGACAAGAGCAACCTCTTCACAATCTGGGTAACTATTATAATAAAAAAAGTGTGGCAGTACTTTACGCCACAACCGCTTTGTTACTTTATATAAGAAGAAGCATTTCTGGCTTGCTACATCCAAACTACAGTTCTAAAAAGTCCTAAAAAGCGATGAGACGATTTTGAGTTTGTCCTGGGCCAAATGAAAATTATTTTCCCTTCAAAACAATCCTTGTTAAGCTGTCAGTACTTGAATTCTTTTTGGAACTGGTCTTTGGGCTAGGTTCCCAAAGTCAAATTTACATGACACATTGAGATAACTAATGTTATTAGTTGATGGTCACAGCTCATTTTTGACCTAAAGTGCTCATAACCAGCTTGATCAAGGCCTTGAGTCCCTTGTCTCAGCTCTCAATGATATTTAGCTGGTGCCAATCAAATTTGCTTTCAAGGGAAAAAAAAATAAAGTTGCAACCATTAAGAAAATTCTAAAGAGCATATCATAAGGGACAGAAGGCAATTTCCGAAAGTCCCCCTAGGTTTGGGACATAGAAGCTATAGCATTGTGTATTTTTAGACCCTGCAGGGTTTAAGAGAACATCAGTCTTCTCACATTAGAAATGAGAAAACTGAGAGCGGACAAGGGGAAGAGCTTCGATCAAGGACACACTTTATAATCAGTAGTGGACTCACACCTAGGAGCCTAGCTGCCTGGCTCCTGATCCAGCATTCTTCTAGCTACACTCTGAATTAATAGCATCCTAAGAAAATGTGTAGTGTTTCAAAGTCACTCTTCTAAATGGATAATGCCCATTTGAATATGTAAATTTGTAAAATATTATCATCTATGGCCCTAACCTGGAAATGGGTTGAAGAAGAACTTAAACACATTAGTCACTGATAAAAACCATATCAAGCTGTGAGCAAAACAGATGAATGCCTTTCCTTTTTGATTGAAATTAGAGATAATAGTGTTGCATTTCCAAAACACATCCTTTAGGAT
The DNA here is from genome assembly GCF_905146905.1 of Nyctereutes procyonoides. Lineage (NCBI taxonomy): Eukaryota > Metazoa > Chordata > Mammalia > Carnivora > Canidae > Nyctereutes > Nyctereutes procyonoides. The sequence goes on along the minus strand of NW_026575037.1, from coordinate 19,674,192 downwards.
ACAGATGGATAATGGAATACTGGGCTAATACGCTAAGAATCTGTTGGAATATGGCAATTCCATGTTCCTATGTCATTTGTTTTGTAACACACACACCACCTACTCCTCTTCTTAATGAGGAGCATTGTGCTCACTTTGGCAGGAAAGAAAGGAAGAGTAAGTTCAGATTTTAAATTCTAGATGAAGCTGCATGAGAGCACGAGTCTTGATGATCCCCCTTGGAAAGAACTGGTTTAAAAGCTGGAACATACACACACACACACAAACACACGCAACTTGTCCAATCTCATTTAGAGAAACCTCAGTCCTGACTGCAGTCCCATCAGAGAAATAATTGATTATTTTAATTGTGATAATTTAAGGGTGGTGATACACATATTAGAAAACAATAGATGATTGTAATTTTTCATGGGAATTCCCTAGGGAAAAAAAAATGCTCTGGTAAAAAGTGGAGGTGGGGAAGGTTAATTACCAGCTAATGATTTGGGGATACAAATCTGGCCATCTTGGTTTCCTATTAATTGACCAGATTAAGTTAGTCATTTGATTTCTGTGCTTTCTTTGTTTCAACCACAAATCTTTTTTTCTTTTTTTTTTTTTCTGAGGCCATAATTACCAATTACCCAGGCCTCATTTAAGTGTGTCAGAAATAAAAAAAAAAAAAATAAGTTTGTCAGAAATCATACCATCAGCTTAGTTAAAATCTGTCCAGTTTAAAATATTTACATAATAATTAAATAATAATAATGCATTTATGAAGTTATATAAATATCATTATAAAATATATAATATACATTATATACATTATAATGTTTATATAATTCTATACTAAGTGTTCTAATGCTAGGCATCATAACAGGTGTCGGGGAAACAAAAATGAAAATGTCACAGTCTAAGCACTTGATCTGGTGTGTTTAGCTACGGCCCAGTTGTGAATGTTCCAGATATACCTGAGAACAAGCTGTCATCAAAAAAAGGATGCACTTGCGTCCTCCAAAACCCTCCTCCTTCTCTAACCACCCGCTCTCTCTGAGCCGTGAATTTCCTTCGTGCCTAGTGGAGCCGTTTATGAAATAACTGTCTCTATTGATTTCTGCGTCCAATACAGGTATGCTGGCTCAGCTGCCCATCTGTTTTCTGCCTAACACAGGACCATTGAGAAAAATAAAGGAGAGAGAAGGTATGTGTGTGTGTCTGTGAAAAGAGGTGGTGTTAAAGAGAAGAATGGGGATGAAATCATTTGTCTCTGGTAGAAGAGATACTGCATATGCCATCACCATTGGCAGCATAGCAAGCAGCATTTCCCCTGGAAGTCAAATGGGAGCTTCACTTCCTGTTTAGAGGTTTTGAAAGAGAAGAGTCCCATGGATTCATGGTCAGAAGACCCTGCTGTCCTAGGGCTCCACCACTCACCATTTCTGTGACCCTGGTGAAATTATTTGACCTCTCCTCATGATTTTCCTCATCTAGAAGTAGAGTGATGGCTCATCGCCCCTCCTACCTCACAGGGAGACGTTCAGAGTCATGTGGGACAACTCTCAGGAGGGCTCTTCAGAAATTGTCAAGCGGTATATAATTAAAGACTTAAGTGCATTAGAATATCTGAGATGGAGGCTATAGTCTGAGAGGGAAATTGAAGTAATATTCATCTGGGGACCATCAAAATTATCTGTTCTTTGAGCTGTCTCTGACCTCTGGCCTGAGTTCCCTTCGAATTGTCCCTTCTCCCTTTTCAGGTGACTGGGACTCTTACAGACTATTTATTTTGCATTAGACCTTAGAAACTTTCGGCCTCTGGCGGACTCCACAGACACCATTTCTCCAAAAAGCTTTGAAGAATGATCTATGAAGGACGCTACAAAACATCTCAAGATCAATTGCTGTAATTATCCTCTGAATAATTTTCTGCCATTATTCAGGCTGTACATATTGTACATGAAAGGCTATGTTCAGCCAAACCAGAAGCTTGCTGGGTCTGGGATTTACAGCTCACTGTGTAAGAAGATTTAGAAGGCAACCCCTAGGAAATCCATCTGGAGATTGTTGAGAGGATAAAGGAAAATATAAGTTCTTTTAATCTTAATATTCTTTATGCTCTGCTCATTATGATTAGATATATCTTCTAGTTAAGCCCTCAACAAAAATAGAACTGGCAATGAAAAGACTATTTATATTCTTTTCTATTGCTAAGGGAAAGTGGCATGCATAAAAATAATAATAACAATATAAATGCTCCAATGCTTAGCTATTTAGAGAACCATTCAATGTCTCTCATTTACTAAGTTTAGAGAAGAGAAAGAATCCCTCTCCAGAGTAGAGCTGAAGAACAGAAAAACACTAGTTGACTTATTGTCACTTCCCATGCTTTGTAGGCACTCAAATACTGCCTTTCTTTTTCATATATAAGAGAAAGAAAATCATTGAGTTTTCCATTTCTGTCTCCCTCAAGCTCTCAGGGGAAAGAAATTGTCTGAAAGAAAGAGGAACTACAGGGCTTCTGAGAAAGATCATGAGGGCTTCTTTTCCCATTATTAAGATTATTAGTAAGGCAGGTTAAAGGGGAGAATAAAATACTATATATTTGTTGTTGCACTGATCATTAATATAAATAGCTTTGGCTTAGATGAGACAGTAAACCCAATTTTTCCAGACCCCCAGAACCTGGGTGATAGGCCATTGGTGGCCAGACAATAATGTATCTTAGCAGCACATTTTCTCTGAGTCATGGTTGATGGTTCTCTCCCTGAAAGTGCTGTACAAAATCACATAAAAGCAAGACCTGGAACATAACTAAGGTTCATTCTGGGATTTTTTTGCAACCAGATCCAGAAAAACAAACCAAACTCCAGTTTGTTTAGGCAATAACAAAAATGATGTTTCCATAGTAGGACAATTAGGCCAGGGATATATGTTCAGGATCTAAATTCAATTGGATGTTCTGCTGTCATTGGAGAAATGAATTAATCTGACCATAGATGCAGGTAGAGGCTGAAGGTTAAAAATGTATAAATATGGCCTTTTTAAATCCTTTTTTTTCAGGTTTCAGTGAGTGGGATTAAAGATGGTAATGGAGAAGGTTAAGAAATAAGGTAAAATGGAAAATGACATGACATTCCTACTCTTCTGGACGGCTTAGTACCAATGGTTTTACCTGGTGTCAAACATCTTGGTAGCACTTGACTTCACAAAGCCCTCCTTACTTTTTCCTTATTTCCTGGGGGATTTTCAAAGGGAAAAAGGAAATGGACAGAGTGGTTCATGATAGAATCACAAATATGCCTACTTTGAAAGGATCTTAGAAAATAATTTATTCCAACCTAGCCAGACAACAGACTTGATGGGCTGACTCTTTCATATGTACTCATGATACCTTTTGGTTAGCACAAGCCCAGTTCACAGTAGAAACTTAAAACATACTGAGTGATTACTCATTACTAAAGAGGTTAAATTAAAACTTTGAAAGGACCAAAGATTTTATATTATTTCTACATGGCAGTCATAGTTGTCTGCCATGTGGAATTTTCTTTTCTGGTTTGGTGTGTTTGGCTAAATCCTAGATTTTTTTATTTGTTAAAAAATTCTAGAAATTTTATCACAGAAATTGGAACCTCATGACCTGGACAAAATGGAAAATTCTGGAAGTACTTCCAAATTTTGTCTGCTGGATTCTGTGTATATGTTGGGTGCGTGACTATGCATGTGTGTGTTGTTGCGTGTGTGTGTGTGAGAGAGAGAGAGGGTGTGTGCAGGTGCACGCTTGAGAAAATGTTGGCATTAAAAAAGTTCTTAGCAGATAGAACTCAGATAATTCCATTACCATGTACACTACTATGCTCTCTTGATGTGAAAAGACTAGGGAATTTTGCTCAATCTTTCAAAGGGCCAGGGCATCCAAAGCATTAAAAATGTACCAATGCTATCAAAGTGGGAAAAAAGCCCTAAAATCTGAGGATAATTGCACACATCAAGCTAATTACCCAGAAGCACTATTAGCTAATGAGATTAGCCAGGAGGACTGTCCAGCATTGATTAATCAAAGAATAATGCCAATGCACCTGCAGTAAAAAGGCACCTGATCTCTAATAACAGAAGTGTTTGCCCATGTTTGGAAATACTACTACCCAGTTATTTTTTTGCTATTCTTTTGTAAGAAGCAAAAGTCTTCATAGATTAATACTCCATGGGGGGCTACCGTGGACTATAAATCCAATAGTTTTGTCACTCTAGACAAAGGAGCTGAGGTCATGACTCAATTTCTCCGTGAAAGAAATGGAAATGTTCATCTTCTGCACCCCTCCCATCCACAAGACTATGAGAAAGCATTTGTGGATCTTTGCACAGCCTTAGCTCCAAGCAAAATCTTTGGTGCTTAAAAATAGCAAACTAGTCAAATGCCCCAATTATGAAATGTCTAGCTGGCACTTCCCTTGTCTTTCATCAGGAAAAATATTCACTTGATGGAGAACAGCTATCAGTTTACAGCATACAACTAATCTAAGAGAAAATGACAAATACTTGAATAGGAAAAAAAATAATAACATAGAAAAAATGTTTCAACTTACTCTTAATTAAAGAAATGTAAGCTGAAACAACAAAAATCCTCTCACAACTAGAGAAAAATGCCAATCATCCAACTATTTTTCTGGGTATCATTCTAAAGAAGCATTGATCATTGAGTTTTTTTAGGGAAAATTACCAAAAACTTGCCGTGTAATTTTAAAATTCCTATATTAAATTGCATTTTCTATTTTTTTTTCCTGGACAACTCTGCTTGTCCTATGCTCCATAAAGGAGACTTTTTGACATACATTTAAAAAAGTCATCAATGTGACTCTATTACAGGGCTGAGATATTGATGTGCTGGTGAAAAGATTTCTAGTTGGTAAATGCTGGGAGAAAGAGTTTTTGTCACCACTTATTAGAAAGCAAATTCAAATGCTTTTGAACTTCAAAGGCCCTCTGTAGGGAGAAATTAGCCAAGTTTCCATCCCCTTGGATAAGGGATTTTATTTTTTACCACAAGGGCCACAGTGGAAAGGACTGATGTGTGAATAGTCTGGTATTGTTCTAAGTTCTGTGAGGACATTAACAGAGTCAGGTGTATTTTAGAGACCAAGAAGACACCACAATGTAGACCTATGTTGCTTTCTTCTTGGGGCCAGCACAAGAGAATTGTCAGCTCCGGATTTTTTTTTTTCCTCAGGAGCCAATTATTATGGATATGTTCTCACAGTCTATTATTATTAATGACTTTTATCCTCAGAAGAAGAATCATGGAAAAATATTTTAAGCACTTTTTAAAAAAAGATTTTATTTATTCACTCATGAGAGACACACAGAGAGAGGCAGAGACACAGGCAGAGGGAGAAGCAGGCTCTCTGTGGGGAGCCTGATGTGGAACTCCATCCCAGGACTCTGGGATCATGATTTGAGCCAAAGACAGATGTTCAACCACTGAGCCACCCAGGTGCCCCTTAAAGCACTTTCTTAAGGAGATAATGTGTTCATACATTTATGATAGTCTTTATTCCATGGTTATATAATTTACTTGTATCCCTGCTAGAAAGGATGTTTGCTAAGGAGGGATAACCTGGTCCCATTTTTTTTTAAGTAAGCTCCACTCCCAGTGTGGCACTTGAACTCATAACTCTGAGATCAAGACCTGAGCTGAGATCAAGAGTTGGACACTCCACCAACTGAGCCACCCTGGTACTATTTGCTGATGAGTTTCTCATGCGTACCACAGTGCCCAGACGAAAATTAGTGCTCAGAAAGTATTGGATACATGAGTGACTGATATCTAGAAGCTATAACTAAAGGTTGTCAATTCCTTTGCCTTGAAGCTACAACTCTACTTATATACATTCCTTAACAATCTCTAATAATTTATCTATTCATTCAACACATGTTTCCTAAGTGAGAGCTCTGAGTCAGCCTCTATGCTAAGTGCTGGGAATATGGCAATGAAAAAGCAGACCAAAAATCACTGCATTTATGGAGTTTATGTTCTAGTAGGGGAGACAGATGGGAATAAGTGCTATGGAGGACAATAAAGCTGAAATCGAGAAGTATCATTGTTGGAGGCATGTGTGGTGAAGAATTGAAATATTCTAGTTTCTGTTAGTCTTCCTTTAAGAAAAAAAGAAGAAAGGCTTGGAAGTCTAGATGGAGAAACACAAGTTTATATTTAGAAGACGTGGCCAAGTATAAAGACAAGAGCAGCCACCCAATAATATCCTGAAGAAATATGGGAGCTATCAAATTCCTATCTCTTCTTCTATTGTCTTTATATCTGGCCACTTTCCTTGAGTTAGTCTTAATCTTATCCATTTGAATCTGCAAGTTGCCTCTCTACCCTGGGTTGCTCTTGATATGTGTCCACCTGGCTGCCCTGGCTAAGCTTGTAATATGTCTCTCCTGCTAAGCTGAGGAGGAATTCCTCCCCTGCCTGTGAGGAATCACGAGCAGAACTGCTGCTGCTCCCAGGTGAACTCCCACTGCGAGTGCAGCGTGCCTTGGGATTCCATTTTTGGCATGTTCCATCATCCCGGGAAATGGCATCAGCCTCCTCCTGGGAAGTAGATGATACTCACCTAATTTTTCTTAGATGTGGAAATAAGTTCCGAAGTGTAGGTGTGCAATGTGATGGTGCAAGAGCTCATATCCAAATTTGAGTCATTTCTATGTCAAAATCCACACTCTCTTCATTGCACTATTCTTCTTTACCAGAAACTTAGGGGGGCAGTGGGTACATAAATTATTTAAAAAGGAAGGGGAGAAAGCAGAATGAACCTAAAGACAAATTTGGCCAATCCCATTTATACCAAGAGCTAAGCCTATGTGAATTTGTCTACCCACTTCCATTTTCCCTCCATAGAAGACATAATGATTTCATAATCCCATAGCTTTATGTTCATTCCCACAAGCTAATAGATCCTTAGCTCTCTCCAGTGAAACAAACAATACTTGATAGTGACTTACTTCATGCTTCTTATTTGTAATACAATGTCTTTTCTTAAAGGAAAAAATCTTGAGTCCCCTATGTTGGGGACTTTTTCTAACCTAAAGTGGTGGATTCATAGATTTCATGGCCACTCTGCACAGAATCTAAGCTTCGAGATGCTCTATGATGACATTTGTAAACATAAAACAAAGGTATGTTTTATTATTTATTTGACTCCATCCTTCAGATCTTTTCAGATATTTCACAAGGAAGAAATTGGCATATGCTCACTTTCCATCAGTCTTTCGATGCTGTTATATGTCTCTAACATCTGCATTTACTGTATTTGAAGAAGAGGTTAAGAGATCAGAAATGTGGAAATTAACCTGCCAAGAATGTAAGGTAAATACCGTCAGAGTGGGTAAAGGAAAGAAAGGGGGGGAAAAAAAGTCAAGCAATGAAGAAAAAATAGACCTTACTGGAGTTTTGTTGTTGCCTTCGAAAATTTGGAATTACCATTTGGAAATGTTTTCAACAAGGGCAATACAAACATGTCAGAAATGTAAAACATCAGCCCGCTCCCTGTACCTGCTTTTAAAAATTGCTCTTTGATTGAATCCACAGGGAACAGCAGAGGCAAGGCAATGGGCCTTACACAATGAAATACTTAAATATGATTGAGGAAAGGCCGGCATTTGAGGCTCTTGTAGTGAAGGATTTATTCACAGTGTTTTAAAAAGAGCCTAAAGAGGCGGGGTGATAGGAGAAGGGGCTGGCAAAAGAGAGAGGACATAGGTTGGCAAAGGTGGAGTTGAGGGTATGAAAGAGCAAAGAATGGGGGAATAAAACATTTTTAAAATAAAATAAAATACCCTTAAGTCAGATTCCTTTATATAAACCTTTGGGGACCCAATAAAAAGCTGCAACTAAATGAAAGTGTTACCAAAGCAGATGGAGAATAACATCAGAAAATCAAATGACACATTTAAAAGGGCAAAACATCAATATTACCTAAAGAACTGATCAAATGTGTCATTTTGAAATGCACACCAAAGCAACAAAATCATGAAATGCATTAAAACGGTGAACTGGGGAATGGAGAGTGGGCGCTTGGTTGACTCGGGCCATGCAGAAAATCAGACGTTATGTGCTGGAATACATGAATATAAAGGGAGGCAGGTTGTTTCTGTACACATTTAGAAATTGTCAAAAAAATATCAAAATGATGGGCCATGCTAAGAGATGCATTTGTTCCAGCCAACGGGACTTCAACGGGTTTCCTAGACAGCCACCCTGATGCTCCGCCTTGTCAAATGATTCTCTTCCTCTGAGCCACAGCATCTCTTTGGAGGAGACTTAACAGGTGAGAGGGCCACAGGCAAAACCCATGAGCTCTGGACTACGAATAGGATGTGGTTTTTAATAGCGGGAGCCCTTTGATGACTAGCTTATCTGTGGGTGTCACCCAGCCCTCGTAGGCTCCTCTGCAGCAAAGCTCTAATCATCGCGGCCAGAAATGCTGGTTCGGAGCAGCTAAAAGCAAGCTGTGTGTTGTCTGGATCAGGAAAGTCACTGTGTGTGAAACCATCAAGCCAACCATTTATCATTAGGTATACACGTTCTCTGAGGATTTTGAAAATACCACCAGAGATCTCCGATGGGACTCCTAAAATTAGAAAAGTCTCTGCTGGGTGCAGGGATGGAAGGAAGGGGGGATGGGTGTCCAGCATTCATGACATAGGATGCCTTCCCTGCCTATCCAATGTGCTAGGTAAGGACAAAGGCTTTAGACTCCTGTTGGCATAGAATTTAATCCTGGCTCCTTCACTAATGAGCCAGGAGAATGTAAGCCACTTACTAAGTCTCTCAAAGTCTCTGGTTTCCTCATCTCTAAAATAAAGATAATAATGGTTAAGTATCTGATGGGAGTCTTTGCAAGGAATAAATTGAAAAAAGATCAATGGAATTGAGGAGAAACCATTTAACTACTTTAAATACAAGCTAGAAATATTTTTAGAGGATTCCTTTACGATATGGGTTAAAAAGAATTTTGAGTGTTTCTGATTTCTTAATAAGAGGAGAGAATTACGGAAAGAAAGAAGAGAAAGAGAACCGATATATCTGGAAGCCTTAAAAGAAAAGAACAGGTCCTATACCAAGGAAGTAGATGATGTGTATCTGTCAAGTTTTAAGCTTCCCTACTTTAGAAGTTGGGTGAGACACCGGAGGACTGAGAATTCCATGGCCATTTTTGTGAAGTTCCTGTAAGATATTGAATCTGTAACTCTGGGTGCTCCAGACTTATCCAGACAGAGGGTCATGGTCTGATCAAGAAATCAGAACCAGGGGCAGCCCAGGTGGCTCAGCAGTTTAGCACTGCCTTCAGCCCAGGGCCTGATCCTAAAGACCAGGGATCAAGTCCCACGTCAGGCTTCCTGCATGGAGCCTGCTTCTCCCTCTGCCTATGTCTCTGCCTCTCTCTCTCTCTCTCTCTCTCTCTCTCTGTGTCTTTCATGAATAAATAAATAAAATCTTAAAAAAAGAAAAGAAAGAAAAGAAAAGAAAAGAAAGAAAAAAGAAAGAAAAGAAAAGAAAAAAGAAAAAGAAAGAAGAAAAGAAAAGAAAAAAAGAAAAGAAAAGAAAAGAAAAGAAAAGAAAAGAAAAGAAATCAGGACCAGAAGTTAAACTAGGGTTCAGAATATGCTTGACTAAGAGGACCAAGGGGTCATACTTCTAGGAAACCAGGCTGCAAGTGAGGGGAAACAACATTGCTTCTACTAATGTGGTATCTTTGCATAAATGATGCTTCCTCCAGCCATCTGCAGAGCTTGCTGGCTCCCTTCCTGTGGGTTCCTGCTGAGATCAGCATTTTGGCATTTCAGCAAGGCCTTTCCTCATACCCCACCTCTACCCCAATACACCTAACATCCTTATTCTTCTCGAGCACGAATGCCATCTGACATATTGTATTTCTTCCTGCCTATGTTAGCTATCACTCTTGTAGGTAGAAAGGTAGGTCCTTGAAAGAGATCTACATCCTAAACCCTGGAAGCAGCAAATATACTTTGTGTGGATAAAACATCTTTGTAGGTGTGACTAAGTTAAGAATTCTTAATTGGGGAGATTATCCCTGACTGTCAGCATGGACCCAAAATGCAATCACACGTATAAACAAGAGGAAGAGGGAGACTGGACACATGGAAGAGACCAGATGAAGACAGTGCAGAAATAAACTTGAAGATGGAGGCCTTGAAGATTAGGATGACACGGCCACAAGCCAAGGAATACCAGCAGCCCCCGGAAACTGGAAAAGACAAGGAAAGGATGAAGGGAATATGAGCCCACCAACACCTGGACTCTAGACTTCTGGCTTTCTGTACTACGAGAGAATAAATCTCTGTGGTCGTAAACCACCAGTTGGTGATAAATTATTACAGCAACTATGAGAGACTAACATGTCCTTCTTCACTACAATGTAAAACCCAAGAGAAAGAGGACTTCTTCTCTTTGGTTCTCTACTCTAACCTCAGCACCTAAAGCTGGGGCCTGGTACAGACTAAATGTTTACTATTTATAGTTGATGAATGAATGAATGAATGAATGAATGAAAAAAAGTTTTCAAATTTCAAATATATCCCAAGGATCGGTCGATTTGCTCCTCTAAAATAAAACAATTGCCAGCGGTTGACATTTAAAGGGCTCGGCATGCACCAACATAGCCCACCAATTCGTTCATGACATAGCGAGGCTCGCCATGAGAAGCATTTCAGGCCCTTCTTGACCAGAAAGATCTTGCTTAATTCATAAGTGGAGCAACCTGGTCTAGAAACCAGAACTTTGGCCCTCAAGCCTGATATTCCATCCAGTCCAGCTCACCTATCCTCTTTTAAGACACAGGTTCTTCAGGGGGAATTCACAAAGCTGGAAGGGGACCAAGACTAGTTTGCACAGGTAACGCATACTAACCAGTCTCATTTCTTGCCAGCCGTACTTCATCCATCATATCTCCAACAGATTCTATGGTAATAGTCAAAGCCAGCTGTTACCACCCAAGGCTGACTCTGCCGATAATAGATTATTATAATGTATGTAGCTAATAGGGCTTATGCTATCATAATGTGGCAGGACAGGATGGATCTCTGTAATAAAAACTAAGAATCTCTTGCATTTATATATCGCCTTTACTTTCTAAATGCATTCACATCTGTTATGTCATTTACTCATCCCAATACCCCTGGGAGGGATGGATCCATTCAGGATAATGCTCCTTTTATTCAGGAGGGCTGAAGAGTGCTCCCAAGATCCACCCCCACCCCCAGGCAAGTGGGCATTAGTCACTGCCCTCCTAAGTCACAGAATCAAATATGTAAGTAGGTGTCCTAGAAAAGTCGAAAGAGGCTTACCCATGTGACAGTTCACTCTTATGAACTAGTCCCTGCCTTAGAATGAAAAATGAAATTCTGTACTCTTGTCTGATAAATTGTAATTGCCTTATTCACCTCTCCCTGTGCCCATCCCTCTTCTCTCTTTCCTTGGCATGTAAACTTAGTGGTGTCACCGAATGAGTCAATCAGAATCAGAATTTTAATCTATTAAGCAAATGTAAAAAAAAAAAAGTCAATGTACTATAGCTATTAAACCATTATCGAAACAAGAACAACAGCACAAATCTCACTTTTATAAGCCGTAGCAATCATAGGGGGAAAAAAAAATCTAAGCTAGCAACTGCTTTCTCCAGTTCTCTCATGATCTGCTCAGAGCAAGAAAAATACACGACAACCCAAAGTAGTCATCTTGTTCCAGGATAACCAAAGCCAGGTTGGAGGGAGATGGTTCACCTCATTTCCAAACAGCTCCTGAAATAAGGAAGTGTGGGAACCACACCAATGGGAAGATCTTAGTCGCCACACTTATTAAGTGCACTCATTCCAAAATTACATTCCCTGCTTCTTTTCAGCACAAATTGAGCACCTTTAAAAGGGGATACAGAACACTTACACCTTTTAGAACAAAATATCGCTCTTGTAAGCCATTTATTTCTAATTACACAATTATTTTATCATGTAGCACTTGCTGAAAAAAAAAAGACTGTAAGGGAAAGAATAGGCTGATTTAAGATATTTTATTTCTTTTTATTGAAAAAAGTTAACAATCTAATTTCTTTTCTCTCTGGAATTAAAAAATGTTAAGGCGTATCAAGTGTTTCTCATTTCTGGATAATAAAATAATAATGTAATTAACGATTAAATAGCATCATAAGAGATTGTTAAATCTACTTGTGAATAGAAGTAAAAGCCATATTATTCAAGGAATTTTAGAACTGGAGATAATTATTATCTAGCTTAAAATTGGGAATCAAATTCTTCCAAAGTACATGCTGCTCTTGGTGGGCTCTTGGGCACTTTCAAAAAGTTGCCCAGACTCGGGGCACCTGGATGACTCATTCCATTAAGTGTCCTACTCTTGATTTCGGCTCAGGCCATGATCTCAGTGTTGTGAGATTGAGCCCTGTCTTGGGTTCCATGCTGGGCATGGAATCTGCTTAAGATTCTCTCTCTTGCTCTCCCTTTGCCTCCCCCACTCCCTTTCTCTCTCTCTCTCTCTCTCAAAAAAAAAATTAATAAATAAAATAATAATAATTAAAAAATAAAAGTTGCCTGACTCTAGGACTGCCAGGGCTTTGGATGCACCCAGTTACATGCTCGGGAACACTCTGCTTTTAGGGCTTTATCTCCAGTGAGCTGCCCCTCCTGCTACCTCCCCTCAAGCACCTCTAGTTATGCAGAGGGCTTCAGTAGCTATTCTGACTCCAAGCCAGGGGGTGTAAACTAGACTGGAAGTGTGGAGGCCGAGAAAAATTAAGGCCATCCCACCTCAAGTTTAGCATTAGCACAAGTACAGCCATCTTAGGCCCCTGTGAATAAGAGCTGAACTATATGGGAAAAACTGCAGAATGTCCTCAATGTCCTCGGCAGGGAATCCCATATCAGAAAGACAACAGAGCTCAGAATTGCCCTCAGCAGAGAATCCCATATCAGAGAGACAACAGAGCCCACGCCCGTGGTAGAAAGTCCCATATTAGAATGAGAACAGAGCTCAATGCCCTTGAAAGCCCCATATCAGAATGTAAACAGAACTTGAGAAATTCCCCCACCCCTTCTGAAATTCCCCTAGACCAGCCTATGAAAAACCCAGCTGTAACCCACTTCGGGGTCTAAGTCCCTGCTCTGCTGTGTCGGGTACACTTGGACCCAAGCTCGAACTTGCAAATAAACCCTCATGCGCTTGCATCGGTGTCGGCTCCTTGGTGGTTTCTCGGATTCGCAATCTTGGGCACAACAGGAGGATTGGGGTCCATCTCTCCCAAAGGGGAGTCTGGGCCCATGCCTCACCTGGACTACTGGACAAGTCCCCTAATTGTCCCCCTGTCTGTCTCTAGTCATGCCTCCTTTAAACCTGTCCTCCCCATTGCAGCTAAAGAGGTCCTTTAAAGGTGAATCTGATTCCTTCTTGATTAAAACCCTTCAAGGATCCACCTTTCCTCCCAGATCATACCCAAACGCCACAGGATAGCAATCAGGGGGCTTCTCCATTTTGCTCCAACCTGTCTTTCCAGGTCCCCTCCTGCCATTTCTTACCATTGCCTGCGGAGTATCTCGCGCTCGGGCCTCATGGATAGTAAAGCTTTGCATGCCTCTCTATTCTCTCTGCTTGGGAACACCCTCCTCCATGATCTATCCTGGCAAAGCCCCACTCATCCTTCAACTCAGATGTCACCTTGGATTCCAAGTCCCCGAAAAGGGCAGCCACAGCAGCATCTGTCTTTGTGCACTTCACAGCATGGAACTTACTTGGCTTACCAGATATTTTTAACTAATTGTGGAAAGGGGGGAAAAGAAACCCCAAACCCTAGCATTTCTGACAAGACTATTCTTCCTCTGTTATGTACTTGTCCTATTCTTTTACTGGCTTTCTTATTCTTTGGTTCCTTTCCTATTTCCTGATAGCGGGGAGCGAGAGAATGGGAAGGCACTCGCAGTTGGGGAACCTGTGGTGAAACCAGTTGTGTCTCTGCCTCTACTGGAATTTCTTCTCCACCCTATTGAATGCCTCTGCCTCAGGGGGCCTGGGTGGGGACAGCTGTTTAATAAACCACATCAGCAGTGCACAACGGCTTAAGACAGAATGAAAGTGAGAACCTCAGATTCCATTTCAACTCTGGTGATAACCTCTGAATTCCATTATTCACCATTTTAATACAACCTTTATTATTTTGCTCAACCCCCCCTCCCACCCCCCAGCTTCCTTCTTCCCTTTGGTGTAGTCAAATGGCCTCTCGCTCTGGGGTTGGTGGCTTTGTACAGTCAGCTTCTATTCATATGCAGAAGCTCACAGCTGCTCCAACCCTTCAGAAATCCGATCCGGCTCCCCTCATCCCCTCCCCACCTCACTGCTTTGTAAAATCTTTGCTTGGCAAAGAGAAAGGCCGCATCTCTTAGCTGCTTCGGCCCTGCCTGTCCCCATTCAATTCCAGTCAAGTGTGGTTGGTGCTGGTTATCCTTTCAAAGGCTTTCCATATTCCGATTCATTCGAAAAGAGAGGTGGGGGGTAGGGGGTGCCGAGGAAAGAAGAGGGGGCGGTGCCCTCCAAGAGTGAACGGGATGCAAAGCTGAGCTTTTGAAGCTGGCCTTGCTTACACCAGCGCTGCCTTCCAGGCAGTGAGAAAGGCAGCCTCACATTGCACAATCGAAGAGGTGGGAAGCTAATTTTTGTTTAAGATTTTATTTATTTCTCCCTGAGAGACACAGAGAGGGGTGGGCAGAGATACAGGCCAAGGCTCCCTGCAAGGACCCTGATGGGGGACTCCGTCCCCGGACCCCAGATCACGCCCTGAGCCGAAGGCCAACGCTCAACCGCTGAGCCACCCATGGGGCTCGATGGGGGGCTAATCTTAAGGCCCCGAATTACCCCCCAAGGGTGTTTCACTGCATCTGGGAGCATGGAGGCCGCTGACAAAGCTGAAGGTCCCCCAGCCCCGGGTTTGCTGGGGAGACACCTGTTGCCGTGGGTGTCCCATGACCTGTCCTCCCTTCCAGGTCGCAGCTGAGCTGGCTGGGGCCCAGGGCCAGATTGCTGGTGGACACCTGGCTCTCGTCAAGCGCTGGCATCTCATCCCAACAGGCTGAAATGAGGTTGCAAAGCTACCAGTGAGGAAGGGAGGGGAGGTGGGCAGGCGCTGATGTGAGCAGAAAGGCCGCAGTGGCCGCGGCCCAGGAAGGCCGCGGGCAGGCCCAGCCACTGGGAGAGCTTCAAGTCTGCTTTTCCAGAAGCCTGAGGCCCCTGGTTTCTCCCTCAACTCTCTCTCTCTTAGTGACTTGGCCTCTTTCATGAGTACTTTAATAAAACTATTTTCTACCCTGTGCAGGGAAGATCGGAAACGCTCCTGCTTTGGAAAAGTAATGACTTCGGATTCCTGGGGTGTCCAGAGGAAAGGAGTCGCAGGGCTGGGGGGCGGGAACAGCGACTGGCCCACCTCAGGGCTCCTGTTACAGGACCGTAAGGAAGCTGGGCACGAGGGGCCCCTCTGAAAATCCTACTGGCACCACATGAAAAAAGGCGTATCTTTGTAGGCCGAGGAAGGGAGATAATCTTTTATGACTCCAGACTCACCGCGTTTATATCCAGCGATTTGTCATCTAATCTTTGTGCTTTGCCGGGGGTCACAAGAGTCCTGTCTACCCCGAGTGCACAGTGAGGCTGGCAGGGAGGGCGGGAACCTCATCTGCAATCTCAAGGTCTGTTCTAAACTGACAGGCCACCCACAGACCCTAAGACCTCTTGGGATAGTTAGCGAAAGAGATCTCTTTCTCTCTCTCTCTCTCTCTCTCTGATATCCCATATCTAGTCCATCAGCAAATCCTATTGGCTCACTTTCAAAATATATTCAAAACCAATCCATTTTTATCATGTCCTCTGTTGTCGGCCCATGTGCAGTCCAAACCAGCAGCATCCTTCACCTACATCACTACAGTAGCCCCACCGGGTCTCTCTGCCGCCGCCCCACTGTCCCTGCCTCCACCCTTCTCTTTATTCTCCACAGCAGAGCCTGAGAGGTATCATGAGGTCTCCACTGCCACCGCCGTCCTGCCCAGATCCCTCCCTGAATTCCCTACCTGTTCCACATGCACTCCCCCATTCACTGGTTTTCAGCTGCCCTGTCCTCGGGCACCTGTCCCTGGGGAGTGGCAGGACTGCCCCCAACTCAGGGCTCTTGCCATCTCCCATCCCTATGCCCAGAACACTCCCCCAGATATCCTCATCTCTCACTTCCTTCAAATCTGCCCCAGAGTCACCTCCTTGGCGATGCTTTCTTTAATTGTCTTGTTTAAATGTGCCATGACCAAGCCAGCACTGTCTGTCCACCTTGCCTGCTTTATTTCTCCCCATTGCACTTACTACAGCCTAACACACCATGTGTTTGCCTCATTCTGTTCCCCTTGACCTGCACTGAAGGAAGGATTTTTGTCTGTTTTGTGCATTATTGTATCCTCAATGTCTGGAGCACTGCCTAGCATGTAATGGGTGCTCCATTGATATTTTTGGAAAGAATGGATATTTTGTTCACTCTTTGGTCAAAATTCTGAAAAATTGGGAGGAAAGTTTGGCATGAAGGCAGGCTCCCAGTGGGCTGCAGAACCCAGCTCCTCCCAGAACATGGGTGTGTGGTGGTCAGAGTAGAGAGATCTTGAAGGAACATGCAGGAGTGTAGGTCAAACACTGACCCAGAACTTGAGAAGCTGGATTCTAAGTTTGAAAGAAGAATATAAAAGGGCACTATACCCACCGGAGCCCAATCATTCATGCCAGTGAGAGGGCACTTCTCAATAGTTGGGAAGAAATCCTTCCTTAATTCTGTGGCCTCATTCTGGGGCAAAAAGCAGCCAACCATAATGGACCTGAGTGTGGCCACTCTGGCTTCTCTGCTCTCCCCTTTACTGATCTGTTCTTGTCATCACAGGAGTTCTCAGAGTGGCCGTGCAGAGCAATCAGGGCAGAATCAGTTGCTGGAGACACTCAGAAGAAGATTTTACAGCATGGATTCCTGCTCTTCGGTGAGAAGGCCTAGGAGTCACGGACTTTGTATTCGTAATCTTACCTGGGCTACTTTCCCTTCATGCCTGCGTGACCTGAATAAAATGTCTCATACCCACATTGTACCATCTGGACCCATGGATGACTATCCCAGCCCTTTTGAAGTGAGTGCAGTGGAGATGTCTATATTCTGCACCTGCCCTTGACTTAGGATATAATTTGGAGCTTCTCCAGCTGCTACTCTTGGAAATTAGAATCAAGGAGTGGAATTGTCCAAACTTTCTTTCCAAGACCTCAGTGTCTGATCCAACCTGGGGTTCCAGAAGTGTACAGTGGACACAGGACTTAAATGGTAATTAGATAGCCAAAAAGAGAGCATCCATAGGTGGCTAGGATAACCAAAAAGGAGATCTAGATATAAACCGTCTAAAGATGATGACTGAGGAAAAGAAAGCAACAATAAGAAGCAAACAGGTTTTGAAGAGTGAGTGAAGAAGACAGAAGCCCAGAGCCTGGCCCCCTTATGTCCTCTCTCTTGGAAGGCAGGGCCTGTTAAAGGACCTGAGAATATTAGGATAGGAATAGGCAGCTCTAAGTTAAGTTTGGAACAGATTTAGTGAAAGATAGAAAGTCTTCATCTCTTTAAAAAATAGGCTAAAGTAAGTGTCCATAAAAATAACTCATCCAGAACCTATCTCAAAACCCTCTCTCTCTCTCTCTCTCTCTCTCTCTCTCTCTCTTTTTAAAGTAAATGCACACATTTGTTGTGTGTTTGAAGCATAACCAACTTTTTTTCTTGTTCCTGGTCAGCTCTGCCTCTCTGCCAGGCCAGATGCACTCATGGACACCGAAACCATGGCACGCAGCCCTGTCTCTGGTGGAGTTGTGATGAATGCATCTGGAGACTTGAGCTAACCGAATTTTGGAACTACTAAAATCGTGGCTTGTCATCCTCACTTTAAAAATTGACGATTCTGCTACTCTCGGCAGGTTTCAGCCTATTTTCTGAATGCTTTAGAGTTTGTAAACACTTTCGTATACATCATCTCATCTCATCTCTGTCCCTCTGGCAAGCATTGAAGTAAAAGAATGGAATTACTTCAGATGAATCCCAAAACATGACCTATTTGGTCCCCATGCCATCTATTATTGATTGAACTAAACATTTTCGGCGCAAATGAACAGATTCACTGATTTACAAAACTAGATTATAAAACATTTATACCTGCCTTCTGGCCATAAGATAGAACTCTTCGGTTAAACAACAAATTCCTGGGGGCAGGAGGTAGAAGAGAGTGCCAAGGACATCCTGTCCACCCCTACAAACTCACTCTCTGCCTTCCTTTCCTCTTTCTGTGGACCCTTAGCTGATACTCAGCTGATACTCAGGAAGCCCATCCTGGGATGTGCTTATCTTTCCCCTTAATGTACCAGATAGAAGCTAATGGAAGCTCCACTGATTAAATTTTGTGTTTATAGTTCCCAAGGCGAGATTATAAGGAAGGAAAACCATAAATGGGTTGAAATAATACAACCTCAGATGCAGGTGCCAAGACTGCATGGGATGATCCAAGTCTGCAATCACGTGACGGTAATCTAGGTCCTGCATCCCTCCTCCTCTTTGGACCTCACATCTAGTCTTGCCTGAATTCTCCCCACTCACCACCACCATTCCCAGCAGGAGGGTGGGACTAAAATCCCTCCAGGCCTCTCAGCCCAATAGACACACGGGGACGTCTGCTTTCCCACAGTGCCCTCCAGATTTGCTTGCTACACGTGGGCTTCCTGACAGCTCCAACCATCACACAGTGGCCTCAGACTTCTTCCTCTCTTGCCCAGCACTCCTTGCCAAGGTCCTCAGCTCTGCAGGCTGCTTCTGTGCCCAGTGCCTATGCCTGAGGCCATTTCCCCAGCCAGGCCAAACTCTGCGGGGAGTCAGGACAATGCCTTTCTCCACCATGTACTGTCCTGCTTTCCAAGCCAGGGGCACTGAGGGTATTTCTTGCCCCTCTCCATGATTCTCAGAATCCACATCAAATACAGGTGACCCTTGAGCAACACCGGTTTGAACTGTGCACGTCCACTTACATGTGTATTCTTTTTGATAAATACAGGACTGTATGGTAAATGTATTTTCTTCATAACATTTTCTTTTCTCTAGCTGACTATATTGTAAGAATACAGTGCACAATACCTATAACTTACAAAAATATGGGTTAGTTGACTGCTTACACTATTGGTAAGGCTTCAAGTCAACAGATGACTACTAGTAGTTAATTTTGGAGGAGTCCAAAGTTATATGTGGATATTCAACTGTGCAAGGGGGTCAGCACCCCTAGCTCCCATGTTGTTCAAGGATCAGCTGTAGTCTCTCTGGACTCACACATAGTCCGTGGCATTGGATGGAGGGAATACACTACCTATTACTACCACATTCTCATACCTGTTACGTGTGATCCCTGAAACAGCTTTGTCCTTAACTGGTGAAGGGAAACAGAACTTGCCACCCCAAAATGTGTCTCTTTGGCATAAGGATTATCTCAAGCTAGTTATTTTTAAGAAACTGCAGACATAAGAAAAGCTCTGAAAACTGAGTAGAAGCTACCCTTGTGTAAGAGACATTTACATTTTTAAGGGAAATCTTCATTAATAAGGGTGTTTCCTACTCTGTACCAGGATGAAGAGGATTCTAAATCTCTAGAAACTCAATGCAGAAGTCTAGGATTTAAATCTGCACCAAAACATTGCCCTTGTTGACTGTGTTTTTCCTGGTAACCTCCTTAACCGGCTTCCCCACCCCCCAACATCTTTGGTCTGTAGCTGGAGATGTTATTTAAGGCAGTGGCTGGGGACATTTTGGGAGCGACCCAGTTTTCCTGCATCGCTTTCATATATAAAGGAGATATAGTACATAGTATTCAACTTCCATTTGTTTTTCTCCTATTAATCTATCTTTTATTATGGGGGGGGGAGTAGCTCAGCTAAGAACCTAGAAGGGTAGAGAGAAAATTATT
This sequence comes from Nyctereutes procyonoides, assembly GCF_905146905.1. Lineage (NCBI taxonomy): Eukaryota > Metazoa > Chordata > Mammalia > Carnivora > Canidae > Nyctereutes > Nyctereutes procyonoides. The sequence continues at coordinate 19,654,143 of NW_026575037.1, read as the reverse complement.
TCCTCCTCCAGACAGGCCTTCCCCTTTTGTCACCAAATCATTCATGGAAACTAATGCCCCAGGAGTAACCTGCCCCACACACCCAGTCAGGGAGCCAGGTTACTGCTGTGACATCTCAGGATTCCAGCAGTGACTCACATGCCTTCAAACTACAAAGTTCTATTTTCCTCCTGTATGATCAAGAAGAGTACTGAGTACCTGGCTTCAGGCAGGTGACAGAGAGGGAGGCTTCAGGTCAGCAGAGGCTCCTCGCTTCTATCTCCTATCAGCAATGATTCATAACTTGGACTTTCAGCTGTGGCCTCAGAGCTTCCCTACATCCATTGCTTCTCTTAGGCATTTTGTTGGCAACCTGAGTTATTAAGCTTATCCCTTTCTGAAAAGATCAATCTAGGTCCTGAATTTGGGCTTATTCTACGTAGAAAACTCCATCTTCTGGACCTAGCTGCTCTGGACAAAAAGATAAATTCATATACTTTTGGTTCTCCTCATCTATAGCGTCCTGTTTTGCTTAAGGGTCTCTTGAAAATCCACCACAAGTCCTGCCCAACCTCCCCACTGTAGGACTTCTGTAGATGTAGGAAACATCTTCAGAAGTTTCCAAGACTTTGAGAATTAATCATTTTTTTTGTGTGCAAAGGTATACAGGAAAAGCTAGGGACAAACTAGGTAGGTAAAAAGTTCTGGTATTGGGATGCCTGGGTGTCTCAGCAGTTAGGCATCTGCCTTTGGCTCACAGTGTGATCCTGAAGTCCTGGGATCCAGTCCCACATCAGGCTCCATGCAGGAATCCTGCTTCTCCCTCTGCCTATGTCTCTGCCTTTCTCTCTCTGTGTGTCTCTCATGAATAAATAAATAAAATCTTAAAAAAAAAAAAAGCTCTGGTATTTCCCAAATTGAAATAGTAAAAAGCATAGGAAAAATGATTTTATCAAAGCACATGCTTCCACTGCCAAAGTATACCCCTCCCACCCACAAGGCACCTTGGTGCAGGATAATTTGCAATGGTATTTTTCATTAGAGGCCAGGAAGAAACTAGCTGAGTCAACAGTGAGCTGAATAACTAAGGAAGGTTCCTTCCTTCCTGGTGGTCCTTCAGGGGGATGCATTCCTGCCTAGCTATACCTCATCCACACAGATTCATTGTTGCATGGAAAGCCAATGAAAGAATGAATTTCATCATTTCTATGAAAAGGAAAAAAGAAATCAGCTTATCAACTGTTGTCCTATTACATCTCTTTCCTCTGCTTCCTTATGAAATCAGGAGAAAAGTGACATTCCTTATTCCTCTATGCAGGTCCTAGAAAGGGCAGCCCTCACTTTATAAATGGAGCTCTTGTACATAAGTCCAATGTTGAAGTCACTTAAGAGCTCTCTGCCCTTGATTCTGATCCTTTCTCCTGTCAAAGTAACGGTGACATTAATAAGTGTGCACAGAGGGGGGCTTCATGCCAATTAACAATTTCTCATTAGCTTAATTAGGGGACACATGTTTTTAATCACAGCTAAGAAAGTGGAATGATTGAAGAATTGATTCCGAGCTTTTGAAAGCATCCCTATCAGTGCATGGAATTTAATTCTGCAGATGTGCTTGAAAAGAGACAGAGGTAGAAAGAAACAGCTTTAAATGACATGGCCCCACCGAGCATAATAGGAGAATGCCAGAGGCACCGAGTTAAGTGTTTCCACTTTGGATCCAACACAATCTTTTTCAGGCTATCCAAAGTATCGAAGGTCTCGCCCTCACTGTTATGTTATATGAGATATCTGAGTACAACAATTTTCTTTTCCTTTCCACTACTCTTTATCCCTAGGTTCCAAGTAAACAGATCTCATGGTTTCAGAGATGTTCAGATAATGTGGATAGTTTAAATGCAGCTTTGTGGGGGCGGTGAGGGGGGCAGTGGCTGATGGTTGTTCTGGTTGAACTGACCATAAAATGTGGACTTCATGGGTTACTTGGGAAGTCTGGAATTACAAAGCTTATTCATATCAGAAAATGGTTTGACTTATGGTTTTGCACACTTGTAACCTAAAGTTGTGTAACTGTCATAGTCCATGTAACACCCAAAAGGCAAAAAACAAACAAACAAACAAACAAAAAAAAACACCCAAAAGGCAACTCATTCAGATCATGCAAATCTATGGGAGGTTGTTGAGGAATTTGTGCTAAAAATGATATTGATTTAAGGGTTTAAATTGTTTTTGGCTGTATACAATGCAGTAGAGTCATGATCCCTATCATTTAAAAACTCGGTAGGCTAATGCTTCACTAATTATGATAGTTCAGTAAGGGGGGCACACTATTCCTTCTTTGTAAAATGCAATCTTTACTAGTATAATCCTTCTGAAATTATTTTTTTTCCTTATTGCAAAAAAGCAATTCATTTTAATTGCAGGAGAATGGGGAAATCCAGTAAAATAGAAGGAAGAAAAAAAAAATCACATGTAATCCCACCTGACCAGATATAATCACTTTGGATTTTAATATATAGCCATTTTCATTCTATATATTTTCTAGTAAAGTGGGAGTCTCTGGTACTTCTAGTCTTAAAACATGCTTCTTCACTTACTGTGCCATTATGTCCCCACACTGTTAAACGCTCTTGTACAACATGATTTTTAATGACTGCATAGTATTCTAGCTCATGAATTTATCACATTTATTATAGTACATTATGGATATTTCCATTTTTGTTATTATAAGCAATGATAAAGTGGCTGTGCTCGAATATAAATCTTTTCAAGCATCTGCAATCATCTCTTTAGAATACATTTCTAGAGGTGGGATTGCTGAGTCAGAGATTATGTACATTTTAAAGACTGTTGAACATATTGTCAACCTGTTCCCCAGAAAAGTTATACCTTCCCATTTACATTCCCAGAACCAACACTGTGGAAAAGACAAATAAAGTCTTAAAAAATAAAGAAGGATTATGTCTTATTATAACGTTTACTTGCAATTTTGACGACCACTGAATTCAGATATGTCCTTCCACAGTTATTGGTCATATTTCTTTTTGTGAACTCCTAAATTGTACTCTTATTTTTATACCTTGGAACATTAATCTTTCTATTGTTCACTAGTGAAAGTGATTACATATTAAACATACTAAACCATTTCCACACATCCTTAAAAATATCTTTTTTTTTTCTGCTTTGTTACTTGTATTTACCGTGTGTTTTGTTGTTGTTATCTATGAAAAGTTCTAATGTTAGATAAATTAAGTCTATTACTCTGTTACGGTTCTTTCTTTCCTATAATGTTTGGAAAATCTTCAATGTTCTGAGATTTTATATTCACCAATATTTTATTTTATATTTTCTCCTTTCTTCTTCTTCTTCTTTTTTTTTTTTTTTTTTTTTTTTTTTACTTTTTAAAATTCAGCTGTAATTTAGTTTTGTATGTTCCCTGGGTAGTAATTTCTTTTTCTTTTGTTTTTTCTTTGCAAACCGCCAATTGGACCAATGCTATTCATGGAAGCTTTTAGCGTTTCCCTAAATGTGTTCTATAGACCACTAATACTTAAGAATTCTTGAAGAAAACAATTCTTTCAGATACATATATATTTAAGAGATGCTGAATAATCTATTCCCTCATTAAGATTCACAGAGCATATTTCCATTTAAAAGCTTCAAGAAGTCCTGCAGTAAAGATACCTATTTTATCTTGCTTTACCTGGAATTATATATTTAACCATGTAATCCTTTTATAGACAACATCTGTTAGCATCAGGGATACTAATGTTCTATAGAACATGTGGTGACTACCTAACTTGAAAGGTCAAGAAGCCACCTGTACCAAACACTATTGTTGGAAGTATCTGAAGAGGTCCCATATGTATGTAGTACCCTCTTGGCTATTTGGGTTCTAAAAAAATTGAGAAATAAGAACCAGTAGGGCAGATGGGGGACAAATATTACCTGTATTATTGAGATTGGGTGTGTTAGAGGATTAGCTTAGTGGGGAAGCCAAACGTGCCCTGCTAACTGAATCCCCAAAGTTAATGTAGCTGTTGAGTCACAGGCAAGGGCATCCAAGGGTTTTTCAAGGGCTCGTCTTTCCAAGGTAAGACATCCAGACTTACAGAGAAATATCCTGTCTTCAACAGGCAGCTAGTTCCTAGGAGAATAAAAAGAAGAGTGATGAGTTTAGTAAGATTAAGTCTTTCAAAATCTACTAATCAGGTAAATTACTCCCTCTTCTCTTAGCTTAAGGAGTGAGACACCAAGAGGGTTAGAGAAAAATCCCCGCACAAGAAGATAAGAAGTCTCCCCAGTGAGAAAAAGAGTCTTCTCTCACCCAGTTCAGGTTGAGTTCTCCAAATCCTTGGTGTTTAACATTGAAGAGTAACAGGTGTGGCTATCTTCCCAGGGAGGCAGTCTGCCCAGAGAACTCGGCTTCTACCTTCTTAAATTGCTTTCTCCAACACTGGCCATTGCTCTTTTGGGTATCTTTTCTGGAAGGAGTTTAGATTTTGCTTCCAGAAAGCTATGAAATGGATTGAAAACAGTACATTAATCAAATCAATCCCAAGGCCCCCCATGGGAGTTGAAAACTCCCTATTCTATTTCCCGTCCTAAATTATGTCTAATAACACACATTAGCAGAGAGTCTGCTAGGAGAGTACATGCAACAGAAAGACACTCCAATAATAAAATAAAAATAACATGTAGATGGCCCAAATCTGATTATAAACTGTCTCTCATTCCCAAATTTTCAAGGTACTCAATCCCCTTGTAAATGAAAACTTAAAGATGGTAAAGTCTAAAATAAAGTCAGAAATAATGTGCTCGTCCATTGATCTTTCTATTCCTATGCCATTATCATACTGTGTACTTATTACATTTTATAGTGTGTTTGGATACGGGCTAGTGTAAACCTACTTGATCCTTCAAATATATCTTCACTGCAATTCATTTGGCTCTTCGAGAAGAATGTTAGAATCATTTTTAGTCAAAAAGTGCAATTTTGATTGGAATTGCACTAGCTTCATAAAGTAATTTGGGAGGATTGATTGTATTGGATATTTCTCTACAGGAACATAGACTATCTTTGAATTAAGAAATGTTCATCTACATTAATTCAGATAAACATGTTAATCACAAAATAACATTCCTCACACTAATTTCTTTTGTTTGTTTTTAAAGATAAGATAGGCAGTGGGGCTCCTGGGTGGCTCAGTCAATTAAGCATCCGACTCTTCATTTTGGCTCAGGTCATGATCTCAGGGATTGAGCCAGCATGGGGCTCCATGCTCAGCACAGTCTGCTTGTCCCTCTCCCTCTGCTCCTACCCACACCCCTTGTGCTCTTTCACTCTTTCAAATAAGTAAATAAAAAGAGAGAGAGATAGGTAGGCAAGTATAAAAGAAAGATAATAGGTAAGGATTGGCAGCTAGCAAAGGTTAAATTTGAAACAATACACCAGGATAGTGATTATTACCTACGAAGATCTTCTTAGCAGCATAAGACAAAAATCAACTCACAGAAGTGACCAAATGGTCAGTCCCAATTATAAGAACTTTTCAAAAAATTAAATAATCCCATTTATATATGAGAAATGAGCTAATCGAATGAAATGAAAGCCGTGACGTAGATGGTATATGATCTAGTCCCTGATTAAAAGGACATGTGATGGTTTCCTTGATCTGTGTATCTGCTTAGCTGCATGGTGGCCAGATCTGTCAGTCATGTCCCCTCATAGGCATCCACGATTTGAAGAGTGGGAACAGATGACATCAAATGGGTTTCCTTGTCTTTTGAGGATACCAAATCGGATACCTCTGGGGGTGTGTTTGGCAAGTATAGTGAGAGCATAGGCTCTAATCTATAACATCAAAGTTTGCATCCCAGCACCATTACCTGTTTGTTCGAAATTCACTCAGCCTCTCCGTGCCTCAGTTTCTACATCTGTGTAACTGGTTGGGGAGGGGAAATAGCACCCACTTCATAGAATTGTTGTGACAATTAAATGGATCGATCAATGTAATGTGCTTACTTAGAACACCGTCAGGCATGGAATATACGCTTAATAAATATTGTTACTTTTATTTTTATTATTCTAATGTCCTAAAGAGGAGAAATCTTTTTCTGCACTGTAGCTGTTGCTGAATCTTCCGACAATTTTTGAAAAATTTCTTATTAACTCCTGTGGTATATTTCTACACTATCCCAAACAAAGGTGACTCCCCTTTTAGGTACCAGCTGCCTGGGCAGGATGATAGATGGATAGTAAATATGAGGCAGCATCTGGAATACTTACCCAACTGCTACCAATTTATCACGCAATGGGGGAGTTGGAAAAACTTTTATATTTAGTTCAACATTCCCATACACATCTTCCACATTAATTTTGGATGTGATGATTGCTGTCAGACAAGTGTAGACAGTGGAAAAGCCTGTGATGGGCCCGTAACTCTTGGGTAACTCTGTGTTAGCATTCTTCAGAAGAATTTATGTCATCCCTTTTGGCAGAAAATCTGATGTAAAGCTCAGGATTTTGAGAATTGCTGGAAATGATAAGGGGTTGTGAGGGGACATTGTACAGCATTTCTACACACTTCAGTTAGATCAGAGAGCTCAATTGTGGCTGCACCTGAAGGTTACCTGAGAAGATTTTTTAGAAATACTTGTGCTTGGGCCTTAGCCCAGAGCAATTAAACCAACTCCCTGCAGAGCGGGGTAGACACATGACTTTTGAATCATCTCTCACTTCGTGGGACATGACCTTGCTAATATCCTTGACTTCTTTTTTTTTTTTTCCCAGAGTATGTTCCCCATGTCCTGAATCCCTTCTTTCTCCCATGTTACTCTTAGAATGATCTTACTCTTATGGCCAGTTAACTCTAGAAGTTTACTATATTTCACCCTACATCCAGTGAAGGGAATTGGTCTTCGTGATCTTTGGCAGCTGGCCATTACTAAATGACTGAATGCCTTGGGTGACTGAGAACTCACTACCTCTCAAGCTAAAACTCTTCTATTACTGCGTGGTGCCAACTGTTCAAAAAGAAATTTTCTTATGTTGGTACCAAATATGTTCCCTCAAACTAACTAGTTTGCTCTCTAAACATTAATGAGATAAATCTAATATCCTTCACTGGCAGCCCTATAAATAGTGAAAGTTATCTGTTATGTCCTTCCTGACTCTCTCCCTTAATCTTAGCAAACCCACATTCCACTGCTCCCAGATTGACAGGATTAATAGACTGCTCCTAATCCAGGTTAATTTCCTTCAAACATACTGCGGATGGTTCAAGTCCTTAAATGCAATACACTAAATTGAAGAAAGCATTCTAAAGATTATCTGAGAAACCTCGGATGTATCTAATATTCATCTAACACTTAGTGGAGTATCCTCTAGATGAAAGACAGACATTAAAGGTTATCAGAAGCCTAGGTCAAGATTCTTGTATATGTGAAAATAGTATGTTCATCCACAAATGCAGGGGTTAAAAATATGACATGTTTATTTTTTTATTTTTTATTTTTTAAAATATTTTATTTCTTTATTCATGAGAGACACAGAGAGAGGCAGAGACACAGGCAGAGGGAGAAGCAGGCTCCATGCAGGGAGCCCGATGTGGGACTCCATCCCGTATCCCAGGATCGTGCCCTGAGCCAAAGGCAGATGCTCAACTGCTGAGCCACCCAGGCGTCCCCAAAATATGACATGTTTAAAGAAGGTTAAAGAGACCAATTAAATATAGATTTATTTAAAATATATACAATTGTAAAAAAATAAAATATATATGATTGTATAGCTTACGAGGGCTGCCGTAACAAGATACCACAGACTGAGTAGCTTTAATAATAGACGTTTTTCACAGCTCTGAAGGGGAGAAGTTCAGGATCAAGGTGTCATCTGGCTGGATTTCTCCTGAGGCCTGTCACCATGGCTTACAGTCAGCCACCTCTGGCTGTGTTCTCCGTGGTTATTCCTCTGTGTGCAAGCATCCCTGGCATCACTTGTTGTGCCCAAATTTCCTCTCCTTATAAGGACACTGTCAAATTGGATTAGGGCCCACCTTAACAGCCTCATTTTAAATTAATTGCTTCTTTAAAGATTCTCTTTGCAAATACAATCACATTCTGGGGTACTGAGAGTTAGGGCTTTAACATATGAGTTTGGGGGAGACACACTGCAGACCATAACAATGAATATAGATACACATTATGTGTATGTGTGTGTGTATGTGTGTGTACATGTATTTAGCATGTGTTATTGTTTCAGGTCTTCACAAGTTATTTAGTAAAGCCCAAAGATCACTTCACAAGATTCAGAACAATTCTTGTGGCTTCCCCTATTCTTTCTACTGGCCCAAGGATCTTGGTCTATCTTCCTAGCCTATTTTAGGTATTCATCTCAAGAAGACTGCGGCTTATTTTCTGTAGTTACTTTGAAAAAACGAGCCATAAAAAAGCCGTGAGTTTTTGTTTAAAATCCTTTTTATTCCAGGGAGGCCTGGGTGTTGCAGTTGGTCAAGCATCAGACTGTTGGTTTCAGCTCAGGCGGTGATCCCAGGGTCGTGAGATTGAACCCCAGATTGGGCGTCCTGCTTGAGACTCTCTCTCTCCCTCTCTCTGTGTCGCTTCCCCACTCACATGTGCTCTTTCTCTTTCTCTCTCAAATAAATAAATCAATCTTGAAAAAACGAAATCTTTTTATTCTGAAATACCTTTAGACTTCTACAGAAGTTGCACAAATGATACAAAAAAGTGCCCTTATATCCTTTACACAGCTTCCCTTAATGTTAATATTGTATATCACCAAAGTAGGATAGTCAAACCAGGAAATCGACATTGATATGATACTAGTATATAAACTACAGATTTGAGGAATTTCACCATTTTCTCCATTGATGTTCTTTTTTGTTATAGGATCCAGTCTAGCAATCATTCCTTTCAGTTGTCTTCTCCAGTCTGAGGCACCCCTTTGGTCTTTCCCTGTCTTTCATAATCTCGATACCTTTGAAGAGCACCAATGTTCTGTAGAATGTCTTTTGATTTGGGGTTGTTTGATGTTTTCTTATGACAACCTCTGATAGAAAGAAGTTACACATTTTTGGCAAGATTACCACAAAAGTGACACCATGTCCTTCTAAGGGCATCAAATCAGAGGGTTGTATGATGCTAATACATATCTTACTGACGGTGTTGTTAATTTTGATCATTGGCTAAATAGGTGTTTGCCAGGGATTTAACTTGTCGGTTTTTAAATTAATTAATTAATTTACTTTGTAATCACCCAAGTAGCACCTAGGAAAAAATCTAAACAGATTTGGAACAGTCAAAAAAGATTAACAAATTTACAAGCTATTGGTGGTTTCTGCTTTTGGTCTGATGTGCCAAATTCTCTATAGCAATTAAGGGAAAATCCCACTAACCTATGCTTTTGGCTTTTATTTCTGAGGATAGAAACTTTCAACCTGAAATCACATTTGATCTCTGCAGAATAACAGCTATTTAATAATAGGACCCCACTCAAGTAAATAACTTGTCTTCTAAGCTGGTAATTTTGGAATGAAATTTAGCTTCTACCATAATCCCTATTAATCACCCCCACCCCCAAATAAGGATAGATAGATAGATAGATAGATAGATAGATAGATAGATATAGATTAAAAATGGTATGTTTTCTGTACTAACAGCTTCAAGACAAGTTCCTTGGGACAACTACCCACCTCTCTCAAAGCAGACTGCTCTTAGCCCTGTCCTATATTTATGTGTAAGCAGGCACCACTTCCCCAGTCTAGCTGATTTATTTTACTAGACTTCATTCCAGAAGGAACAGACCCTTGAGGATTATATACACAAACACAAATCCTGTTGTATTTTCTTTGTGTCTTTTTTATTTGTTTCTCTCCTTCTGAGGTAGGGGGAAACTTACGTTAGGGAAATTAGCAAATTTCTTCAGGCAACCTAAAACGCAAGATTTGAAAACCACTCTCCAAATCTTGTGTGTAGCCAGAAATTCCTTTGAGAAACCAGCTACCCACTATCCTCACCTCTCTCATCTCTGAATCTCAAGTTAAGAGCATTAGGTAACCATAGAATTTTAAGTTGCACATCTCTAGATAGGAAGGATGAATTTTAAGTGGGCCCTGCCTGATGTCTGTTTTAAGATGTAACCCTTCCTTCAGACAAAGAGATGGAAAGGTTAGTCTCTTTACTGTATACCAGGGCTTTGCAAACTCTATTATGCATTAGAATCTCTTGGCATCTTGTTAAAATGCAGAATTAGATGCAATAGGGTGTCCCTAGATGAGGCTCATAATTCCACATTTCTAACATCCTGGGTGATGGTGATACCCTGATTTGTAGATCACATTTGGGGTTATAAGGCTGTAGAAGCTCTGGGAAATTTCTGGACAGATGAAAGGAGAGGCATTGGAACTGTCATTAGAAATGATACATGACCAGCTATGAGAGCACCGGCTGTGATGTAAATGTAATGGTTGGTGGGTCATCTGCCATACCTTGGAGACAAAGCTTTTTAATACCAAAAACAAACAAAAAATTTTTTCTTTTTTTTTTTTTGTGTGTGTGTGGGGGGTGGGGGGAGGTGCTTATTCTCAAGAGAGATTTAGTGAAATGGAACCACTTTAGACTACGCCACCACATCCGAAACTGGATACTTAATGTGATATAAAAGAAATTTCTATTTATAGGTTGTGTGATGAATTTGGAAGAAAGATTGATGTATATATTATCTCATTCAAAAATGAACTGTGTATATATTAGATATTGGTTTGCTCCATAGAGTTAGAGTAGGAATAGGCCTAGATGTGGAGGTGGGGAATGTTGAGAACAGAAGAACATCAAGAATGACAGAGACAGAATAGAGACTATAAATGACTTGTTTATCATGGAACACTTTATATTGTCATGTTACAGATGAGCAGTGAAGTTGAGAGAGTCCTATTTAGAGGACACAAATCTAGTGAGCGATGGAGCTGTAGGGGAGCAAAATCTCCCACCTTAAAATGTGTCTCATTGGCATGTGGATCATTTTAGGCTGATGTTTTTAAGAAACAGAAGGCTAGGGAACAATCTTCGAGCTTCCCCCTAACGGCCTAAAAGAATTTAGATAGAGGAGCTGTTCCAGGAAGGTAGGAGCTATCACCATAGACAACGACATAATAGTTCATAATAGGAACTCCCTATGATGGACAGGGAGGAACCTAGCAAAGCGTGTTAAAATTCCTCTCTCCATCCCATTGATTCTATATGGCCCAGCAAACATTTCTTTACTAAACATTCACTTTTTGTCATCTTCTTGTGAACTGCTTTCCTTCCCTTTGAAGTGTCAGACCCCTACTTTTTCTCCTTAGCACTGGGTGGCATAACATGTTTGTTTCAATTGCCTGACTGCCTATGGGCTTCGTATTCTTATGGAGCCCTCATACACACATAATTAAATTTTATTTTTTTCCTATTAATGTATCTCATGCTGATTTAATTCTTAAACCAGCCAAAACACTTTGGAAGGGTAAAGGAAAATTTTCCTTCCTTAACAGAGTCAAGGTCCAAACCAAGGTATTTTGACTCTTGAACTCACTAGCTTAACCCGTGACCATAGCCTCTGAACTATACTCACAAGGATGGAAACATGGGAATGAGAACAACTTAGTGAGGCTTCAGCAAGCCATTTCTGTAACCAAATTTGAATCATAGCGTCATCGTATAGATCTCTCCCATCTATGAAAACATTAATTCCAACATCTTACTCTCTGACCATCATTCCTGCATTTCCATTTTCTCACTTTATTATTTATGCTTATGCTTTTGGATCTCCTCAAGATCACTAGTTCTTCAGCCCCACCAGATCCCCCACCAACCAGCCTCCTCCTGATTTCAGTCCCTTACCCATCAGGGTAAGCTCTATCACTCTAATTGCTGGCTCCACCCTTTAATCCTTGCTCGCAGAAGTCCCTGTTCTGTTTCACTCACTATGCAAAACCCCAGCCTCAGGTGAAATGAGATCAAAAAGGAGGCATGCCACTGCTAAGGCTGGCTCCTAAAAACATCTAGTATCCTTCTTATTTCCTCCCCCTATATTTGCCAACGGTCATGTAAATGACCATGGCAATGATGGAAGCAAGATGGTAGAGACTCCTGCAGCCCAATATCCTCGATGACTGTGGACTAGAACCTCCATGCACTACATTTGTAATTTATGAAAAAGAGAAACCTATTAAATCATTAAGATTTCAGGTTTAGATTTGCCATTTTAATATGCATTATTGGAGATCTGCTTGTTTGTAAATAGTCTGTTGCTCATTTGGGAAAATAAACCAGTGAACAGAAAAAAAAAAAAGATTTCAGGTTTGCCTATTGCGAACGCTAGAGTCACTTAGCAGACAGAGAAACTGCTATCAGAATTGAGATACAATTGGATGAAAAACCTAAAATCTGTGGCACTAACTTAGCAGCTAAAGAGAGAGCACCAAGAAACTGATACTGGGGAAGTGTGAACAAGCAGACCTATAATTTAGAAGCAAAATTTGTAGCGAAATATGGAACTAAGATTGTATACATGCTGAGCCAGTGATGCCCAGAAAAATAGCTGGAGGAATCAGAAAGAAGTAGTCATGGTTGTTCATTATTGGATGGCTATTGTAAGAAGGAGATCATTTCGGGACGTAGTTGGCTGATTTTCAATTAGAAGGAAAGGAAATAAAGAAAGGCCAGAAATTTGGGGCCTCAGAAGGTTACAAAAGCCAAGAGCCTGTAAACTCAAATTTTAAAAAAGATAAAATTGAAGAATATGCTGAGTGGCAGAGCCTTCAGAAAATGTTATCAGTGGAACAAAATGAGTCTTCCCCATGGCAAAGATGAGATTAAAGAATGTCACATTTCCATGCATTTTTTTTGTCAAGTCCAGGGTAAACTGGTATTAAGAAAGAGAGGCAGGTCACAAGAAGGTAAAGAAATAAAACAAATTGAGAATATTGTCCAGACAATAAATTGGGGCTGGGTTTCTGGCATAAGGAGCTGATAAAAAGATAATAGATCAGAAGCCTCTTAAGATTTTAGGTAATTGTATTGGACCAAAGGTTCAATGAGTTCAGACCAAGAATTCTTTGAATGTATGAAACTAAAAGGAACCATAGCATCCCTTAATATCACTAGCAAAAACCAAAACCCAAAACCCAGGCTTCATAAGCTATGCAGCCCTGAAGGAAGAACTACTCAAATACTGTCACCAGGGGCTCCAGAGACTCTGGACAAGATGGCTTCTTCAGCAGAAAAGGGTTAAAAACTCATCAGGGAAATGTCTGCACCTCCAGGAAGGGGCCTTCTCAATACCTGCTTCTCTGGAGTCCGTAACTGTGGGAAACCAGTGGTTGCTGCATGCTTGCCATTCTGTCCTTTCCTAAATGGGGGAAGTTCCCCAGCTTTCTATCCCAAATCACTATTATTTAGGATGGCAGTTTGCTTATATTTTTAGTTCAGGTTTCTGGAAACAAAGGGGCACTTAAGAGAGAGGACTGAACATCCCCTGAAGCTTCTGGGCCTTGAGCTGGGTACAGGGATTCTAAAGGGCTTTGAGTTACCTCTCCTGGAGGGATAGATGATAGAGTTGGGGTGGATGGTTGTGTTTTATGTTTGGGCAGAAGAATGGAGTGTTTATTTGGTGACCAGAAGGATTGACTGTGGTATAGACCATGATACATTTCCCCCATTATTTTCCTCTACCTCCTAGGCAGCCAGCTAGGCAACATGGTGTAGTCCCTCTTGCAGGCCAAAAGAACCACATGACTGTGTTCTGGCCAATGGAATGAGAGAGAGAGATGTGTGCCCCTGTCAGACTTGGTCCATACAGACCAGCTCAACCTGCCACACTTGCTCCTCCTCTGTCTGCTGGCTTTCTGTCAGTGCCCAAGGTGACCTTGGACACCATGCATGACAGATGCTGGAGCCTATCACCCTAAGTTCCTGAGTAACTGCTTGAGGCTGGTGTCCCCAGCTCTACTGATTGGACTTTGCCTCCATGAGAAATAAGCTTCTTTTGTGTTAAGCCACTGAGATGTGCGGCTTTTCTTTCATAGAAACAAAAGTTGTTTAATAATACAGTGTGGAAGGGTTCTCCAAGCAGAACAAAGAGCAAAGGAGTAACTATTTTCCCCTGCTTTTCTGTAAGCCTGTGTTTCAGAATAGGAGCCTCACTTCCATTCCTCACTAATGTTTTGAGGGATACCCGGGTGGCTTAGTTGGTTAAGCATCTGCCTTCAGCTCAGGTCATGGTCCTGGAGTCCTGGGATGGAGAGCCACATCCATCAGACTCGGCTCTGTGGGGAGTCTGCTTCTCCCTCTCCCTCTGCCTGCCACTCTGCAGGCTCCTGCTCTCTCTCTCTTTGTGTGTGTCAAATAAATAAAATCTTAAAAAAATTTTTTTAAAAACCCCACAAATGTTGATTTGATCTTACTACCCATAGTAGTTCCCACCACCAACCGTTACATCCAAAAAGACCAGATACAGTTTTCCCTCCCATCCTACAGAAGGGCTGGGTGTCTCTCTTCATGTAAAAAAGATCTGGGTTTATATACTAGTCTGCCCCTTACCTACAATGCAATCTGGAGCAATTTAAAATTGTCCTCAGTTTTCTCATTCATAAAGTTCACTATATGAATAAGGATAGGTCTTATAATGCTCTATAACAAGCCGAGATCTAAGTTTTTCACACAGCAAAGCTTTATTCTTATGCACAAATATCTACATAGATGTGGGTGACCTTTTAGGACAATTTTCCTCCATGTGGTATGTTCAAAGTCCAGGCAGATAAAAACTCCATCCTGTAGCTTCGTCCTTGGTCAATGAATTTGAGGAGAGAGACTAGACAATAACCCAGGGCCATCTCAAGTCCTCCACCAGAAGGAACTCATGTCACTTCCTCTAACAGCCTATTGGCTAAAACTCAGTTCCTGGCCTGGCCCAATGGCAGTGAGGTCTTCCTTGGACTAGAAAGGCACCCCTAATATCTACAGCATTTGGATCACAAAACTTTTTTCCATACCTGGTGAAAAATCACACAAGATAAATAAAAGAAAGCTTCTTTATAAAATTCTGAAAAGCTATATCCATACCATAAAACTGGTTTCTTCATTCCCTATTGGGAATATAGAAGATTTATGAAATCTTAGAATGTACTTATTTTAGATCATTATTTTCAAATGACACTCTCTCGTATCTATCTGTTTTGTTTTAAAGCCTATGCACGCTAAACCTTAATTCAATTTGGTATACACATGTTAAGTATCTACTAAGTTCCAACACTTTCCCCAGGGCAATTGAGTCAGACCTGATTTTTGAGGCTAGTCAATGCGAAAAGCACAATATAGAAAGTTACATAAGCCCTTCTTCAAAGGATGCCTAGTTGAAATCTGACTTTTACTGGGTTCTGCCAAAGTCCAGCCGCTGTATCTCTAGAATCCTTCAAGTGTCATTCCCTAGTCTCCCTGGCACACAGGAATTGCTTTAATTCAGAATCTTTGTTATTTATTTAACAAAGAATTTAGATAGGCTGGGGGAAATAATGATGCTTTATTATCTCTCTTCTGTTTTTTCCCAATACTCTACACTGCACAAAACATATAATTTCAATTTGCTCCCTTACATTCCCCCCATGGATTGGTGGCTAATAAATATCCTGGGGATTTCTAGACGCTCAGCTCACCAGGATCTGAATTTTCCCCTGCAAAGTTTGATGTTACCTTTGTGTGCATGTGTCTTTCTCTCTGTGTGGCTCAAACTTTTCTAAAAGAAAGTCAAACTGTCCTTTCTCTGCCTTATCCCCTTTACCCTAATCCATCTGTTATTATTCCCCTGGCTTCTCTGAGGACTAAATGTCCCTAACTTAATTTTGCTGAAACTAATGATATGGCAAAAAGGAAAAAGACAGAGGGAGAAAATGGCAGGATGTAGATTGCCATTAGTCTATACATATATAATTGAAGATTTCAAGTGGGGGAAAGTTTGCTGCAACATTGTTAGAACTGCTCTTCAGGGTGCAATTGCCAACCAGGTTTCAAAATTGCAGAGTGGGAAAGCAGCCTGACATCAGGGAGGTGGGTAACAGGCTGCTGAGCCTCTTGCCAAGATTTAATAATTATGATGAAAATGCAGTAATCTCATTGCAAGAGGCAAAGGCTATTTCGAGCACCCCGGCCCCATCTCAGCTCTGTCTTTCCAGATCAGGCCTCATTGTTCTCTCACTTAATGTAACCATAGCTTTCAGTTTTCCAAGAGCTTCTCAACTAATCCCTCTTTGTTATTCTGCTTGCGTCTTGTCTTTGAAAAAATGGAACACAATCCACAGTCATAACATGCGCCCATTGTGAAGGAGGATGACACTTCAGGAACTCGGAACACAGACTAGTAAGTGCTTTCAGGGCCAGATGTAGGCCGTGGGTTTTACTAAAGTTTTGTAACCCCCAAGAGTTTGGATTAACAAAGCCACAGGTCAAAAGTCTACCACCAATTGTGATTTGTTTTCCTGGAGAAGTAGATGGACTTAAAATCTTTTGGTGCAAGTCGTCAAAGTTGTTTCTTTGCCCCCAGAAACCACCCTCACACCAAATATTGCTCTTAGCTTCCAGAGCACTTGGCCCTTTTATAAAGGTCTGTCCCATACAACATTTCCCTTTCTGATCTCAGTACTGCAGGAAGGAAGCTTCTGTGTACCAAATGGATTCTGGAGGCCAGACCCTGTGCTGGGTACTTCATGTTACTACTTCCAAACATCTTTAAGGTATTTTATTAAAAAAAAAAAAATATATATATATATATAATATCATAAATCTTATATATTATATATATTATATACAATCTTAATCTTATATTTTATATATATTATATCATATCATAAATCTTATATATCTCACATATAAGATTCGCCAAAACCAAACTGGGATAGAACAAAAAGGAAAAAAAGAACAAAGGTAGGAATTTAAAATATAGCCAGGGATAAGGCTAAGAATATTGTCATACATTCTTGCCACAGAAGTGACAAGTTTGGCTTCCAAGTTTGACAGCGGCCAATACAAACATAAGGAACAATTTAATAAAAACCAATGCAAAAAGGGAAGCAAAAATCATACAGGTCATAATATTCATCAGATAGAAGTAGACCAGTGGCTTAGGAAAAACATGTCCATTCTTCTGACCAAAAAACAGACAGGAATTCTGGGATTTCTCATAAACAGGTCACTGTGTATTGCATAGACGGCAATATCATCCACTACATCCTTGAACAAGAACCAATTATACATAGAAGTGGGTTTATTCTTGTTGAAATATAGGCTACCACCACACAGAGCTAGGGAGACATGAGTGAGGCTCCTAGGGCACACAGTTTAAGTAGGCACTCAATCCCAGGATTGTGCCAATGTGTCCTGAAATTCTGTGCCCTAGTCACCCTCACTTCTCTCTTTAGTCCTGTCCCTGGGATCACATCACTCAAAGTCATATTCAGTAGGAAGAATTCTCTGAGGCAGTGGCTCTCACAGTGGATAACGTTTCCTTCCAAGAGACATTCAACAAAATCTGGAGACGTTGTTACTACTGGGCAGGTGGTACCGGCATCTTGTGGATAGAGGCCAGAGATGCTGCTGAACATCCTACGTGGTACAGGACAGCCACTGTGATGGTTAATTGCATGTGCCGACTTGACTGGCCACAGGGTGCCCAGATTAAACATTACTTCTAGATGTGTCTGTGAGATGGTTTCTGGGCAGAACCAGCATTTCAATCAGTGGATTCAGTAAAGTAGATTGACCTTCCCATTGTGGGCACCCGGAAGACCTAAATAGAACAAAAGGTGGAGGAAAGAGGAATCTGTCTTTTTTTTTTCCTTGTCTCACTGTTGAGCTAGGACATCTCATCTTATTTCCTCTTGTCCTTGGATTGGGATCTTCACCTTTCGCTCCATTGGTTCTCAGGTCTTTGAACTTGGACTGAATTCCACATTGACTCTGGATCTCTACAGGCAGACAGCAGATTGTGGAACTTCTTAGCCTCCGATCACATGAGCCAAGTTCTCACATAAATATTCTGTTTCTCTGGAGAACTTGCCTATTATAGCTACCCACAATAGATAACATCATCAGTGCCCAGGCTGAGGCAACTGTACTCTGAGAAGAGTCATACTCTTATGTACAAACCCCCTTGCTCATGTGGCTACTAGATCTACCATAAGATCCCTCATTCTTAGCCCCAAGGTAAGTGAATCGATGAGCCCGACTATTGCAAGTTCCTCAGTATCACCAGATGCCTGCTTTCTATCTTCCACATGGACAACTGTGTCAGTCTCTGGATCAGACACTTTTGATTGCTAATGCAGCAGCATCCCCACAGCGACATCATCTCTGCTCAGAAAACTCATATTTGTCCTTGGAATCAAAGAAAGAGTTCACATGGGGCTCCTGGATGGCTCAGTGATTGAGCGTCTGCCTTTGGCTCTGATGGTGATCTCAGAGTCCTGGGACTGAGTCCTACATCAGGCTTCCTGCAGGGAGCCTGCATCTCCCTCTGCCTCTCTCTGTGTCTCTCATGAATAAATAAAATCTTAAAAAAAAAAGAGTTATCTTGATTCAACCCAATCATATTATCTCACTCCTCTTTGTCAGTGTTTGGCCTATGTATGAGCATTTTCCCAATGAAATATAAGGGAAGTCTGCTTGGGAAGTTCTGTGAAAGACTTTTTCATTTCTGATAAAAGGGCTGACCCCTTTTCCCTCTTTCCTGACTTGAATGTGGATGCAATGTCCAGAGCTGTGGTAATCATCTTGTCCTCATGTGGTGATAAGAAAGAGGGAGATAGGAAACAAAGAGAGGAAGGGGGGAGGGAGGATACACTCTTGCCACTCGGTTTTTTTGAGCTTACTATCCCTTTTGCCTGGAATGCTCCCTTTCCCTCTTTTACATGGATAATTCCTAGTCATACTTGATATCTCACCTTAAGGATCTTTCCTCGGGAGAGCCTCCTCTAACCTGCCTGAGTCTGTGGAGTGTCATGTAAGCCTCCCTCACAGCGTTTGCCAGAGTTGCAATTTTACATTTCTTTGTGATATAATTTGCTTGTGTCTTATCTTCCTGACTAGACTCCAGGCTTACAGGATGACTAAAACCATCACAATATCTCCAGTTTTTGATGTTTAGATGCTCAATAAGCAATTTTCTTTTCTTTGTTTTTCAATGAAAGAGGCTTAAAACATCTGGGCTCTGGAATGTCTTCGATCTTTCATGCAATCTTCCTGGAAAATTATTTTGTTCAATAGAATGTTTGATAAATAGTGAGTAGGTATGAGCTCGAGATTCTACTTCCTAAGAAATGCCTACAATCCAGATATTGCATGCAGCCAGTTAAATCCCACAATATTAGAGATCATTGAACTGGAGCAGGTGGGACTGACTTCCTTTCTGAGAAAGGGACTCTTCTACCTGCCATCAGAAGAGAGCAGAGAGAGGACTCCAGGCAGGGTGCAAATTCTCAGCAGAAAGTCATTTTGTGTGCTTCATTACACAGGCTAGTGGTGAATGAAGCTCTAGAGTCACACAATGGCTAAAAATCCAAGTGTTTGACATAGAGAATTCTATTTAAACATCACAATGATAATGTACTCATATGAGATAAGTATGATTATCTCCATTTCATAGAAAGGTAGGCTCTGTTGATGAGTCAAAAGGCAGCACTGGAACCCAGGTTCATCTAACTCCTCAGTTTATTCTTTCCTCTGTACCATTGACTTTCTTTTCTTTTCTTTTTCTTTTTGTTTTTAGATTTTTAAAAATTTATTTATTTTTTATTTTTTTTTCCATGATAAATACTTTATTTATTTTTTTTTGTGTTGTTGTTTTTTTTTTATTTTATAAATTAATTTTTATTGGTGTTCAATTTACCAACATACAGAATAACACCCAGTGCTCATCCCGTCAAGTGTCCCCCTCCGTGCCCGTCACCCATTCACCCCCACCCCCCGCCCTCCTCCCCTTCCACCACCCCTAGTTCGTCCCCTGCATATTCTCAGACCATAACGCCTTGAAATTAGAACTCAATCACAAGAAGAAGTTTGGAAGGACCTCAAACACGTGGAGGTTAAGGACCATCCTGCTAAAAGATAAAAGGGTCAACCAGGAAATTAAGGAAGAATTAAAAAGATTCATGGAAACTAATGACAATGAAGATACAACTGTTCAAAATCTTTGGGATGCAGCAAAAGCAGTCCTGAGGGGGAAATACATCGCAATACAAGCATCCATTCAAAAACTGGAAAGAACTCAAATACAAAAGCTAACCTTACACATAAAGGAGCTAGAGAAGAAGCAGCAAATCGACCCGACGCCCAGCAGAAGAAGAGAGTTAATTAAAATTCGAGCAGAACTCAACGAAATTGAGACCAGAAGAACTGTGGAACAGATCAATAGAACCAGGAGTTGGTTCTTTGAAAGAATTAATAAGATAGATAAACCATTAGCCAACCTTATTAAAAAGAAGAGATAGAAGACTCAAATTAATAAAATCATGAATGAGAAAGGAGAGATCACTACCAACACCAAGGAAATACAAACGATTTTAAAAACATATTATGAACAGCTCTACGCCAATAAAAATTTATTTATTCATGAGAGACACACACAGAGAGAGAGAGAGGCAGAGACACAGGCAGAAGGAGAAGCAGGCTCCATGCAGGGAGCCTGACGTGGGACTCGATCCCAGGACTCCAGGATCTCACACCCCGGGGCTGAAGGCAGCACTAAGCCGCTGAGCCACCTGGGCTGCCCACCACTGGCTTTCAAACTTGGCAGACATTGTAATCATCTGGTGAACCTTAAGTTTCATTCTCAAAATTTCAAATGCAATTCTTTAGGGATTTTAAAGCTCTATAAGTGATCTTTGTGTGCAGCCAAGCTTAAGAATCTCTACTCTAACTCATCTTTAAAGCAGATGGCTCAAAGTGGGTTGAATAATGGCCCCTAGAAAGATATGTCCAAGTCTTAGCCCCCAAACTTGAGAATGTGACCTTATTTGGAAAATGAGATTTTGAAGATGGAATCAAGTTAAAGAAATTAAGATGAGATCACCCTGAATTTAGGGTGGGGTCGTAATCCAATGATAGATGTCTTTATAAGAGAAAGGCAGCAGGAGATTTGAGACAGAAAGACACAGAAGAGAAGGCTCTGTGAAGACTGAGGTAGTTATTGGAGTTATATGACCGCAGGCCAAGGAAGGTGTGCAGCTCAGAAGCTGGAAGAAGCCAGGATTCTCCCTGAGGGCCTTTGGAGGCAGCATGGACCTCCTGACACCTTGACTTCAACCTTCTGGCCTCCAGGACTGGGAGACAATAAATTTCTGTTTCTAGCCACTAAATACGTGGCAGTTTGTTACCAAAAACCTACAAGAGCAATACCAGGACCCACTTCCAAGTCTTCTCAGTCAGTAGGTTTTGGATGGGGCCTGACAGTTTGCATTTCTGACAAGTCACCAGGTGGTGCTGATGCTGCTAGTCTGGGGACCACACCTTGAGAACCATCACTCTATCAGGCAGCCCTTGCCCATCTGCTCAGCTTTCTCAGCGCCTCTGTGGAAGCCATCCAGAGAGGGATGTGGGGAACAACTAAAGGAAAGGAGAAACGTGGAGGCCTTTCAGACTTCAGTTATCATTGTGATTAACTTTGGAAAGTGAATCGGGACTTAGATCTGGAACACTTTTCTATTCCCTTCACAATTACCACAAGAATTATACAAGAAACAATGTAATGTGCCAGACACTAGGAGAAGCCCCTCAACAGCCTGCCCCAGAACCTGTGTATATGAGTTTGCACTCACCCCCTCTGATTGTCTCTTGGTTGGTTGCAGAGAATGAGGTGCCCCTTTTCCTACACAGAGTACTTACGTACTGTTCTACTGGGGATCCTGTTGACTCTTGCCAGCCTCAGAGATGTCCCATGGATATCCAGTATCTAGTCTTCGGTGGCCGTTACAGTCTCATTAACAGATACTCAGGACTTTAATCTCTTAACAAAAAGGCTTTTGTTAGTCCCTGGTCCTTTCTCAGATGCCACCACATTTCCTCACCCTTGTACGGGGCCATTGAGAGTGACAAGGTGTACTTTTATTCTATTTCTTCTTCTTGCCCACTCCCTCACCCAGAGGAGTTGCATAGCACCTTCCTATATGAGGGGTTTTTTCTTCTTTTTTTCACACTTTGAAGTTAACCTTCCTTTTCCTACTCCTTAAAACCTGCTGGTCCTCAATTGTCTTTTCTGGTCCTCCTACTGTCACAATGGACTCTTCCTGGATTATTCATCTACATACAGGATTTCATGAGCACCTTTTTGATGAGGAATCCTTGATCTTTATTTCCAGCTTGGATCTCTGCTTCAACTCTAGACTCTATTTTCCATTTGTTTACTCCCCTTGGGGATTGTCACCAATTCGATAAAGATGGTGCCTCCTCTCTCCCAGTCTGGTGGTCAAGCCATAGGCTTATGAATAACCCTTTAGTCAAAAGTAAAAGAAGCCATAATGGAAATTAGAAAAGATTTTGAATTGAATGATAAAAACAAATAACATCATCTTAACTATAGAGAATAAACAGAGAGTTTCCAGAGGGCGGCGGGTGGGTGGGGGAAATGGGGAAAACAGGTGAAGGGGATTAAGGATACAGATATCACGATGAGCACTGAGAAATGTGAAGAATTGTTGAATTATTCTATGGTACACCTGAAACTAATACAACATTGTATGTTGATCATATTGAAATTAAAATAAAATAAAATAAAATAACCTAAAATTTGTGAGGTACAGCTAAAGCTGATCTTAAAGGGAACTTTATTGCTTTAAATGTATACACTAGAAAAGAAGAAAGGCTGAAAATTATTTTAAGTACTCAAGCACTTTCTTAGAAAGCTAGACAAAATGACAATAAGTTAAACCAAGGAAAAGAGATAGAAGGAAATAAGAGTACAAATTTTAAGAATATAAAACAAATATTTAAGAATATTTTAAGAATATAAAACAAAATATACAATAAGGAAAATCAGCTAAGCCAGGTTTGTTCTTTGTTTTATTGAAGTATGGTTGACATATAATATCATATTAGTTTCAGAAGTACAATGTACTGATTCAACAACTTCATACATTATGAAATGCTCACCATGGTAAGTGTTGTCGCCATACAAAATTATGACAATATTATTGACTAGATTCCCTATGCTGTACTTTTTATTTCTGTGCCACATTTATTTTATAACTGGAAGTCTGTACTTTTTATTTCTGTGCCACATTTATTTTATAACTGGAAGTCTTCATCACCTTCCCCTACTTCTGCCCTTCCCCCTGCCCTTCTCTCCTCTGGGAACCACTAGTTTGTTCTCTGTATTTTTGAGTCTATTTATGGTTGGTTGGTTGGTTGGTTGGTTGGTTGGTTGGTTGGTTTTGTTTCTTAGATTCCATATATGAGTAAAATCATATTGTATCTGTCTTTTTCTGTCTGACTTATTTCAATTAACATAATACCCTCTAGGTCCATCCATGTTGTCACAAATGGCAAGGCTTTGCTCTTTTTTTTTTTCTTTTAAATTTCTGGCTGGGTACATTGTGTGTATATACACACCATTTTTTATTAGCCCTGTGTCTATCAATGAACACTTATGTTGTTTTCATATCTTGGCTATTGTAAATAATGCTCCATTAGACTTAGAAATGCATATATCTCTTTGAATTAGTGTTTGTGTTTTCTCCAGGTGAATAACCAGAAGTGGAGTTACTGGGTCATATGATAATTCTTTTTTTTAAGTTTTTGAGGAACCTCCATACTATTTTCCATCGTAGCTGCACCAGTTTACATTCCTACCAGCAGTGCATGAGGGTTCCCCTCTCTCCCTCTCCTCACCAACACTTGTTATTTCTTATCTTTTTGATACCAGCCTTTCTGGTTGGTGTGAGGTGTATATTATTTATGATTTTGATTTGCTTTTGCCTGATGATTAGTGATATTGAATATCTATGCATGTGTTCTTTGGAACACATCTGTATGTCTTCTTTGGAAAAAAAAATGCCTTGTCAGGACAAAGTTTGTCTTTGTTTTTTTTTTTTTTATAAATTAATTTTTATTGGTGTTCAATTTACCAACATACAGAATAACACCCAGTGCTCATACCGTCAAGTGTACCCCTCAGTGCCCGTCACCCATTCACCCCCCCCCCCGCCCCCCTCCCCCTCCAGAAAAGACCCCAAACAGCCAGGGGAATTTTAAAAAAGAAAACCATATCTGGGGGCATCACAATGCCAGATTTCAGGTTGTACTACAAAGCTGTGTTCATCAAGACAGTGTGGTACTGGCACAAAAACAGACATATAGATCAATGGAACAGAACAGAGAACCCAGAAGTGGACCCTGAACTTTATGGTCAACTAATATACAAAGTTTGTCTTTGAGAAGACAAATAACATTTGGAAAATTTCTAATAAAAGAGATTGAAATGTTTAAAAGGACAGGTTACTAATAACAAGAAAGAAAAAGGGGTTATCATTACCAATTCAACAGATGACATGAATAATTATCTGACATTAATATATGTATAAAAAATGAATACATTTGTAAAAAAAAAAGGTCTTATCAAAGGTAACCCCAAAAGAAATAGGAAACTTGAAAAATCCTGCATTTATATGGAAATTGAATTCCTAATTAAAACCTCCTTATTTATTTATTTATTTATTTATTTATTTATTTATTTAATCTTTATTTTTTTTAATTTTTATTTATTTATGATAGTCACACAGAGAGAGAGAGAGAAAGAGAGAGAGAGAGGCAAAGACATAGGCAGAGGGAGAAGCAGGCCCCATGCACCGGGAGCCTGACATGGGATTCGATCCTGGGTCTCCAGGATCGCACCCTGGGCTAAAGGCAGGCGCTAAACTGCTGTGCCACCCAGGGATCCCAAAAACCTCCTTATTTAAGAAATATCCGGGCTTGATGCCTCAACCAATTAATTCCTCCAAATGTTTAAAAACTGAATTATTATTGTTCAAGGCAAATGGTAAATAATTCTCAGAGAAGATGCTTCTGCAGCTCAATGTAAAGAAATTGACTTATGTGGATGGAAGATGGGAAGTGGAATGTTACTCAAAAAAGAGGAAGTAAGCAGGCATAAGAGTATGTAGCTGAGAAATGGGGTGTGAGGCAGGGGACACATATTTGCTGAGTAGTAAGAGATGAATCTTGCTAAATGAGAGAAACTGGATTGCAGAACTCTTCTGGGGTAGATATTTGGAGGCTAGTTGTTAGAGAGCTGAGATGGTAGGAAAAGAAATGTTGATTTGAACTGATAAGTATGAGAAATCCCTGAGATGCATCATCTAAGTAACCAAATGAAAGCAGAATGTAGGATGAATATTTTTGGAAGCTTTATGTGGGATGGATTTGTGAGAGCCAAGGAGTGGCAAGGCGAGGTGTTCAGAGACAGTGGTGGAGATTGAGACATGAGGTACAGAGATCCTGGCTTGGGGTGGTCACTGGGAACCAAGAACTTTGAATCTATGGGGTCTTTCAAAAAGAAGAAAGAGACCAAGGTAAGATAGAAAGGCAGACAAGAGGGGGTGCTGAGGAAGAAAGACAAAGGGGGAGAGGTTGGGAAGGAAGGGGGAGGGGAGGGCAGGAGAGGAGGCAAGCCAGCCCCAGGAACGAAGGTCGTTCTCCAGGAACCTGATGGCTCCTCTCCTGCTGACTAGCTATCCCACAATGACTTTGAGTATTTGTTTTTTATCAGCACAGAGCTGGTGAAGTGTCCCTGTCTCCGTATAAATTTCTCTTTTTCTCTTTATCCCATCACTGCCATCCCAGCTAAAACAAAAGACATCTGTAGGGCATTCTGCTAAGTCTGCAGTGACCTTGTTACTGCTGATATGCCTGAGTAGGTTTGGGACAGATTTCCCAAAATGAAGCACAGTTCTGTGTATAATAAATGCATGCGCAGATATCTTTATTACTCCGTGAATTGTTTTTTTTTTCTAATTCAATAAATATTACGCGAAGGTCAGGGTCAGAGGGAGCTGGAGTCTCCTCGCCAGCAGAATGGAAACACCTGCAATATGAAGCCAGAAAAGGCAAAAAAGGAGCGCTAATGGTCTTCATGCTTTACATCTGCATCTCTTCACTAATGTTCACATTTTGTAAAACGGAAGTTCAAGACAACTTTTTCAATTTATGAGCAATAAGGAGCAAATGGGGAAGATCATTCATGAAAATGAGATAGTTTTCCAATTATCAGTGACATTCATCTTTAAACCCCCAAAAGCATGGTTTTCCAGAAATGCTGCAGTCAGTGTGAAAATGTAACTATTGATTTTACTTTTATGGCAACACCGTACGGAAGAACTTTAGAAACTCGGCATCAGACGAGGTTTGAGAGACCATTTTTTTCAATCCGTTCAGGTTGACAGACGATCCCCAGATGATTTCAGTGACTTGCCGATGGTCACTCCTGCAAGGCCACTCATAAAGGTAATAAAAGTAGTATTAACAGGAAATGACTATTGAGGGCCTACTATGTGCCAACCATTGTCCTGGAAATGTTGCCAGCATCAACTTGTTTCATCCTAACTTTATATTTACTCTAGTTTGGGTGCTCTGACTTCAGTGCATGTGTTAGAGGCTCAGATAGTCTGTGGGTGGGGACAAGGAGAGAAAGTGCCACTGCTGGGGGTAAAGATGATGGGGGGCACACAAAAGAAATGAAGTAAAGTACAGACAGTATTTCCAGTGGCCTCCAAGAGAGACAGATATTTCTGGTGCATTCTCCAGAGATGTTTATTACTAACAGTGCATGTACGTCTGCCTCTACTTCCCGAAATTGCTCCTTATAGTAGAAAGGAAACCAAGAAGAGGTTGTTTCAATTACAGTGATTATGCCTAAAAGGCTCTCTTTCTCCTCTCCAGCCATTTGAGGAAAAGAGAAAATCAAATCAAGACACAGACCAGCAAAGAACTACAGCTGTCCTTTTTTTTCTTAAAAAAAAAATAATAATAATAATACGTATTTTTAAACTAACACCTCTGGAGCTCCGATCCCTCCTCTGTAAAATGAAGCAGCAGGAATAAATTGTGTCCAAACTCCCACCCATCTCAGACTCTATAATGTCCTCCTCTCTCTGTTTCACTAGGAAGATAGGATGTTGCTTCACATGAAGCCACTAATTTTCTGCCAACTTAGGTGGCCTGTGGTGGCAGGAGCAATGGTGCCTGGTGGTGGTCCTGGTCGATGGCAATTGAGTTTTCTTCTCTCCTTCATGTGGATCTTGTGGCTAACCCTGCATTTCAGCGTTCCCAGGTGAGGCAGGAAATCTCATGCTGACTCAGTATCCCATGAGGCCTCCTTCTGTTCCGGCTCTCCTCATAGCTAAGCATGTAGGGTGTTGGGAGCAAACCCAGGCCACCACAGGTTTTGGGTGGATCTGGCCTTAGCAAGCCTTCTCTCATACTCGAAGCTTGGCGCTGACCTATTTTCCGCCACATTGTAATAATTGGCAAGCTGCTTTGTTTCCAAAACCTGAACCCATCTCATGCTCAAGTATTTGTTAACTGACTCTCCATCTTGTTCCCATGTTGAAATCGTCATCTGATAAGCAGCAGAATATTTATGACCCTTAGGCCCATGCCTGATTTGTTCTTACGAGTCTCTTACCCACTACTTCTCCACCCCAACCCAAGACTCCTGTGGAAGGGTGGCTTCCCTGAGTCCCATCCCTGTGTCTGGGGCTCTGCTACTGTGAACCTATTTTCCATATGTCCTGCTTATTTCTCTGGATCATCCAGCACTTCCTAGAATTCCCTCTGGCATGCTCTGTTCACCTGCCACATACCCTGTCTCAGTATTAGACTTTCTTTCATCTTCCTGACAGCCTTTCTGCTGGCTGCTAGCCCAAGCTCCTTACTACCTGGTCCCTTATCATGTGTTGTCCAGTTTCTCTGTTCCTCCTGCCTCGTGTTTTCTCCAATCCCAAAGCAGAACAGGATACATCTCCCTCCTCTGTGTTGTTTCTTTGTTGTTGTTGTTGCCGTTGTTCATACACACTGGAAATATTTGTGGATGGGGTCAAATCTGGGGTTTTACCCAGTGATTCCCATGTAATGTGCACCCAGCAAGTACAGATTGAATAAATGAAGTCACGGTCCAGCTCTCATTACCCTGCCCGGCCCACTGCAGTTAACCCTGCTATGCCATCTTAGGTTGTAAGATAGGCATCCCCTTCTTTTAGCGGCACTTCTCCTTCATATCGCCCACTCAGCAACAACCCGAGCACCCCCAGCAACTGAGGATACTTCAAAGACTGCACTTTTATCCTGCCTTCGGAAACTTTTGTTCAGTTCTCGAGAAATGGTCAACTAGCCCTGTGGGAACCCGTTGGGGTTCATTATCTTTCGACAGCAAAGCAGAATCAAAACAAAATGAGCAGATAGATCTAAATGAATCATTCTCTGGTGCATCAGACCCAGATAAATGGCATTTGGGTGGTGCAGCTAAAGAGAAGCTGTCACTGTAAACTTCTGAGGATGGCAATCAATGTGAGTGCAAGTTCTCAACAGCACATGGCATGGAAACAGCTGCATAAATAATAAATACTAAAAACACTGCCTTCCCCACCCACTGCTCAACGTGAATTTATCAGAAGTGAAGTGGGCTGGAGGAGGAAAGTAATAATTGCCAATCAGGAGGCACTTTACATACATAATTTTATAATGTGGGTCTGATCATGTTCCCCCTCAGTTCAAAGCCTTCTGGGGGTTTTCCCTACCCTGCAGAGGAAAGACACAGACCCGAGGGGGGCCTGAAGGACCACGTAGAGCCCCCACGCCTTTGCTTCTTCCCCTCGGCTTCTGTGGCTTGCTTCCCCCCCGGTTCAGACCTTGCCTGCCCACTGGCCTCTTTGCTGCAGCTCACAAATGTTCTGGTGTACTCCTGACTCAGAGCCTTCATGTTTGCTGATCCCTCAGTGGGGGCAGGCTTTGTATGCACTTCCTAGGGCTGCTGTGACAGAGAACCAACAACCGAGTGGCTTCAAACAACAGAAACATGTTGCCTTACAGTTGGGGAGGGTGCAGGTCCCAAACCAAGGCATCGGCAGGGCCCTGCTCCCCATGACAGGGCAATGGGGAGGATCCTTTCTGGTCTCTTCTAGCTTCTGGCGTTTGCCAGCAATTGTCGGTGTCCTCTGACTTATAGATGCATCCATCCAATGCCATCCAATGGCATCCGATGGAGCCATTTTCTCCCTGTGTCTTCACATGTCATCCTTCCGCATGGGTCTCTCTGTGTGTCCATGATGTCCCTATTTGTGAGGATACCAGCCATGTTGGATCAGGGCTATCCCAATGACCTCATTTTAACTTGATTACCTCTATGAAGACCTCATTTCCAAATAAACTCACCGTCTTGCATTACTAGGCTCTAGCACTTCAACAGATCCTTTGGGGAGACACACTTCAACTCTTAACATTCTTCTCCCAAATGTCCCTGTGACCTACTCTCTCCCTTCTTTATGCATCACCACATTAAGGGAGCCTCCTCTGACACCTCTTCCCAAATTCCACCTTTCTTCCCCGAGCCTCTCTTCTGTTCTTCTATATTTTATGTTTCTTCCAGAGCTCTTATCACCATGTCACCTACTATTTATTTTTCTTATGAGTCTTGTTTTTGTTGGTCTCCTCCCCATGGGTTATCAGCTCCACGAGGACAGTGATTCCATCTACTGTGGTCACTGCTGTTTTCCCAGAGCCTAAAATGGTGCCTGACACATGGTAGGTACTCAGCAAATGTTTATTGAAGGAATAATCTTTATTCCTTACCGCATCTGGAAGTTATTAGGATGATTGTCACCCCCATTTTATAAATAAGGCAATTGATGCTTGAAAAGATTAGGTATCTTGCTCAAGATAACACAGCTAATGAGTTTTGGAACTGGGATTTGAACCAAGTCAAATTGACTCTAAAACCTGTGCTCAATTCATTCTACTGGGCTGCCCAGGGCAGAAGGAGGGACTTCCTGCAGATGTATGTGGAATTCTGCAGCTGCTGAAATTATTGCTTTTTTCCTCTAGATAAAACGGCACTTGAAAAACATCATCAAAATGTAAATCTTCAAGTCTAAGTAAGTGGTCTGGCTCGGCTCACAATGTCACTCAGACAACTGCAACATTAGAATACAGTTTGTGTATCTCTCAAATTAAAAAAAAAAATCCAATTAGGCAAACTACTCTTTGGCTCAGGTGATGGTTTTATTTCTCTGGGCAGATTAGAAACCCAAGAAGCATATGCAGTCTGAGTTCCCAGACAGCTGGGAGTTGGGCATGTATTGCTGCTTTTAAATTTTAGGCACAAAGGCTTCCAGACCAGAGTGAAACCTGAATGTCAAATTAACAGATGCTGTGGTTATAACCCCCAAACCCTCACTTAACCAGCAAACACATGTACTGCATTTCCACAGGCAAAGAAAGTTAAACAATGATCTCACTAAATCAAGCCCCAAACCTGCCAGCAAGGCAAAGGAAGTTGTTTCTATTTGAATTAGCCAGATTGGCTGTCAGCATGGATCACATCCACTGGATAATTGCTCATCTTTCGTCTTTCCTCAGCCTGCATAGCCACAGTCTAGGAGTCATTGTTCAGTGGAAATCACCCATTGCTGACATGTTTCTGTCATGGCAATGATCCTCCAATAAGCCAAGGACATTAACCAGAGCCGATAGTCATGTGTGACGGTGTCTACCATCATCAAAGCTGGGGCTAATCAATGATGCAGGAACAGAAAGAGAGAGTCAGGCTGGACACAGAACTGGTTCTATATCTGAAGGCTTATAGCTGGAAAATATAAATAAAATTAAAAAAGAAAAGGAGTGGAGGCGCCCAAGTGCCAGAGTCCAACATAATATCTAAGTCAGAAAAAGGACAAAATAGAATGACACTTCCAGCCTTGGGGTAAGGAGGTTTGGGAGAAGTGTGAGCATGAGTGCTTCAGGTTGCCTAGATGTCCTGATCAGATTATGCAGGCCTGGTTCATTTGAGTGTTGGTTTGCCTCTCTTAGGCTATTGTAGGGGGAGGTCCTTAGTGACAATAAATTGCACAATGTAAGCATTGCTTCATGGGAAAGAGTTGACTTTCTTACACCCTAAACCCAACTTTATGGAAAGGAAGAGTCTTAGTCTCTGCCATGGAGCCCTCCTGACCCACAGAGGCCTCAAGTTTTCAAAGATGGTTGTAAATCTTTGTTTGATGAAGCAGATGGGATCCAAGAGAAAGGCAAGCAAGCTGCTGTTGGGAGACTTTGGGACATTGTTCTATCAGCGCTGACCTCTCGTGGCTGCCAGTAACAATGGGCCGACACTTTTCTTCCTTACACACTCCTTCTTAAGCTCCCCCAGGGAATCAGGCCTTGATATTAGTCATATTTCCTAATTCTCTGTGAAAATGGTCAGAGGCCAAAAATGACTTTTAGTGAAGCAGGTGTTAAATTTTGCTTTATGGCTCTCACTTTGCACCTCTCGAGCTTGGGTAGGCCTTAGAGATTACTATACATTTTAGTTGAGTTTCATCATTCCCATATATTGCAGTTCCAGGGAATATTGCTTTCTTAAGCCTACAAACTTTTATTACTCTATCCAAAGATGAGGATAAAGTTTCAAAATTTATTGCCCATCCTGCTTCTGTGGAATACACCCACCTCCGCAAGCACGCAGCTCAACACACCAAATTGTGCAGACATGCACGAGTCAGTCTCTCACCACCTGTGAATATGTGAGCAATTGCTGTGTGTGAAGATGCAGATGGTTATGCGTGGATGCATATTACAACCTCCTTTTACCAGAGAAACCACTTTCGAGACAACAAGCACTGTGTTACAGACAAAACATTTGGACTAGCATCTCTATTCATAAAGGATTTTTCTCCTGTTGCCCTTAATGGGTAGAAATGTTTTAAATCGCTTTTAGGCCACTTTTAAGATATTGAAAGCACTGGTGAGACAGAATCAAATAAAATGTTACATTACAAAACTTAAGGCAATTTCTTCTGTTTTCAAGTCATATGGAACCGTATAGAAACGAAATGCTATTCACGAAAACGTTTTGTGAAAACACCTGTGTTGGATCTAGAATAGACATCTCCATGTCAACAAACAGAGCTTCCCGTGACTCACTTTGTGATTGCAAATGCGATCCTCAAAAGTAGAAAACTTTTAAAGAAACATGTGAATTCCTTTCAGAACATTAAATAGAGGGCTTATTATACGAAAAGCACCATTAAATGCTAGCTTAAATGAATCTAATGTGCCAGAACACATCAGTTATGCAACTTCATAAAGATTTTAATATTCTCTTAAATAAATACACACTGAGTAAAAGCAACAGTTCTGTATCAATACTCTTACTTAGAATAAATTTGACCCTTTAACGAGTAGAAGGACTGGGCTACGGGGTTGGTAGTTACTCAATAAAGCAAGTGGGCATAGATGTGACTCCTGTGGCTTTTCTGTTTATTAGCCCTGGAGTAGTAAAGATTTTGGCCATAGATGGGTAGACATGTCCTCACAAGAATGTTTGTGATTCATGATGACCCCCCCCCAACAGGACCACACCTGCTTGTTTAGCCACATAACATGACTCAGTGTGGGGATGGCCACACCTGATAATCTTTTTTTTTTTTCAAAGATTTTATTTATTTATTTATTCATGAGAGACACAGAGAAAGGCAGAGACATAGGCAGAGGGAGAAGCAGGTTCCACGCGGGGAGCCCAATATAGCAGACATTCAACCACTGAACCACCCAGGTGTCCCCATACCTGATAATCTTATAGTGGAGACTGACAATGCCAGAAAGGCCAACAGTATCCCTAGAGAATAAAATGCTTCTAGTCTTGAGGTATCAGTTGACCTAGAGCCCGAGTTGACCTGTAGGCAATTAAGCATTCATGACTATGTCATGAAGCCTCAATACAAACTCTGCATATCAAGCTTGACTGAGCTTCACAGGTCATGCATCCTATGATGATGGATGATTTGCATTTGGAACCCTCCTTGTTCCATCTTATGAGTCTCTTCCTTTGGCTCGTCCTAATTTGCATCCTTTCCCGGTAATAAACATTTCTACGAGGGTATTTGTTTTTAGTTAAGTCCTCTGAGACTTTCTAGTGGGTTATTGAATCTGAAGGTATGAGAAATAATAATGATACACATAGATATATTTATATAATATCTCTCTATATATTTATATAATGTTCTATATATAGTTCATAGAAAAAAAAATACCTATGTAATGTCTCTGCCCCTACTTGCTGCCAATATCTGGTCTTTGATCCCAGTTCCTGACACAGAGCTCCTAAATCCCTTGGAATTTCCTGGGTGACAGGAGCATCTTTTGTTCTAATGAAGTGATACTTCGTCTGCTTCCAAATGAGTGCTGGTCACTAGAAAGACCGAGTCGTGAACAGAAGCTTGGAATTCTCCAGAGACAGGAGAGAGGTTGGAAAGTGAGGTAATAATCAATCATGGTTACGTGATGAAGCCTCCATAAAAATCCATGAACTACAGAGTTTAGAGAGTTTCTGGGTGTGATGAGCACATTTAAGTGCCAGGAGGCTGGTGTATCCAACTCCACAGGGATGGAAATTCCTGCACTCAGAACCCTTCCAGACCTCATACTACATGGGGGTTCATTTGTATCCTTTAAAATATGCCTTGTGACAAATTGGCAATAATAAGCAAACTGTTTTCCTAGGTTTTAAGAGCTGCTCTGGCAAATTTTAGAAACTGAGCAGGGATTTGTAGCCAAGTTATGTGGTAGTTGTGAGTAACATGGGGTCCTACGAGCTGTGATTAGCATTGGAAAGGGGGGCAGTCTTGTGGGACTCAGCCCTTAACCTCATAGGGGGTCTGTACCACCAGGGTTAGTGTCAGACTTGAAATGAATTGTAGGAAACCCAGCTTGTGTCAAAGAATTGGTTGATATGGGAGAAAACCCACATCCAGTATCAGAAGTGTTGGGCGCATAAGAGCACAGAAGAAGAGTGAGGGTTCTGCCCAGATGGGATGATTCTGGAAAACCCCCAACCTTGCAGAAAGTGCCAGAAATTTGGGGCCAACCATGTCCTTAACCTCAAAGTCTGGTTAATTCCTCAGTAGCCCACATATCTGGGTGTCCAGATCTCAGCCAGACTCACGAGACCTCATCAAGAGATGGTATTTTGAGGACTGGTAGGAAGGTCATGCCTCAGACTTACAGGGGAGGTGGCCCTGCACATGAGGTTGGCATATGAAGCTGATGGAATGAAGTTCGAGAGAAAAAATGCTTTTGTCTCTTTCCTGGTGCTGTTGTTGTTGTTGTTGTTGTTGTTGTTGTTGTTGTTGACTTTAGCCAGACCCAGGGAGCACAGGAGGGCTAGCCAAGACTTTGTTGTGTGGAAGGACAGGGAGGGAGACTAAGATGGGGAGGACTGAGTGGATGTCAGGAAAGGAAAGGACAGAGGATGTGAGGGAGAGACACACGGGTCACAGAATTGGGTGATTCTTGTCCTGCCACCCCCACCCCTCGGTGGGAAACATGGCAGCTTCTCGCAGCCTCCCAAGCCCTCCACCACCATATTGTAGGACATCCACTAATTACACTGCAGATGTTTTATTTTTTAATAATATTTTTACTGCACTGTTTCAGAGGGCCATATGGACAGGGGTGATGTTGAGCTTCTAAGAGCTGGAGGTGGAAACAGAAATTACAGATTGCTTTGGGGGCAGATATGGAAATAAAGTCTCGTGTAATTAAATTGCTTGTGGTCATATTCTGCTCTTCAGACAAAAGTCTTAGGGAATAGAATATCAGGCAACATTCCTCAGCCCCGGCAACAAAAAAATTCCAAGGAGAAGCCAGCAGATAGGAAATGAAATGACACAAGGAAGCCAATGAAGAACAACCATGTTTTTTTTAATTAAAAACTGAAATATATACCTGCTGAAAGGGGGAAATTAGACAAACACTGCATGATGGAGGGCAATAAAAGAAAATCTTTCACCAGGAAAAAATTTTTCAGGGTTCTATCAAAGTGTTCCTCTAAAATTGATAAAAAAAAAAAAAAGCCCTCTTTTCATTTCTTCTCCCTCCCTGAGAAAATTTATCCTTTCATTAGAAGTCAGTCATGTGCGGGAATTATTGATAGCTGCAATATTTCTTCTCGTAGTTTTTAATCAGTCACCACGATGCGTGCGCAGCCCAGAACTGTGCTGTGGTTTCTGAGAAACGTTCTCAGTTGTGTGGCCTGGCTGTTCCAGCGCTGGGCCTCAGTGGCCTCAGTCCCCAGAGAGCAGGTTGGCCTGCTCAGAGGCAGCCTGGTTTGCTGGTCACTGAGGGTAAAGGGAAAGATGAGACATTTTAGAAGTCAATATTTTTAGCCCTTTATGCTCCCTCAAGCCTAAGCACATGTATTTCTGTATTTGTTTGCATGACAACCGGTGAGCAAGCCCGGATTCTTCTGCCCATTGGACAGATGATCAGAGGAGGGTTTGCAAGATTTGACTCCAAGTCCTACGCACAGCAAAGGGGAACGTTGTTCCTCAAACATGCTGTCTCTCAGCACTGCTCCCTGGAAATCTTAGGCCTCTGTATCTGCAGATGGGGACTGGGTAGTGTTGCTCAACCTTGCACGGCACACTACAAGCTCTGAGCCGAGCATCCACAGCTGCCTTTCCTTTGACTTCAGGATAAGGGGTTCCTGGTCAGATGCCAAAGCACCTGGTACAAAAGCTAGAAAAGTATGAGCAGAAACATCTCTGCACACGAGGTTAAGCACATGAACGTTCCCCAGCCTCCTCCCCACTCTCTGAACCCACCTGTTCAATCTTCTCCTGGAGGCCCTGTCTGGCTTCCTCTGCACCCAGCTGGCTCTCCTTCCTTCTGGCTTCCTTTCCAGATCCTTCCCTGATTGAAATTCCACCTACTGAAATTCTAGTTCTGGCCCCTCTGTACTCAGGAACTCAAGCAAGTTATGTAACTTTTTTGGGTCTCAGTGTCTGCCTTTGTAAAATGGGGACATTGTGATAGATGCTCTCTAATAGTCATAATCAAAATGAATAATATATAATTTTAGACATAGATACTGTGTTATTTATCAAGATTGCCTCATTTCTTGTTTTTACAGTGAAATTTGTGGGCCATCTTGTATATTTCTTTTATAACCTTATAAGATCTAATCCAGTAATATATTCTGTTACACTTCTTCTTCGCCTGATCCACTGATTGGTTGAAAATCACTTTGTTGGTCGTTACACTCAGTCTTCTTTTTTTTTTTTTTTAAAGATTTTATTTATTTATTCATGAGAGACACACAGAGAGAGTCAGAGACATAGACAGAGGGAGAAGCAGGCTCCTCGCAGGGAGCTCGATGTGGGATTCAATCCCAAGACCGGGATTACATCCTCAGCCAAAGGCAGACATTCAACTGCTGAGCCCCCCAGGAAACCCTACACTCAGTCTTTTGATAGATTGTCAGTGGAATTTGAGATGACTATGGACTTGTAAATGTGTTTTTTGCTAGACATAGTACAAACAGTAGTAGTGATAATAGTTTACACTTATTGAGGACATATTAACCTCAGGCTCTGTTCTGAGAATTTTATATATATATATATATATATATATATATATATATATATATATATATGCTCATTTAATTCACACAACAATCATATGAGATAGGCGCCCTTGTTATCTCTGCTGCAGCGCAGGGGAAACAGTAATGTACAGAGGTTGAGTATGTTGCTCAATACTGCAAAAGCCAGCAAGTGAGTGTTAGGATACGAAAGGTCAGTCTGACTCTAGAGCCTATGTTTTCCTCCTGCCCTACACTCCTGTCCTGTGGTGTGTAGAGGAGGACCGTGAAAATGAGCAGAGGGGCATGTGATGATAGCACATAGATTCTGTTCCTAATCTTGGAGTGGAAAAGAGAAGTGAGATTTGAATAAATGATTTTTTTTTAAAGATCCATTTACTTATTTGAGGGGAAGTGGGGGGACGGGCAGAGGGAGAGAATCTTCAAATAGCTTCCCGGCTGAGCACAGAGCCTGACACAGGGCCCAATCCCATAACCCATAAGATCATGACCTAAGCCCAAACCAAGAGTCCGATGCTCACCCGACTGAGCCAACCAGGAACCCCTGAATAAATTATCTCTAAACTCATTCAATCTGTGGCATTTTATTATGATTTCTCTCTAAGATGACAATGGTGACCTGTCACTGGATAAATCTGATTTAACTTCATCTCAGTCTTTGCTATTTCCCCAGTTAAAAAAAGTAGGATACAAAGTGTATAAAATATTTACATAGATATGTACATATGGGTGTACATAATATATGAGCATATATAATATATATATTTATATGATGGCAAGAAATATAAAATATAAACAGTAGCTATATCTCAGGGTGGGATTATTTTATGGCATCATTCCCTTTCTTCATAATTTTCTCTAACGTTCAGATTTTCTAAAATGTGAATGTGTTTTCAGATGAACTGAATTTTGAGCCATGTAGAAGACTGCAGCCACATTAAGCCTGGGTTGAGTTTCAGTATCCCCCATATGGCAGGCAACTTGCTGCTTTGGCTCCTTGAAAGCCATTTCCAACTCCTTGAATTGAATGCATTCAATACATTCAGGCCTAAGTCATGACTCACCCCCTCATAACTTAAGGTGCATGGGGCTTGGGGAGGGATCTATGGTTTCCAGAAGGTTAAAGAAGCAGAGGGACAGTAGCCTGGTGGTGAGTGAAATTAAACAGGGGCTTTAAGAGGCAGAATATGATACATCTTTCACCCAGGATTTTCCCCTCTCTGTGACTATTTTGCATAAAGGAATATTGAGAATTTTTAGGAGAAAAGCTATTGACATATGAAGACCAATTAGCCGCATGGATCTCCTCCCCCGAGTTGTACAACATGAAGATCCTTTCACTCAGTAATTTCCTCTACCCTAAAAGAGAAAAATCAGGGCTCTCCTCTCAGCAAAGATGTCCTTTGCTAATAAGCCTAACTATCTGAAACTGTACCTCTCCAGTTAATAATTGCTACTTAAAAATGCTTGATTTCTTAAGGCTAACACAACTGGAAAAGCCATTCTTTAAAATAGACACCCAACTTTTTCAAGTTTGTGATTACAGGATAGATCAACAGACCTAGTCTATGCTCCATTCATTCATTACTTCCTTTATCTATTCAACAAACATTTATCGATTGCCTACTATGTGTCTTGTCCTGAGCCAGGCAGTAGGCGCACAAAGGAAAACAGTGCATCTATCCTGTTTCATGGAGCTGAGAATCTAATGAGGGCCTACAGTTAAGTACATAGGCAATTGTAGTGTGACAGTCAATTGCAGTGCTGGATTTGTGATCCAATTTCTCAGAGAGATACCAAAATATTGCAAGATGCACAAGACTTGGCACGAAAAGTACTTGTGCAGAAGTACAAATAGGCTTGCTTAGATGAGTGCTGACTATTGTTGAGAGCAACTTATTTATCTCCCGAAATGAAGTGCTCTTTTGTTTATAAGGGGTCAAACGTGCCACCTATCTGTACTTGGTAAACTCAAGCAGCAGATGCACATTCTAAATAATTGCAACTTTATTTGCAAAACATCTTTTTTCTTGTTAGTCCATAACGTGCTTTACAAACTCAATAAATGACTGTAATATATTTTTATAAACATTGGTTAAAACGCTGACGTTTTAATATATTTCATGTCATAAAGTATATTAGTTTGCTAAAAAAAAAAGCCATCCAACAGTAATTTTGCTAGTACTTACATTAAAGGCTGTCACTTGCACTTCATAAAACATGTCAATCTGCTGACAGACAGAGGGTGGAGATTTTTGTCTCTTGACAGGGACACAGTTTCCCATGATGTTTTAGGCATGGGTCTTTGTTAGGTCTCTATCCTCATTTTCCCTGACCTAATTTTAGAACAGTGAATGCTGAAGGAATGATGAGAGCAGAAGACATGCACACAATCACCTTTCTGGGTGATAATCCTACTGTGATCTTAGTGTAATGTTAATGGGCCAAAAATGTATGTGATGTTAATTTAGTGACTTCTGAGAAAGCATCTGGAGTTTAATGTAGCAACATCGACTATGCAAAAAATGTAATCATAATGCCGGCAAGGCTCAGTGCTCTGGATGAAGCCCAAATTGTTAGTCAGTGCCACGAGGGCATTTAAAGCCAAGCTGAAGAGAGGGGAATTCACAGGAAATACTACGACTTGTTCCCTGATGTCTCCCATCAGCTACCGTTTGGTTATAGTACAAAAACAATTTGAGGAAGAGTTTTGCAAAAAGAGATAGAAAAGGAGCTCTGGAAAAACAAAGAGAATACGGAAATGCTTTGCTTTTGCTTTTGCTTTTCTTTATGTCATTTTACATGTTATGGGGATATATTAATAAGTATCTTTTCATAGAATGAGGATTCAGTTTGTATGAGGACATCACATATACGGATATCTCTGGCTGTTGGATAATGCAGAGCACTATGTCTAGGGAGGATAGTTGGAACTTGGCTTTTAAAATGGAATGGGTCCTGTCGATCATGGTTATAAGGTATTTTTGGAAAAAATAAAATGTTACTGAGGCGCTACATCATTGAAGCCATTATAAGCCCCTATGATAAATCTGAGTCGGGCTCACCTGGGTCCTTATTTCTTGGAAAGGCAGTTGGAGAGGGAGAAGACAGAAACATATGTGAGTATTTGGGGCTATATTTTTCTTTCTGCAAAATACAGAGGTTGATAGCAAATGTTTGACCATTTGCTTGCTGAAGCTATGTCTGTAATATTCCGACCTGGTCACTTTCGATGCAGATAAATAATTTGATGTCCAAAATCTGTTTGTATTATATTAGAATTTCCTGGAGCTAATAGCTGAACAGATTGAGAATTTACATCTTCAAAAGGATTTATTTAGCATAAATTTTATTACACACTATATAAAGAATAACTTCATAGCTGTCATATGCCACTCCTATTGGGTAGGTAATGGAAGAAAGTGGAGAAGGGGTCGCTAACATTAGGGGCAGGTGTTATATTCACAAGTGTCTGAGTCCAATATTCTGCTAAGCATAGATGTCTCAGTGATAGACCTGGCTCCATTCCCGAGTTCATTTGCTGACCTTAGACAAGTCACTTGACCCCTTTGCATGTCACTCTTCCCATCTGTACATTGGAGGTATGTAGTACTCACCCTATATATTTTTGTAAGATTCTAAACAGGGCTAAAGGAGAAAATGTAGGCAATATTACTGTGAGAAGCATAAGGATATATGTTTAATAATTAATCATTAGTTGTTAATAATTTAATAATTATTTTGAAATTATATTTAATAATTTGTTGTTACTCTCAAGTGATTTTAGTATACCAGCTCCCCGTCCTCAGGATCTCTATGGGATATGAAAGTTCTATTGAGGAGCTACTTCCAGTGAGTTAGACTTCATATATAGAAAATAGACACCCCTAGAAGGAACAAGGAGAAGTATATAAATAAGGATGTGGGCAG
This sequence comes from Nyctereutes procyonoides, assembly GCF_905146905.1. Taxonomy (NCBI): domain Eukaryota; kingdom Metazoa; phylum Chordata; class Mammalia; order Carnivora; family Canidae; genus Nyctereutes; species Nyctereutes procyonoides. The sequence goes on along the minus strand of NW_026575037.1, from coordinate 19,613,555 downwards.
AGTTGCCAGCAGCCAGAATAGACTTCACAGCTATTCGTCCCCTCCCTGTAAACTCCAGGTGGGTGGGAGAGAAACTGATTTCAATGTGAGAGACTTCTTTTTAACCTTACTCGACACACAATGACATTATTTCGTCATATATAATGATAAGCCTGCATGCAAGTAATCATTTCCAGGCTATTTTAAGGATCTCTGCCTACATACAGAGTTATACATCATTCAATTTGTCAGAATCCTGATTGTAACAAAAATTGATGTCTCGTCAGATGTTCATTCTCATGTTCCCACACAGACCATATGCATTTGAAATACAGAAGGAGTCAGGTGGGTAGAAAGAAACATGGAAAGTTTTACTCTTTTCTTCTTTCCATTCTCTATCCACCCCCTTCTCCCCCCATGAACAAAGCAGGATGAGAAATATGGGGTATCTAAAGTAGAAGGGAGATTGTCAAAATGCTTTTTCTTGTCTCAGAAGCTCTTACAGAAGGGAATCACAAGTCTCTAGAGAAGAATCAGCATCTTCACCTACCTGGCAGCATCCTTTCTCAAACCCCATAATGCACAAAGGGAACACTTTCTCTCTAGGAAGAACTGATGAGTTATGTCAAGTCGACAAATAAGTAGGGAAGGAACATAGGGCATAATTACCAGTGTTTGATACAGTTGTCGTTAAGATAGAAAACTGAGATCATTGACTGATTCACATAAAGCAAAATGCTACACCCAGATATTCTTGAGGGGTGTAGCAGAAAGGGCTATAAATTGGCTGAAATGCATTTCCTTTTCCTTTTGAGCACATTGTTAGACTACATCTTCCTCCATCCTTCCAGTGTTAGGTGCCCCGCCTAGGCCAAACTGGTTCAGAACCAAGGTGCTTCCCCGTATTCTCCTTGCCTATCCAGTAACTGAATGGAAAAGCCTCCAAGAATCTAGAGAAGAACAGAGGCAACACAAGATGGAACACCAAAAAGGAACTTGTACTAGTAAGAACATAGCTTAGGGAGAGACGGTCCTCTCTACACTGAATTTATAGGATAGTTCAATGAATAGTAAAAGCAGCGACTTGAAATTGTGACCCAATCAACATCTAAAGTCTGCATCAATAAGCAAAATAAATAAATAAAATCTACACTAGTGGTCTTCGAAGCATGGTTTCTAAACAAGCAACATTAGGGGGATCCCTGGTGGCTCAGCGGTTTGGTGCCTGCCTTCGGCCCAGGGCGTGATCAAGTCCCGAATCAGGCTCCCTGAATGGAGCCTGCTTCTCCCTCTGTCTGTGTCTCTGCCTCTCTCTCTCTCTGTCTTTCATGAATGAATAAATAAAATCTTTAAAAAAAATAAACATGCAACATTAGCAATTCCTGGAAACATTATAAATGTGAATTCTTGGATCCCACATCAGATCTCTCAAATCATGTTCTGCAAGTGGAGTCCAGCAATTTTAAGAAGCCCTCTCGGTGATTCTGATAGGTGCTGAAGTTTGAACACCACCGTTCTGGAGATTTCAGGACCAAGATGGGTTCTGAAATATGTTCACAAAGGTAAATGGCTCAATGCTGCAAATTCCAAAATGTTGATATACTGTCCAGGCATATTTGCAAGTCTCAAAAGAACAAATTGGAACAAGGGATTACTGACACTTTGCTTCAAGCCAGAACCTACTTAAAAAAAAAAAAAAAGAAGAAGAAGAAACATGACTTGCATCAGGTTAAAGTGCATCAGATTTGTCTAGCAGCATATATGATCCCAAGCCTGTACATTGTCTGGTTAGGGCAAGCTTAGGTAAGAGATTTGTGTGGGTTTGCAAGAGATGGAATAGTATACCCCCCCCCATAAGCCGCAGCCCAGCCTGCATTTAGGAGAGAGTAGCTTTTCCTAGGGCATATTTAAAGGAGCTGAGACTCCCCCCAGAGCTTCAAGGCTTCAAAAAGTTTTGCATAATTTTCAAGCGGTGTCCTGAATGCTCAAGGGAACTGAGTTCAGCACTGTGGTAGGTGGTTCTAATAGCAAGGGAGTTTAGAAGCTTGTCCGGCCCACCTCTCATGTGCCCAACAGCTGCCCTTTTATTCCTAAATCAAAAGAACTGTAAAGAATAAATTCTGTGCAGCTCCTACTTTATCATGGGGCACAGCAGCAGACCCCCATAAAAATACTTAATCCCAGGGGCCAATTCTTACTCACTTGGATGGAAATGAGAAAGGAAAAACTATGCCATTTGAATTCTGCTGTCTGACCCTTCCAGCAGCACCAACTCTCACTCAGAGTGTCAGGTTCATAAATAACCCCACCTCCAGTCTGGCCCCTATTCACGTTCTATCAAGGGAGGCAAGACAAGATTTCATGGATCAGCTGGGGGAGATTTGAAGGCCTAACCTCAAGGTCACATAGATCTCAAATGTGTTTCCCTGCTTGCCTTTGTTTCATGCTGAGTCCAAAGGGAGTTTCCCTTCTGGAAAAAACGATTCTCCCTTCCTTTCCTCTGCAGTGACCGATACTGGATGGGGGGCCATTTGTAGAGAAGGTACGTATTGGTCCGAGGGTCCACATGCAGCCTGAGGGAAAGGATAGAGGGATCAACAATAATTGATTTCTTGTGGCAGCGGGGGCTGGAGCTAAGTTAAGGCAAGTGAAGCCCATGGTGCACGTTGAAATGTCATCAAAACTCAATAAACAAGATAAATGATGGCTTGATGCACCATTTTCAAAAATCAAAATTAAAGCAAAAAATAAAAGCAATCCAGGATGAACAAATAACAAAGATGTCAGTAAAGGCAGGAAAGTATTTCTGAGTTTTCCTTTTGCAGCAGGCTCCAAAGGTGCCACCTGGTCCTGTCTGTGACTAGCAGCCACAACAGTGGAACTCTGTTCAGTCCTGTATACAACAGATGGGTGAGTGATGAGTAAAGCGAATTCTCAGAATGGCCAGTGGTTAAAAATAAATAAATAAATAAATAAATAAATAAATAAATAAATAAATAAATATTAAAAAAGGAAAAAAAGAAAAGAAAGGCAAGAGGGTGATAAACCAAGGGGGAAAAAAGAGGAAGGGGAAAAACAGATGGATTGAGGGCTTTGCAGGTGTGAGCAGGCACTGTCCTAGGCGCCTTGCTTGCGTTGATCATTGCGGTTGTCGGACGGCGTTCCGACGGTCACCGCCGGCAGGTGAGGACTGGGGCGCGCAGAGGCCAGACTTCCAAGATCATGTCAGGAAAGGGCAGTGACGGAACTACGGCCCGAGAGCCTGGCTTCTACCCAGGAGGAGGACAGGGAGGAGACCCAGAGGAACCAGGCAGGAAGCGCAAGGGAGAGAAAGCGGGTTTTACCGGGTTGTAAGTCCCGGGCAGCCCAGCAGACGCCAAGAATCAATCGGTGGCTTCTCCGAGACCAGGTTGGCATCCTTGAACAGCAGACAAAAACGTATTTGAGATGTTCACTGCTGTGCTGGCACAGGACGGCTACTTCCTGCCGGTGGTTTTCACATCGTGACATGTCCCAGTTGACAAAGGGATGGATGCTCGGCGGCCGCGGGATGAAGGCGAGCCGGAGCCAGCGGCCGGCGGGGGCACGGCGCCCCTGCTTCCCTGGCCCCCTCCTTCCCCGGCAGCGCTCGCTCGGCCTCTCGGGCTCTAAATCTTTCTCCGCAGGACTCAGGGAGCAGCACACAGAGACGGGTATAGATTATGTATTTACTTACTTATTTATAGCTTATATCTACGTGTATTGTGTAAGTAGTTAAAACCCGACTCAAGCCAGCACAATGAGAAGGATGTCTCCATTGCAGGGGGGCGGGGGAGGGGGAGAGATGGGGGGGGGGTGACCTGGTGCGCAGGTTTAAGTGTGATCGATGGGGCGACCTCCCTGGTTTAGCAAACTGCAGTGAGGGAGACCCAATAGCCCCCCGGAAGGAGCGCGGGGGTGGGCAGGGAGGGGGGATGGCGCTGCTGCCGGGGTAGCATCACTGGAGCAAGATGCAGGGAGAAGTAATTTACTCTGAAGTGACAGTGTGAAGGCGAAAAATAAACTAACAGGAGGGAGTTTAGGCTCATTAGCAGCCTGGTCTCAATATTTCATTATTAATGATAATAGGATGGGAGCGTGTGCAGCCCCTTCTTTCCTCCCACCCCCTCCCCAAAACACACACACACACACGCACACACTTGCACACATGTACACACATGCACACACAGGCACACATGCACACACACACAGACAGAGCCAGCCTGGAGGCTCACAATAGACCAGCTCGGGGACCCCGGCGTCAGTCCGGGGGCAACAAAGGCACCTCCAGCAGAAAGGCAAGGCCAGGCAGGATGAAGAATGGGGTAGCTCTGGCTCCAGTCTGCTCTCTTCTAAATGCCTGACTTGGTGGGGCCCCTCGGCGGGATGCTGCCTAATTTATTAGATCCTCTGGTGCAGGCGGTGACCCCCCCACCCCCCACCCATAAGCCACAGCCCAGCCTGGAGGAGCGGCAGGGAAAGGGGGAGATGGGCTGAGCTGCCCCCCCCCCACGTCTCGGGCAACACTCCTCCAGGTGGGAGGCAATCCCTCCTTCCCCAGATTGGGTGCATATTGTCTGCACGCAGACAGGGAAGGAACAAAGATGCCGGGAATCAAGAGCTACGGTCTGAATATAAAAGGCAACAGGAGACATCCCCCAGATGGTAACTGAAGCCTTAAAAAAATAAAATTCTACAGTCAGCAACTATGCTGGATTCAATTTAATTTAAAATGGCTATGGGCTTCTTTCTACCTGTTGGCCAAATAAAGCAAACCGTAATGTTCTTTTCCATGCCACCGGACTGCCACTCCTGACCAGGGTTTTGCTGTGAATGACTGATACATTTTCTTCTTGACGTTGACTTTCATAACCCAGCCAGTCTGGCCTGGTCCATTGGCCTGTTTTCTTGGACGATTTCTGAAATTGTCAGTACGGTTATATTAGTGTCCATCTTGTTGGGAGAAACAGTAGCTCCCTTCCTCTGCTTGCCATCACCCAGTGGCCTTGGGCAATTAAAAGCATAATCGAGATCATTTCTTCTCTTGTCAGTGTCCTTGCAATTTATTAATGGGACAGAATTATCCATCCAACCAACAGCTATGTAAGAGTCCACCACTGTTCTGGGCATGGTGCGAAGTTACGATGAATACAGAAATGAACCCAATATGAAGTCTCTTTGCCTTTGTTGCTTATAGACTATTGGGGGGAGGAGACCACTATGAAGCTGTAAATGAAGCTGTAAATGCACAAATAACCATAGAATAACAAAATAAGAAATCATGTTAAGTGGGGTAAAGAAAATGATCCGGTGCTCTAAAGAAGCCTGGAGGATTGAAAAGCTCCTTTCCAGAGGGCGGTCCAATCAGCTTCGCAGAGGAAGCACATTGAAGCTGAGACCTGAAGGAAGCAGGGGCCAGCTCAATACATCAGAGGAGGAAGAGAATTCCAGGCAGAGGGACTATCCTCATGAAGGCCCGGAGTAAAAAAAAAGAGCTTTTTTTTTTTTTTTTTTTCTAGTTCAAGTAGGAGGAAGCGGTCACTGGAGAGCGGTGCCAAGGGAGGGCGGCATCATGTGTGACTACGAGTGAGCAAAGAGCGACATGAAGTGCATCAAAGGTCTTTCTGGCCACGGAGTGCAGGATAAATTGGGGGTGGGACAAGCTCAGAAGCAGGGAGACTGCTGGGGGTGGGGGGCTTCTCAGTGGGACAGGAGGAAGGTGGAATGGAGACAGGACTGGCTCAGGGATGTTTGGCTACACCCTCTGAAGCGAATCTTTAGGATAACGATGAGCACTGCCGTGAGTGGGTCTAGACACAGACACCTGTCAAGTCTGCACACTGATTTGCCTTAATGTGGACGCCTCTGTCCAGGTGCAGGAACCATCCTACCCTAGGTCATCCAGCGGGTCCAGAAGTCTATGTTCTTTCTTCTGGTGGTGATTGTTTTTTTCTTCCCACTTCCCTGAGTCTTCCTTAGTTTTCTCCTTTTAGTTCAGAATCTGACGATTTCTCAGGTGGAGCAACAATTCCCATCATGTGGTCCTGGGACCAAGTGCATCCGCATGACCCGGGCATTTATTTGGAAATATGAGCACAGGTCAACTGAATCAGCAACTCTGGAGGTGGGCGCCCAGCCATCCGTGTTTTAACAGTCGTCCACATGATTCTGATTCATGCTAACGTTTGAGAACCATGTTTCCACCACTGCTCTGTATCTGCACCAACCAACACGGCCAGCACTCACCACACGTGCCTGTTGAGTCCCCGAAATGTGCCCGGTCTTAACTGAGATGTGGGGTGTAAAATACACACCCGACTTCAAAGGCTTACTACAAAAAAATGTAGAATTTCTCTTAATAATTTTTAATGCCGACCTATATTGAAATAATACACTTGATATTTAAGGTTGAGACGTATTATGGGAACCAAAATTAATTAATCATACTTGTGTCTTTTTACCTCTTTAAGATCCGTAAGAAAACTTAATATTACATGTGTAATACATTCTGTTTTTATTGGGCAGCACTGCTCTAAAGCACTGCTTCTCTTAATTCAGTGTGCACAGGAATTGCCCCGGGGGGGGGGTGTCTTGTTAAAATGCAGATTCTGATTTAATAGGTCTGGGATGAGGGCTGAAATTCTGCATTGGTAGCAAGTTCCCAGAAGATACTCATGCTGCTTGTGTGTGGACCACACTTTGAATAGCAGGACACCGATACGTGTTGGAGAAGTTTCTGAAAGCAAGTCTAGGGCCGCTGAACAACCACTAAATGTGAAATCAATACACTGGGCAGATTCTCATCTCTGCTTCATAGCTCTATGACCTTGGACAAGTCATTTTCTAAAGTGACAAATGTAGATCGTAGAAATAACTAATAACGCTCGATTACTGCATAGTTTAAATAATTAAATAAACTAATGTTGATAGAATTATTTTTATATCATCAAGGCTGAATCAGGCTAAATAGTTATTCCACACCACACATGGACACGCACCACACGCATGCACATACATACATACACATGCACACACACATGTTCAAGCACTGAACATGCTGAGTGAGTGGTGCGTAGGCCATTTCCCAGTTTCTAAAACAATTCAAGGTGACAGAGAGAGATATTTGGATATTCTAAATTTCCTCCCAGTTATTTCTGCCTGGATTATCTGAGTCATTGTGACGGAGGAGAAATAGGTATCTGAGAGGGACAATAGTATTTCCCTGGCATTTCTGTCAGAAGCAGTGAGTGATTGATCGATGGCTTTGATACTTTCCCAAAGGGCGAGGCCCCGGGGGACATTATTCTAAACACCCAGCTAAATACTCAGCTCCAGGTCTCAGAGAATCAGAACATCCACAGAGCTAGGGGCTCCAGCAGATTAGACTTCATCAGTAATTAGCAGGCAACCAGACTTCTAGAAGGAGTCACTTTGTGACCAGAGGGAAAAGAGAACAGAACTAGCCTGTGACTTTGTCATTATTAGGAAGATGGGGAAGGCGGAGAAAGATGCATAAAGCAATAGGCCCTTAAAGCATAATTGTCATGCTGCGGTGGCAACATCCATATGGTGGAGATTAGCCCATCTCTCCCTCTAGGGCTGTGGTGCTGGGAATCCAAGATGGCAGGACGGGGCAGGAAGGCTCAGAAACTGAGCATGTATTATGCAGGAACACTGTGCTAGGTCCTCAGATGGAAAATGCTGCAATTAGCTGCAACAGAGAGAGAACTTGTTTTGTTACCTGCGAGCACCAAATCCTCCCCCCAACCCCCACCACCTCAGGGTTCACTTACTCTGTCCCTTGCCCAGCAAAGAGGTGCGGAACAGCTATAACTTCTTCTTCTTTTAACACATTAGTTTGGAATTTCTGGACAGGGAAAGGGGGTCCTCCTCAATCTTTCTTTCTTTTTCTTTGAAAATTTATTTTTTATTGGTGTTCAATTTGCCAACATATAGAATAACACCCAGTGCTCATCCCATCAAGTGCCCCCCTCAATGCCCATCACCCAGCCACCCTCACCCCCCGCCCACCTCCCCTACCACCACCCCTAGTTCGTTTCCCAGAGTTAGGAGTCTCTCATGTTCTGTCTCCCTTTCTGATATTTCCCACTCATTTTTTTCTCCTTTCCTCTTTATTCCCTTTCAGTACTTTTTATATTCCCCAAATGAATGAAACCATATAATGTTTGTCCTTCTCTGATCTCCTCAATCTTTCTAAAAGTAGTTTTCTCTAGAAGGGAAAGACTACATTGTTTAGAGAAAAGTGAGATCCCTGTCCTGCTGCGTCCATTGAGGGACTTCTTGGAGGCACATCTCATGCACAGTCCAGGAAGCTACATAAAACCAGGACAGTAGCCCTGAGTAGCAGTGGATTCAGAAGACACAGCTCTATTTACAAGTCATACTAACCCATAGACCTCGGGTAAATCATCCTTCCTCCCTGGGCCTTGGCGCAACATCTTTAAAAGGAGAGGGTTTGAGGACTAGGTCTAGAAAGTCTTCTTCAGCCACAAAATCCTGCTATGGCAAAGGGTAATTTGCTTACACAAAAAGATCCTGTGGTAAGGACCTCCCTGCTGACGGGGGGCACATGCGTGCCTGTGAGAGCAGGCATGAAGAAGACAGGCGGAGACAACATGAACACCACACTCATGACCCAAAGTTGCCGCGTCTGGGAGGCCAGGACACATCAGTCTCTGCAACAGCCTCTCTCTTCTCCTGTGAAGTGAGACCTTTATACCACTGGAGAAGGAACCATCACTGGTGAGGTGGAGGGTAAACCAAGTGGGGTCAAAGCCAAAGTGATGTAAAGTTTGCCACCAGGACCTTCCCCCTTTCCTTTCTTGCTGCTCATGTCCCAACCAAAGACCCAGGTCTTTGGGATCTCCTTTTCTTGTAATCAATTGCAGACTCCAGGAAATATCTCATGATACGGTCTCAAGAAAAAGAATGACATTTGTATTTAATAACCAATTAGATGCCAGTCACTTAAATAGATCTCATCTAATTTATTCTTCACTACTAGGGTGAAGCCAATGAGGTGCCTACTTGCTTGGGCACATAGCATAAGGAGGCCCTGGCCCCTGATGGTCATGAGTTGCAGGGCTGACTCCGCACCACCCTAGAGGGGGTGTGCCTCCTTAAATTTTGTACCTAGAAACCTCCCTTGCCTCACCTAATTCTGGTCCTCTTAACTCTGTTTGTACTTGTATTCCTATGCCATAGATATGGAATCAGCCGTAGAGAGGCCCAAAGTCACACAGTCCCAAGACTGACATTAAGACCATTTGTTTGCTCTATCCCAACAGTGCAATAGTTAATGGCAAAGACCCTGGACAGCTTAGAAGAGCCTGCTAGTTGGGCATTCTCATGCTGATATTTGCTAGCTGGTAGCTTCAGCCAACTTACTTAGATACTCCTGTCCAGTTTCCTGTTCTACACAAAGCGGGTGATAATGGCACCTACCTCATAATGTTGTGATTAAGATTAAAGGAGTATCACACAGAATGTGCTTAAAACAGTGTCGAAAATGAATATGTCTCAATACACGTTATCTATGTATGTGATAATGATGGTGGTGTTGGTGGTGATAGTGATGGTGGGGGTGATGGTGGTGTTGATGGTGATGGTGTTGACAATGGTGGTGATGACGATGGTGATGATGACAGTGTCTTGATAAATGTTGATTGCTATTACTATTGCTCTGAACACATTATTGACTTATAATGCTTCGTGAATTATCCTTCCCATGAGGTTTTTTTTGTTTGTTTGTTTGGTTTTGTTTTTTTTTTTTGCATTTTAGCAGGAATTACTCTCCTAAATACTGTACCTCCAGTAGTAAATCACTAGATATCACCACTGAATCCAGGCAAATTATCTTTTGGAGGAATTAGAGAGGTGGCTCCAAATCACACAGTGTCATTTCCAGCTCAAATGGCCAGGCCGCAAACCTATGGCTTTGCACATTATGGAAACAACTTCTTCTTCAGAATCAAATGCTTAATTCAACAGGGAGAATTTGTCAAGTGTTGCAATTGGGGCCCACATGCACTCCTCCACTAGGCCTGTGTTTCCTAAACTTTTGCCCCAGGGAACCCAAGATGTTTCTCCTCCTCAGCTCATGGACTGCTTATCCAGGTTGTAGTCTGTGTCCTTGAGAGGCCCTGGCCCCAACAATATACGGTTGGGTTGTCCCTGCCACCCTAACTGGCCTCCTTTCACAGTCGGTTACTCCCCCATTAATTGTTGTTGTTAATAATCTGCAAAACACCTTTTGCTGGCAGTGTCAAGTGCCGTAAGGAAAAAAAGCAGTGGCTGGCATTATTTAATTGACCTTCCCATTAGCCGTGCTTGTGAGCGTGGCCATGGGACCAGGACCACAAATGGGCTAATGGCTGGTCCCTGAGCCCAGCTCTTGTCAAGCAGAATCAGCTAATCACAGGGTGTTTTGGAGCTGCACAGGATGTGAAAAGGCTGACAAAACCAAACTGGGGTCCTGATGATGACACAGGAACTTGGCATCTAGCCTGCAAAGGAGTAGCCGTCTAACTTGTTCCTTTGCACTACACCACTTTTAGGGAGAACGGACATAAAGTAGGGGTGACAAATGAAAAGTGAAGGCTGAATCACTGCCCTTGGGGCACGGAGCCTGGAACCCAGCTAGACCGCCCTGAAGACACCATGTACTGTGGCTTTACTTCCTGGGGCTGGTGTCCCTATCACTGCCAATGTGGAGCTGCTTGTCTCTACACTGACAACTCCAATTTCATCATCCCAAAGAGGACCCCAAAGGGGCACTTGATGGGTGTCACTCTGGATGTCACACTGGACAATGCCCAAACACTCGCTGAACCCCTGAGCGGAAGGAAGCCTTGAAAAGATCTGACATTGAAAACATTACCCTGGGGGTAGGATATTGAAGTTTTGGGGCCCCTGGGCACTATTACTAATGGGTCTTATGGCCCAAGCTCCTCTTCTCTCTTGCTTCTATTTTTTCTTCCTTTGCATCTTTCCCCTTTGTTGTTAGGGATTTTTTTTGGTCTCATTTTTCTCCTGTGATTGCACCATCCCCCAACACACACATTCACTCCATCCTAAGCCCATGAATATGTGATACCTCATATGCAGCTATGTTTATGCTGCATGCCTGAAAGAGGATAGAAGTGCTAATAATGCATCTGATTGTGACTTAGAAAAACAAGAGCTCCTCCCTGCTTTCCTGAAAAGAGCCTTCAATACTGACAACTCCCTTTGTGAGAAGAACAAAGACAGCCCATGTGGTGGGCCTGTGGGAGCAAAGAGAACAGTTATAGAAAAGATCGGAGAGAGAAAGTGATGAGACCAGACTTCACTGCAGCCAAAGGAAGGCAGGCTCAAAACCAAAACAGAGAGAGGAATGCCATGGAGGCCAGATAGGGGATAGGCTACAGGCTGAGTGGGGACTGCAGAGCAGGCTTTGGGCTGAGGAAGAGCTACAGGCACCAATTCTGAGTTTACACGTGTCCCAGTTGTGCTTCTTACCAATGATAGACACCTTCCTTCCTAATGAGAATCAGGAGTCGGGCTACAAGCCACGTGATGGGCTGAGAGCTTACAATAGACTGCTGCCCTACAATAAAGAGGAAGAGAGAAGGATTTAGGGGGACAGTGACTGGATTTTGAGTTTCAGAGAGCTGATATGACAGAGGAAGGTTCTTTGCATAATTATAAATACAGGGAGGCAGTGGTCAGCCAACAGTGGGTCATCTCACTATCCTTTTGCCTTGCCCATTATATTGATCTTTCCCCTGCTGCTAACTATGCCTTCCATCACCACTACCCCCATCCACATGCACATTTCTTCTGTCTTCCTGGGTACCTTTTTTGCCCAGGGATGGCAATCATCTGTGTGCCTGCACTTGAATATGCCAAATGACCAAGTCTTCAGGTGAGCAAGGGGAGGGGATGTTGCAGAGGAAGCTCAAGTACCGGGGGCCTGTCATGTTCACACCCGTTCCCAGGAAAACTGACCCTGTGAAAAAGTAACTGGTCTCTCATCTGGCAATCTGGCTGTTAAGTGGCCTGGCTCAAATGCTCTACACAGCAAGAATGATAAGGACCCACTAAACAATGAGATCCTCTATCAAAGAGTTTCTATTTGAGCCTCAAAGAGACAAAAGGAGGAGGAGAAGAGAAAGAGAAAAAATAAGGAAAAGAGTCTTCTAGTAACTCCCAAGGAAGACTTAGTGTAGAACTACAACTCCTTCAAATCACCAGGCTTCCACTGGACTTCTAGAACTAGAGCCTTTGCCTGTGCTGGTTCCTCTGCCTGGAATACTTTCCTCTCATCTGCTTGGTAATGTCCCCTCATTTTCAAAGCATACTTAACCTGAAAAATCAGGAGGGGTGCAAGAAGAAACAGCTAGAGGACACCCCTGGAATAATTGGTGACTGGAAAAGCCTAGAAGGATAAAGGCAATGCCTAACCTTGAGACAAGAGCTCCTAAGAATCCTCCCCAGTTCCTCCACAGTGGTAGTGGACTGGTCTCCTGAGCTTGGCACTTTATCCCAACTATGCCAGAAGAGGCTCTCTGTTGACCCACCCTCTCCCAAGGTCATGGTGCAGTCACTGATTGGCGTCTTAGCTTGAAACGACCCAATCTAAACAAGCTGTCATTTTTAAAAACAATGCAGATAAACCACTTTCAGATAAGAAAGAAGTAACAATAAAGGAGGGGGGGAAGTAACTTAGATGAAACAGGTGGTTAACAATTTTTGCTGGACTTAATCTTGGGAGACAGAGTGCTAAGATGGAAATACTTGGGTTTTATTGTCAGACAAACCCAGCTCTGAATGCACCCTCAGCAACTCCTGTGGAGCCTTGGGTAAATATTATAACCTATCTGAGCCCAGTGTCCTCAAGTAAGATGCATATATGAATATCTGCCTCATGGATGTATGAGGAATAAATGTGATAATATGCATAGAAAACCTTGAGCATATTTGGTTGTAAATAAATGTTGGCTTTATGTGCTAATTTATTGAGCTATTAAACTATATCCCTGCCACCTCTCCTTCCCCCTTTCCTGTTCCCTTTTCTAGCAGGTAATTGTCCTTGAATTCCTTCATTCAAAGGAGATTTATCGAGAGCCTACTACATGACAGATGCCATTCTAGGTGCTGGGAATATTGTAGTATATAAAATATACAAAGCATTATTTCCTTGGAGGCCAGACACTGAAAAGCAAAACATAAACAACCTTCAAAAGAAATACAAAACAAAACAAAACAAAATTCCAAAAATATAATGGGTTTGCTTTCAAAGGCCTAAGTCACCAGTAGAAGAAAGGATTTGAGTCTAGATACAATGCTCTGGCAGAAACAATGGGGTAAGCATGGTTTCCAGACTGAAAAAAGACTGTGTGGGAACGAAATTGGGGAGGCAAAGACAGATAGGGTGCTGTGCAGTCTTCTTTGTTCTGGGAGATTGCAGAACTCCAGAGAAACAGGGTCCAGGGTCCTCTCCCACCCCAACCCCCCCACCACCACCACCCCAGGGACGTTTTGTCAGCTGGCCACCTACAGGTACATTTTGTTTGGGTTGCAGTATTGTCCCATGCTTCATCTGAAAAGAAAAAAAAAAAAAGAAAAAAGAAAAAGAATTACTGTCTGTAAAACACTTAACCACCTCTTATTTTACAGATGAGGAATTTGAGGCTGAACACGGTGAAGTTGGGGTAACTTGGCCCATTCACATAGCAAGAGAGTGGACCATTGTGTGCATATACTAGATATAGATGGTACTGACCATGGGAGGCCAGGCTCAGAAAGATGGTCTTATTCAGCATGATTGAAAACCACTTGGGGCTGCAGGGCTGGGTAGGGGGTGGGGGAGAGGGTAAGGTGATAAAATGCAGATTCCCAGGCCCTGCTCTAAGGGCTTTGGATTCAATCTGGTCTGTAAGAGAGCCAGAGGAAACTGCATTTAATAGGCACCCCGGAGTGATTCTGATGCAGATGGTCTGAGAACTAATTGCCACCCTAGGCCTCTCTAATGCTAATTTGTATGGAAACCCACAACCTCTGAGATGTAATAAGGTGGCATCAGTTCCATAAAATCCCTGGCTAGTGCAGCTCCCTTCCATAGGTGCAAGCCCGAACCTCTTCAGCTGAGTTATGGCGTGTATTTGCATAAATTACCATGAGAAACTTGTTAATATTTCCTAGATATCTTTTCTCATTGCTCCATTAGACAAGGCTTTGTGCTTTTGTTTGGGGCTGAATGTCAGCCAATTGGAATCCACAACTGTGATGGCATAGAACTTGAGGTGGTAATTTATTCCCCTCATGGAGCCCTGGTGTCACCTATCTGTTCTAAGAAATGCTATCTGAAATCAGTTGAATTTTATCATGCAAATTATAGGAAGTGTTATCATTATAAGCAGCAGGGGGGCCCTGATTTGCTATCATTTACATGGCAAATGAGTTTGACCCATTAGGGATAGGGATGAGTTTGGGAAGTAGACAGGAAGGGGCAAAAAGGGAAGGGGTTCCACAGGGGGTTGAGGCCCCTGGGGCTTGTGCCTTCAGTAAAATGAGGCTTCCAAAAAAGATGCTTGGATTTGCTTGCTAGAGAAGCCTCAAAAAGTTTGCTTTTTGGAGAGGAGGCATGCGGGAGAAGGAATAGGGTTTGAGAGAGTTACCCCCGGGGACTTTGGGCAAGGAGAACTGCACAATTAGAGAAGGTTGGCTTTGGGAGAGTCAGAAGAAGTCTGGACCTTGAGATCAAGTCCAACTGCCTCATTTTCAGTGAAGACGACTGAAGCCTGGAGTGGAGAAGTCACGCGTTCAAAGTCAGGTAAGTCATTTGAAGGTAAAAAGCACACTTCCTGATGCCCAAGCCCGCGGTGCCCTCTGGCTTTTCAGTCTGTCTTGGAGACACTCTCCACGCCACCACCTCAGTACGTGCTCGCCCCGCTTCCTAGGTGTCTAATCATAACCGCGGTCCTCTGATCACTTTCTTTTTCTTTTCCTGAGTCAAAACTTCCCTTCCATCTCTACTAAAATAATGAACCGAAGCTGGGAAATCCTTCCCTTTAAGTGGTGCGGTCCATCCACCTCATCTCATCCTCAGCTTGTTTCTCCTCTGGGATCTTCTCTGTCCACCCCTTCCCATCTGTCCATCCCTATCCCTGTCTTTTCTGTATGTCTGGAGTCCCAGAAGGTTCACCACCCTGCAGTGTAATCTGGGTGGGGAAGAGTTGCATGGAGCATTCCTGCTTGGTTGTGTTCTCCTCCCAGGGTAATTGCAAATAAAAGCAAGTATAAAGGAAACCATGATACTTTAACCTTTGATATTGAAATTTCAGCCACAATTACAGCAAGCACATTGGAAACATCTCTAGGAAGAGCTGCTTCTTAATGACTTCCCTCAGGCTGCGTTGGCAAGGCATGCAGAATGTGTCTTCTATTCAGCCAATTCGGTGTGCCTTCCTAAAGGTGAGTGAACAACAGTAAGTACTAGTGGGGGGTGGCGGGAAGGAGGAAACGCGGTGAGTGAGGACACAGAGACTGTAAAGAACAAGACGGATAAAAAATGAGTTGTAAGATCCTCAAGCAAGTGCGCAGAGGAAAGCAGAAATGGAACCGTGGAGTTGGGAGTAGAAGTGTGGAAAGCAGCTGGTGGGGAACTAACTGACCAGAATGATCAGTGATCTGGGATTTAGAACACCTAGATTCTCAGCCCTGTGCAGTTACAATTATCTACTTAAACTTGGACAATCCATTACAGCTCTCTGGCCTCTGTGTCCTATTCTATAAACTGAAATGTAGAAATGAATGATCTCTATCATTGACTAATTCTAAATGACCTGATGTCTATGGGAGTCATTGGCAACAGGCCTGTACTAACGCTAGGATTTCTGGAAGAGATACAGCCCCTGTGGTGGCTAAAGATTTCAGGAAACTGGCCAAAATAAAGAGAGGATCATTAATAACCCAGAGCAAGCAGGGCAATGCTGGGTCGTCACATGACAGGGACAAGAAGAGAACAAGGGAGGGAAGGGTGTGCTGGCTTCATATCACAGCCTCTCGCAGAAGCATCCATATCATTGCTCAAGAAAAGTAAGGAAGTCACCTTCCGCCTGACTAGCAAGGTGATAGAGCACGTGGGGCCAGGCTTCACCAAGACCTGAACTACAGTGATCAGGGTCCATCTCAACTGGACCAATTATTACTGTCCCCCATGTCTATCATTCCCTATTATTCGGTTTGATAATAGTGATCAGAATTTTCCTGTGGTTGGCACCACATCTTTTCCCTCTAAAGAATTTTGAGCCCAGTTGGCAAATGGGAAAGGAATAGTTATTTCAGGAGTGCCCCAGGGCTGCAAGGCCATGAGGGAGTTCTGGGGAGGTGGCAGGATCAGACGGGGGGTGGGGGTGTGCTAATAACAGGGATCAAGACCTTCTCTCATCCCAAGCCTGGAAGTCACTTTTAATTCCAGCTTCTTGGGTTGATTAAAATATATATATTTTAATGGGATCTACAAAGGATCTGGGGAATCTCCCCCCTCCCCCCCAAGTCTAGCTCCTTTGGTGGCTGTATCATAACAGAGAAAAGAGAATCTTGTGTTATTATTATTATTATTATCAGAGAAAATCAAGTCAAGACCTGTATTTTTCCTTGAAGCCTTAATACTCATTATGCAGTAATTTCAGGACTGAAAGTCAAGAGTTCCTGAGAATGACTTGTTGAGTGGTACAAAACTATGTGCTAATCCCACTGATTAATTCAGTGGGCTGATTCTCCTCTGTCAGTGACCAAACCCCCGTGTGTTTTGACAGTTCCAAAGCTGCAGTCATTTGGTTACCTTCCTACTTCCTTGGTCCTCATATATTCGGTCAAACATTTGGTTCAGGACGTTTAATCCCTGGACGAAGATGAGAATGTGTTGTACGTCTTCAAGGATCCAGCTGGGTTCTGGGGTTGCAACACATTTAATTACTGGGAAAACACCACTCAAAATAAAGAAGGTGATACAGACAAGGTCCTCTGCCCCCCATCAACATCTTCTTGGCCGGAGAGACAAGAGTGAGGAGCCCAGGGAAGTGAGCCTGCAAGTGAACCTCGGTGCTTTGTTTCTGTGATGCTCTTCATGCGCGGGAGGCATCGGGGCCTAGTAGCCATCCCCCGGCTGCCACGTTTGACAGAATCTCAGACACACATCCTGAGCCCGGGCTGTCCCTGGAGAGGCTTCAGCACTTAATCCTGTCACTGTAAAGCATCCATGCACAGCCAGGCTACAGGCAGACCCGATGTTCTCAGGGAATGGTTGTCAGTCATCAACAATCCTACAGGCAGCAAGATTACACACAGAACCAGCATGGGGACGGCCTTGAGCGGGAGTGGAAGAGGACTCGGACTGTGAAGTGCACACCCGGCACAACCAGCATGAGATTCTCTTGTGCTTTGAGGAGTTTCAGATGGAAAGGATTTCCAGGATGGTGTCCTTCCAGGCAGTTTGCTACTGGCATGCTCGGAAGGGGTCGCCTCCATGGTGTCTGAGACGTAACCTGCTATGGTTGATCAGGTCATCACGTTGAGGAAAATATCTAGAGGCTCCTTTATAGAGTCCGTCAGTCATCCTTCCATTTATCTCCCATGTAACCTTTAGTGAGCAGCTGTTATAGGCACAGCATGGACAATATAAAGTTGAGTTTGGAAAAATGTCTCTCATGAAAGATCAGACTTAATATCTTTGGCCATCAAAATAAAGAGACTATTGTTCAGGGTCTGGGGAACCGTCCTAAAAGCCATCACTCTGGTCTCTCTTGATGTTCTCTACAAACTCTTTTCTCTTTGAATGATGGGAGACCTATATTGATATGCTGACACACCAACTATCTTAACCCAACACACCCATGAAGATATGTCATAATGTGATTAGCACCATTCATAGATAATGTATCAGAAAGTAAATACGCTCAAGTGACAATAGCAAATCCCCAGCTAAAGTTCTGGATCCTCTGCCTCTGAGTCTAGCACTGGAGTCCTCTTCTCACAACTCCATGTGGTTGTAGGTCTTGCCTGTTGCCGGTTTGTCTCCTGCAGGATCAGTGAGTCATACACTTGGCTGGCCCAGAGCCCCTTCGGAGTGGCCTGGGCTGGTGGTTGTGTCCTCTATCACAGGACTACCCAAAGAAAGGACTTTATGGCTCTTGAGAAGGTCTCTAACATCCTCTAACAGAAAATGTGAATTAAAGATTGTTGGCAGTTTCTTCACAGGGAATGGTTTTCAGCAAACTAGGTGTCTTGAACTTATCAGGTGACAGCAGGAAGGGACACAGAAGGGACTCTGAACAACCCCTTGTGAAGCATGTATCCTGAAAGCTGTCCAGGAGATAAAACCTCTCAAGGTTATCGTGTCTGTTTTTCTTGTCTCTGTCACCTTTGGTTTGAGACAGAGGGCATTTATGACGGCCTAACCTTTTGGTCTCCTAGGATTTGCATTTGACATTTGACTGAAAGGTGATAAAAAAGAAAGAAAGAAATGGGTGCATATATTTCCAGAGCTGTGAACTTTTTACCAGGGTTTAGTCCCTGGCATGGTGGTGAAGTAGGTGAGATTTACGTTGAGACTCTACTTGCATTCTGCTGTTTCCACCCTTGGAGTCTTTTGAGTTTGTTTCCTGACTCCTTTTCACAGTCTGGGAGCAGTCTTCTCACATTCCACTAGCCTTCTCCCCTCACCCAGACACACACACACACACACACACATACACACACACACACACAACACACATACCTAGGCCTTTATTTTTTTTTTTTTTTTTTTTTTTTTTATAAATTAATTTTTATTGGTGTTCAATTTACCAACATACAGAATAACACCCAGTGCTCATCCCATCAAGTGTCCCCCTCAGTGCCCGTCACCCATTCACCCACACCCCCGCCCTCCTCCCCCTCCACCACCCCTAGTTCATTTCCCAGAGTTAGGAGCCTTTATGTTCTGTCTCCCTTTCTGATATTTCTCACACATTTCTTCTCCCTTCCCTTATATTCCCTTTCGCTATTATTCCTATTCCCCAAATGAATGAGAACATACACTGTTTGTCCTTCTCCGGTTACTGTGGCCAAGTTCAAAAAGGGTGTTGCCTGAGTTCTTCTCTGGGTTTTGATGGAATCTTGTCTCACATTTAGATCTTTCATCTATTTTGAGTTTATCTTTGTGTATGGTGCAAGAGAGTGGTCCAGTTTCATTCTTCTGCATGTGGATGTCCAATTTTCCCAGCACCATTTATTGAAGAGACTGTCTTTCTTCTAGTGGATCGTCTTTCCTCCTTTATCGTATATTAGTTGAGCATAAAGTTCAGGGTCCACTTCTGGGTTCTCTGTTCTGTTCCATTGATCTATATGTCTGTTTTTGTGCCAGTACCACACTGTCTTGATGAACACAGCTTTGTAGTACAACCTGAAATCTGGCATTGTGATGCCCCCAGATATGGTTTTCTTTTTTTAAAATTCCCCTGGCTGTTTGGGGTCTTTTCTGATTCCACACGAATCTTAAAATAATTTGTTCTAAGTCTCTGAAGAAAGTCCATGGTACTCTGCGCCTTTTGATGGGGTCATTAAGCCCATTCACGTTCAGAGTTACTATTGACAGATATGAGTTTAGTGTCATCATGATATCTATTTAGTCCTTGTTTTTGTGGATTGTTCCACTGACCTTCTTCTTAAAGGGGAGTTTTAAGAGTCCCCCTTAAAATTTCTTGCAGAGCTGGTTTGGAGGTCACATATTCTTTCAGTTCCTGCCTGTCTTGGAAGCTCTTTATCTCTCCTTCCATTTTGAATGAGAGCCTTGCTGGATAAAGTATTCTTGGTTGCATGTTCTTCTCATTTAGGACCCTGAATATATCCTGCCAGCCCTTTCTGGCCTGCCAGGTCTCTGTGGAGAGGTCTGCTGTTACCCTAATATTCCTCCCCATGAAAGTCAGGGACTTCTTGTCTCTTGCTGCTTTAAGGATCTTCTCTTTATCTTTGGAATTTGCAAGCTTCACTATTAGATGTCGAGGTGTTGAACGGTTTTTATTGATTTTAGGGGGGGATCTCTCTATTTCCTGGATCTGAATGCCTGTTTCCCTTCCCAGATTGGGAAAGTTTTCAGCTAGGATTTGTTCAAATACATATTCTGGCCCTCTGTCCCTTTCGGCGCCCTCGGGAACCCCAATTAAACGTAGGTTTTTCTTCCTTAGAGTGTCATTTATTTGCCTTAATCTGTCTTCGTGGTTCTTTAATTGTTTATCTCTTTTTTCCTCAGTTTCCCTCTTTGCCATTAACTTGTCTTCTATGTCACTCACTCGTTCTTCCACCTCGTTAACCCTCGTCGTTAGGACTTCTAGTTTGGATTGCATCTCATTCAGTTGATTTTTAATTTCTGCCTGATTGGATCTAAATTCTGCAGTCATGAAGTCTCGTGAGGCCTTAATGCTTTTTTCTAGAGCCACCAGTAGCTGTAGAATAGTGCTTCTGAATTGGCTTTCTGACATTGAAGTGTAATCCAGATTTTGTAACTCTGTGGGAGCGAGGGCTGTTTCTGATTCTTTCTTTTGAAGTGAGGTTTTCCTTCTAGTCATTTTGCTCAGTGCAGAGTGGCCAAAAACAAGTTGTATTGGAACACGGGGGAGTATCACTGGTCCGTCCAGCTGGTCTTCTGGGGGAGGGGCCTGCTGTGCTGATTTTCAGGTGTTAGCACTTGGGGGAGCTGCTCTGCCCCTGCCTGCTGCCGGGCTCAGCGGGGGTTGTTTACCCCGCCAGGCCCCAGGAGGAACAGCAGCAGTTGCTATGGCAACTCTGGAAGCCTGGATTCAGCCTCCGCAGGAACTACGGGGCTCGGGGCTCTCGGCTCTCCGTCCGCAGGCCTGGAGGCTCCGGGGCGGGGCCGCTGATCTGCTCAGCTCGGGGCAGGAGCGTCCTCGCTGTCCTGGGCCCTCCCGGCCTCTGCCTGTCCCGGGGGAGGCCGGATCCTGGGCTGTGTCCCGGCGCCCTGTGCCCGGGGCCTGCGCTGTTGGATTCGCGCTCCCGCCCCGCAGCCCCCTCCGCGGAGCCGCCGCCCGAGCCCCTCCGAGCTGCTCCGGCCCCGCCGTGCGTGCTGCAGCCCTTAGGGAGCTCGGCGCACTCTCCGGGGGCGCAGGTGTCTGTTAGTGTCCCCGGGAGCCCGAGGGCATCCCCGCCCTCCTGGGTCCTGCTCCAACTCCCTGCGAGCCCCTTTCCGCCCGCCCGGGAAGGTTGGTGCAGCTCCTGCTCCTCCGGGACGGGGCTCTCCTGTCCTGGGGACACTCGCCCCGGCCTCAGCCCGGCTCCTCGCGGGGCCCCTCCCCCTTGGAGGCCTTTTGTTTCTTTATTTCTTTTCCCCCCGTCTTCCTACCTTGATAGAAGTGCAAACTTTTCTCACTGTAGCATTCCAGCTGGTCTCTCTTTACATCTCAGGCCGAATTCGTAAATTTTCAGGATGGTTTGAAGGTTATCTAGGTAATTTGGTGGGGACAGGTGATTTGGGGACCCTGCTCTTCCGCCATCTTGCCCCTCCCCCTTCATACCTAGGCCTTTATAAGGAGGAGATTGGATAATATAGGAGTCAAAAGAGTATTTCTAATTGAAAGAGGCTAGCCAAGAATGTATCTACAAAGCTGAGCACCACCTGGATGGAAAGGATCAATCTTGGTGCTAAGGGAGTGCTAGAGAATTTTCCCAGGCCTCCTCCTCCTCCTCCCACCCCATCCTTGTCTTCTACAGATGTGGGAGTATGGCTGGTTGTGCCCTCCAATCTCAAGACTGATGTGACTGTACCTACAGATATATTTTCACTTGCACAGAAATACCAGAACCAAACGTATGTTGGTTTTTCATTATTGCCTGTGAGTTGTCCCATGGTCTGAGCGAAAGGTTCATCTCCCACAGGACCTCAAAGGAAAGACTCTTCCCTCATATTGTTGAGTTGGGTTTTAGATGCCAATACATCTAAGAATCCTGGGAAGGCTGGAGGAGAAGCAAGGGGAAGTTGAAGGGAGTGGGGAATAATATTAGAGGAAAAGATTTATCCTAAGAAAGGGGATTTCTAAAAGGCCTGATGATGAGCTTTAAATATATGAAGGTGTATTGTGCACAGAGCAGTGACCAGCTGCTCCCCACTCCTCCCTCATCGGCAATCCTACAGCCCATATTGCCTATAACATTCTTTCAGCCATTCATCATACCCTGTGCATGACTTTCCTTCTTTTGTTGTCTGGAAAAGCCATTTAACTTTATCATGAGCTTCTCTTTCTTTTTTTCCAATTAAGATCATCACTCCTTGAGAGCAGGAACTAGATGCTACTTATCTTTCTACCTCTTTCAGTTCTGAGCACCGGACTTCACACTTACTAAATACTCAAAAATCACAATTTCAATTTGGTGATTAATCCTGAGGCTATCGGGGATCTAGGTTAGAGATAAGGATATAAGATCTTGACTGAAATGAGTTCAGAAGACAGTATTCTGAGGAGCGAAGTATTTTGGTACTCTACAAGCCTGAGTATAAATGCAAAATAACCATTCCGTAGCTATCTCATCTTAGTCAAATACTTGATTTCTAATATTTGACTCAGTTTCCCTATCCATAAAATAGAGAACTTCTTAGTAATTATGTGAGGTTAATATCTGCCGCACGTTAGCCACCAATCACATGGATTTTGAGTCAGAAATTGAATTTTAACCTTGGTTCTATTCCTCACAAATGGTCCAGTATGTTACTTCACTAAGCCTTAGTTTCCTAGTAAGAACACCTGTTCCTTGTACATGTTAAATGAGTTGATGTCTGTAAAATGCTTAGCACAGTTCAGCACACATTAGGTGTCTAATAAATATGGATTATTATTAGGTTATTTTCCTAGAAATTCCTCTTTATGGGACAAAGGCTTAAAAAGAAGAAGATAATCTCATCTTTTTTCATCTCCCTGCATGTCTCTCTTACTATGAGCAAGAGGGCGGTTGATACTGCCTCTTCCAGACTGAGGTAAAATAAACTCTCAGGTGCTATAAAAGTGCCTTGAAGTAGATCATCAAAGAGACATTGGAGAATTCTGTTGCACAGCCAGAGGTAGCTAAGAGTAAAATCTAGGTCTGGCTAGTCTGGTATAGACTGTTAGAGAAATTACAAACTGGTTATAGAGCATCTGTTATATTCACTGGAATGGTTCCCATTTTGGATGATCGTTTTATCTAAAACATCCTGCTTGCATTTGAGACTATGGAATTGATGGCTTTGGTTTGGGTTTCTTTTTCTTGGGCTTGGTACAGTATCTCGGAAAAAAAATAGGCACTTGATTATTATTTCATAAAAATGTGAAGGATTATAAGGACTGTGGGGGCAGAGTTGATCCTCCCTTAGAACAGAGGTGCATGGCCAGATATGAGAGATAAGGTAGGTCCACAGACAGACGTATAGAGAGAAAAACCAAAACTGATACAGAGAAAAAGAAATGGAACCAGAGAAAAAGCTAAAGGTAGGAATAGAAATAGAAAGGAGAGACACATGGAAAGTAGTTACTGCTGATTTTGGAAGGGATGGAATCCCCTTCTAAATGGAAGGGCCAGGATATCTGGCTGATTTAGTTAGACCAGGTGCGTGTGCCACTCTTGATCTTGGGGTGGTGTGTTTGAGATCCATGCTGGGTATAGAGATTACTAAAAACAACAACAACAACAACAACAACAACAACAAAAAACAACTTTCAGGGGAAGGGCCCTCTCCTTGTAAATTTCATTTGTCTTCTCATTTCACTGCTGAAATGTTTTTAAGCAATATCTTCCCTTTGAGTTAGTCCCAATATCTCACCTGCACATACCCCTCTGAAAGAGGAAATAGGAACTTTGTGGTTACTTTAGAGTCTTTGCTCGAAGCCCATTAGAGTAATAATTACACTGCAATCTTCTCGAGAGATGCGGCGTGCCATTGTGCTGCCTTCAAGGTCACAGTCCTCATCATAAACAAACCTCTTTATGACAATTGCTGAAATGCAATCTCTCTCTCTCAAAGGTCCATCGCTTCATTAATGAACCTGTAATCCCATGCGCACCTGTTTGCCTGATTTATAGATGTTTCTGTCTCTTCAACAGACTCATACATTTCCATGCCAGCTTCAGGAAACTTCTCTCTTATCTTACAGTACAAAGGTTGAGAACAGCCCACCATTGTTCTCCAATCCCATACCCTGAGACCCACACAGCCTCTCTGGGGCACTGGCCATGATGCTCTGTTGCTTTCAAACAGTCTGAAACATAAAACCTTTCGTGGCAGCCCGTAAACACCCCCAAAGCAGAGTAATACTCTCTGAATAAGGTCACACTGAATCAAGACTTGGTGAAAAATAAACTATTTTATTCAGGGGTCAGAAGGGATGAAGGGTGTGGTTGGTAACCTTAGAAGCCAGATATTGCTTGCAGATGGCATATCTAGAGGATCATATGCATTGTCATTGGGAGAGGACTGACCAGGGATAGCCCCTCAATTGACATCAAACTGTGACATAAGCAATAAATAAACCTATTATGCTTTCTTCTTTTGGAGTTTGTTGCTGCGGTTAATATTAATTACTATGAATCAATATACCCATCCATCCTTCAGGGTTAAGATCAAGTATTACTGCTCTTAAAAGAACTTTCTCTATATTTGTACCCACCTAGACATTCATTCCTGCACACATCTAATACTACATCTGAGTCATTTTGCTTCGTATCTGACTGTGAAGAGTGACATTTTAGCTTCATAATTAAATTTTAAGCTCATGGGAAAGCTTCTTTGAAGTCTATTACACCTTTTACATTACCTACACATGGTATTTTAGGTAGACAATAATGACAAAGGAGCAAGGAAGGAAGGAAAGGAAAGAAAGACTGATTATTTGACACTAGGCACTAATACACTCAACGTTGTCAATTGAGCAGCCCAAGGAAAACACTGCTACCAGCTTAGCAAAATGCACGGAAAATAGAAAGCAGAGGTGAAAATGCCTGAGGGCAGGCAGTAGAGTGGCAAATATGGGAGAAATGAACTTTGTAATTTGTAGGAAATTTTGGTAATCTCTATTTAGGGAAAATAGATTCAGTGAATATTTATTGAGTGTATACTTCATGCCAAGTCTTGCAAAGGGGCATTTTGCACACATGACTCCTTGCAATAGTAGCATAAATTACGTATTGCTGTATGATTGTATGGGTGAGGAAATAGAGTTGGAATGTCCCAGGGACTTGCGTAAGGCCACACAGCTAATAAACAGAAAAACCTGTTTGGGAGACCAAACCAGATTCTCATATAGTCATTTATTTAACAAATATCAGTTGAACACTTGCTGCATGCCAGGCACTTTTCTAGGCACAGAGAACCAAAGAGATAAAATCCTTGCTTTTATGAAGCTTGCACTCCAGGTGAAGGAGATATAAAAATATGTGAATGTGTTTTAGAAACATCATGCCATGTGTTAATAAATGCTAGGTAAAAACAAAGTTTAGAAAGGCACAGGGGGTGAGAGCCTGTGGGGGAGTAGTGGCTACAATTTTAAATAAGTGAAGATCTGAGAAGTAAATTTGAGTGACTTCAGTAAAAGAGGGAGTGGCGCTCTGTAGAGTCATCAAGTACAAAAATACTGCAGTATGAGTGTATCTGGCCCAACTGAAGAATAATGAGGAGGTCACTGGGATTGGAGTAAAGTAGGAAAGGAGGAGGAGAGGAGGAGATGATGAGGTCATGGAGATACTGTGGGGTCTGATGGCCAGGCCCTATAGGCTTTTATTGAGTGGATCCTGAAGTTATTAGCAGGTCTTAACCAACAAATAGCCAATCTGATTCAATTCTTGGGAGAATCACTTTGGCTTTGGAGTTGAGATTAAACTTACAGAGGGAGGCCAGGAGCAGAAGACCAATTAGGAGCCTATCACAGTAATCCAGGCAAGAAATAATAGCAGCTTGGACCAGGCTGGTTGTTGACTTCTGTGTGTAGTTTGAATGTGGGAGCTTATAAGATTTGCTGATGGATTTGCAATAATGTGTGAGAAAAGCATAGGCATACAGATAGCTCCACGGTTTTTTGATGAACATTTGGAAGGATGGAGTTTCTATTTATTGAAATGGAAAGACTGAGACAAAGGAGCAGGCTTGGATGAGAAGATCAAGTGTTTGGGTTTAGTAATAAGAGATTTGATATGTCTTTTGGATCTTCACATGCAGCCGTTGAGTAGGAGTCAGGTTTATTATTCCAGAGGTCAGGCTGAGCTTTAGACTACAGATATAAATTTGGGCTTCCCAGCAGATATATGCTACTTAGAGCCAGGAGTCTGATTAAAGACCTGAGAAGAGATAAAGAGTAGATGTTGGAAAGGGATAGAAACAGAATGGTGATGGTGATGAATTCAGCCCAGGCATTTCCAACCATAGAGTTTGCAGAGAGGAGAAGGGAGGTGGAGAAGAAGACATTGGTGAGATAAAAGGATAACCAAAAAGTAATTCTGTCAAGTGAGGAACATATATCAAGGGAGAGAAAATGATCAGCTTGACTCAAATGCAGTTAAGAGTCAAATAAGGTGAGGGTGAGAATGAGCCACTGGATTTAGTGACACAGATACCATTGCTGGCATTTACAAGACGAGTATTGATGCAGTGGTGGTGATGGAATGTAGACTGATGTTGATTTAGGAGATAAGGAGAAAAATTGCAAACAGTAAGTATAAGTGACTATTTTGAAGTATTTTACTCTAAAGAGGAGCAAAAAAAAAAAGAGGCAAAAGTGAGAGGGGCATGTGGTCTCAAGAAGATATTTTTAGGACAAGAAATATATTTACCACATGTGTGTGTTGATGAAAATGGTCTAGGAAAAAATGGATGATGTAGGAGCAAGAGCAAAGAATTATGTCCTCAAGTCAGCAAGGGGATAAAATTTAACATACAACCCAGCCCTTGATAGAGGACCCTGAGCTGCTTACCCAAACAAAAAGGAATAGGAGGGCACAGATGCAGAAGGGAGATGGCTGCATTGTGGAAGCTTGGAAAGTTCTCTTCTGAGTGATTCGGTTTCTCAAAGTAGGAAGCAACATAATCAGTTGAGTGTAAGGAGGGGGTGGATTTTGGAGGTTTAAGGAGAGAGAAGGTGTTATGCCTAGAATACAGTGAGGCGACATGCACCGATTAGACAGGGATTTGGACTTCACTAAGGAATGGGATTTTGTCAGGTTAGTAGAATTTGAAGAGAGAAAGAGGCAAAAGAAGGAAATATACAAGGGTATGATTATGATGGTGACTAAGGATGGGAATGAAGACCTGAAGAGGAGTGTGACAGAGAAAAAAATAGCTGTATCAATGTATTTTGACTTGCAATGTGATAAAATAATTGTTTTATTGGGATAGCAGAGGGAGTGAGAGATCCAGGAGGGCGCTGGACAGTGGGTATTTTGAAGCCATGTAGAAACTTCTGGCAACATATGGGGTAGTAAGGGGAACATGACATCATCAGAGAAGAGAAAGCCAGGGACTGAGAGATAGCAGGGTGGAGGCTGTGGGTGCCCTCCTGTGCCTCCTTTGTTCACCCTACACGGTTCTCAGAGATGCTAGTAGCTTCCCGCCTCTCTGCCCCAGGGGTATGCTCTGACCACAGGTATTTCCTTGGTTTCATGACGTGGGGAGTTAATGTCCCAAAAGTGATTCCTAATCAATGAAGCAAGGGAATTAATGGAAAAACACCCCAACCTCAGTACTCCTCTGACATAGGGTTCTGAAGTACTTACTACAATCTCTCAGGAGGTCTATAGTTGTGCTGAGCCCCAGTTCCCGCACAAGAAAGCGATTCAGTAATTCACCTGTGACTGGCATTTATTTATTTATTTATTTATTTATTTATTTATTTATTTATTTCACTTGCTTACTGGGCTTCCTAGAATCACATCTTAAATAAATCACCTATCCCCAGATCCTTGTCTCAGGATTTGTTTCAGGGAAACCCATTTTAAGATAGTTGGGATTTTGGAAGGATAAGCGATGCGGACTTTGACTTCACCAAAAAGTAATCAGAAAATCTTCAATTATGTATGATAATGGTGTTATTCACAGCGCTATTTTTAAAAACAAAAATCTAGTTCGTGTGTGTGTATATATAGAGAGATAACTATTGGAGACCGGCTGAATACAGCATAGAATAGTTTTATAGTGAAACACCATGCAGCTTTAAAAAATAATTACAGCTATAAATGTAGTAAAGTCTTGAAGAGATATTCATGCTAAGTTACATGAAGAATGAAAACCAGGTGACAAAGCAGCGTGTGGGGGCATGTGCGTATGTATGCATGTGTGCAATCCCATAAAAATACGATTATACAATTCCATAAATCCATATATACACACGCACACATTCTCTCTCTCTCTCTCTCTTTCTACACACATATACACACACACTTCCTAATTTTTCTTTAACAAATATTACCTTATTTGTGTCTTTTAAATGTAAAAAACAATGACAGGTTCTCTTACCCCTTGTCCAGGGAACTATGTCACTGTAGAACTCAGAAACCTCACATAAAACATCGGGAGACATTCTGCTGACCAACTGTCCCAATTTGCTTTCCTGGGATGCCATGAGACCAATTCTCAGTACTAAAATCAGTCGAACTGAGATGGTTGGTCACCCTAGGAAATATTTATACTCTTTCTTTCTTCCTTTCTTTCCCGTAAGTGGACAAATGACAAAATAGAACGTCTCAGAGTCCTGGAAAGAAAGGCATGATGGGAGTGGAAGACGGCATTATTATTCAGGAAACATACATTTTTTGCTGCAAAGACCCCAGGATAAAATCAGCGCATTTGGTTGATAATCCCCTTCACATGTGCATGCTAGTTTGGCTTTCATTTTCATCTGCAGGGAGTCTTTAACAGCTGTTACAGTCAGGCCTTTGCACTCTGTTTCCAAACCTCTAAGAACCATACAAGGGCAGGAATACTCGGAGAATGAAGTTGGAGGGGCTTAAGGAAAACTAGCTCCCTCGCATTGTCATCTGGAAATTCACGTCCTCCCTTCCCCTCTATCTCAGTTCCTTGCTCTCCTGCGTTGTCTCCCTGTGTACTAGGCGGAGATCCTGGGACGAACACCACCGGGCCTGTTTGGTATGCATGTCGTGTGGAAGGTCCAGATAGGAGCCTCTCGCTTCATTGTTCATTAGGGCTCTCTGTTAAATAATGTTTAATGTTATCTAAGGAGTTTAATGGCACAGTTATTGGAAATATTACAAAGGCAAGAGGAAAAAGAAGTCATCCCTCTTCTATTTTCCAGACCTGTCACGAGCTCACTCAACCCCCAAACCTTTTGCTACCTTGTTCATTTCTGTTTAATTTGTTGAAATTATACACAGATGATCTATGTCTGCCCTAAAAGCATGAGCTGCCCATCTCCCCATTTAAAGAAAGTGTTTAGCCCCATTTCAAACACACTTATATGCTGGGGAAGGTCTAAAGGAAGCCTGGATGCTCACCTTTGCCATGTGTGGAAGAACCCAATACAAATAAGAAGTCTCTGGTAGGGATCCTAGGCACTAGTATATTTAGATACTCAACTAGGTGACTGTAAAGTATGGCTCATTCCAATCTCTTCTTGTATTTCAACTCATTACTTGATTCATTCATTCATTCATTCATTCATTCATTCTTACATCCACCCACTCCTAATTGATTTATTGAATATCCCCTATGAGTCCAGCACTAGATTGCCCTGCAGAAGATAGAAAACAAGTGGAAGATACACTTCCAACCCTCAGGACAGTTAACACCCACTGGAGGAAACAAGACTCGACAAACACACGGGTGGAGTGTCCTGTAAGAGGTGAAATTGTCATTAGTGAGGGTAACTAGGCCATACTTTATAATAGGAAGTCACATTTAATAAGGTAAGAGTTTAAGGAGCAAAGGTCAGAGACCCAGGTTTGAGTCCTGACTCCTCAGGAAACCCATGCCAGTCACTTTCTTCTTTGAAACATTTTTTTTTCTCATTTGCAAAATATCCTCCAAAGTTTATAAAGATCAGCTTACGTAATGTACGGGGACAGATTTTGTAAGCTTTCAGGTATACAGGATGTTTTCATTGTTGGTGATTGCATACTTACACTAGGGCTCTGTTCCCTATACTCTATCCCCAACCTCGCTTTCCCAATTTATTTTCAAGGTTTCTAGCTTCAGAACCTAGGCCTTTTCTTATTTGTGTATTCATCTAGAGCTGAGCTGATCTATTCTACTTTCCTAAAAACCTGCCATGTTTATTCCCATAACCGTGTCTTTGCTGATGCTATTTCCTCCTGAAAATATCTCTTGTCCCCAATTCCTTAATCTTTACTCAGCTTTCCCAACTCAATTTACTGATCTGCTTGGAATCAGGTACTTTCTAATTATGCTAATTCACACCGATCCCCCTTTTCTAGGATCTATCAGTCAATAATACATTGCATCATAATATGCTTCGGTTGACTTATTTTTCACGTTTATCTTATTTCACCAACTGGTTTGTAAATTCCTTCAAGAACAGGTACCATGGGTTACATTGCTTTGCTCAGCTACAAAGACTTGTGCCAAATTGATTGTATCAACACATACTTGGAAGGAAAGGAGAGAGGGAGGCAGGGAGGGAGGGAGGGATGCAAGATAAAAGATAAAAGGAGGATTGGAAGGAAGAATTATTCTTCTCTATGTAAGGAGACTCCTAAATTTTTGACCCTTGATATGGTTGCTATGGCATCCACACAGTTTTAGGTGTCAAACTCAAAAACAGCAATGGCTGCATATCGCCTTATACCTATCACCTAACTCTTGCCCTAAACATACTTGCCTATTCTTTCCCCATCTGAACCTTATCTTCTCTTCCAGTTTGATATTTTAAGCTTCAATCATATCGTGGCTAAATGAGATTATTTCTTCTACCTCGACTTCTTCCCTCCTTTATTTTAAAAACGAAGAGAGAAAAGTCTGATGATAGTTTCCTGGCAAGAATATTTAAGATGTTTGCTCTTTGATCAATGCTGCTCACAAGCCAGGGAGGGAAGGGTCTAGGCCCTGGCTAGAACCCTGCATTCGAGGCCTTCTTCTGTTTGTCATCCAGCCACAATCACCCCTCAGGCAAGTAGTCTCTGGGACTGGAACTAGTGCTCAACTGGATCCCATATCCCTCGTACATCACATTGTGAGAATGTAATTTCCCACCAAATGACCCACGCCACTATTCAGGGCCTGTGTCTGCCAATTCCTGCGTCTGTCTTTCCAAGGGTGAACTACCCCCTCAGTGTGCAACCCCATAGGAATGGCCAAAAGAAAGTGGTTTGTGGGTTGTGTGGACAGAATTTGGACATAAAAGTTGAGATGTCCACGTACGTTATGCGAAACATAGGTAAATTGTAAAAGAATTGGGGTGTACTAAAAGCTAAAAGCCTATATGGCAGTGCTCCAGGTAATGGGGCCCCAGAATAGTAAGCTCACACCTGGCTTCCAGGTCATAATTCAGGTATTTGAGTGAAGTTATAAGGTTAAGAACATATTTTATGTAGGATTTTTATCTCAATATGATACTTCAGACATACAGGATTCTCTGTTTATACTCTTGCCACAGGACCAACAAATTAAGGACATGCTTAAACTAGAGAATAAGTAGTCCTTTTAAAGCCCTTTCCACCCTTCACTTGCTCTTATTAATTTTGAAATAAAACTTAAGAGATACCATTTACCAATAATGAAATGCATCAGTTTAAAGTGTGTAATTTAGTGAGTTTTGACAAATATACAGACTTGTATAATCACCCTGCCAATCAAGGTAGATCATACTTCCATAACCACTCAAAATTCCCCTTGTGCCCCTTTATTATCAATTCTCCCTCGCTCATGATCCAGGAAACCACTGATTTGTTTCCTGTTGTTTGTAGATGCATTTTGCCTGTTCAAGAATTTTATCTAAACTGAATCACGTGGTATTTATTTTTTTGTATATACCTTGTCTTGTTCTGCATAATGTTTTAGCTTTACCTTTTTAACTTTCGTAGGTATATAATTGTAGCATTGTTTAGGTTCGTATTTTCCTGGGGTGCCTTAGTGGCTCAGTTGGTTAAGCCTCCAACTCTTGGTTTTGCCTCAGATCATGATCTCAGGGTCATGGGATCCAGCCCACGTCCAGCTCCTTGCTCAGCACTCAGCACGGAGTCTGCTTCTCCCTCTCCCTCTGCTCCTCCCCCTGCTCACTGTCTCTCTCATAAATAAAAATAAAACTGTTTAAATTTTTTTTGTATTTTTCTGATATCAAATGATGTCAAGTATCTTTTAATGTGCCCATCTGCCATTATTATATCTTCCTATGTGAAGTGTTTCCTTTTTTTTATTCTAGCTTTTTTTTTTCTTACTAAGTTGTAAGAGTTCTTTATTCTAGATTTTAGTCCTTTGTCCAATGTATGTGCTATAATATATTTTCTCCTTGTAAGGTCTGCCTTTTTTTAAATAATTTTCTCAATGGCACCTTTCAAGGAGCAGAAATGTAAAATTCTAGTGAAGTCCAAATTATTATTCTTTTTTCTTTCATGTTTCAAGATTTCTGTGCCTTGTCTAAAAAATATTTGCCTATTCCAAATTACAAATATTTTTCCTAGAAGTTTTATAGTTGTAGTATTTATATTTAGGTCTATAATCCATTTTGAATTGTTTTTGTGTATAGTGTGGGATGAGGGATGGGGTTCATTGCTGTTGTTCGTCTGCTTTTCTTTGGAGATATCTAATTGCTCCAGAACCATTTGTTGAAAGCATTTTTCTTTTCTATTAATATGCTTTGGCAACTTGGTCAAAAACAAACTGATCTTTATTTTTAAATCTATTTCTAGATTCTCTATTCTATTTTATTGGTCTGTGTCTCTACACTTACATCAATATCACTCTGTCTCAATTACTACAGCTTTATAGTGAGTCTTAAAATCATAAGCTGTGAGTCCTGAAACTTTATTCTTTTTTAAAAATGGTGTGAATAGCCTAGGATATTTTATAACCATATAAATATTAGAATCAGCTAATAAATTGCTATTTAATAAAAAGCCTGGTGAAAATGTTGAACAAAACTGATATGAATTTATACTTCAACTTGGGAGATTGAAACTGAACAATAGTGAGTCTTCTAGTCCATATATAATATGTCTCTTTTAAACTTTTCTCAGCTAAACCAACCTTACACTCCTGGCATAAATCTCATTTCTTAGTTTATAATCCTTTTTATATGTTGTGGACTCAGTTTGCTACTATGTTATTAATAATATTTACAGCTATTTTTAGAAGGAATATTGATCTTGTGATGTCTTTGTTCAGCTTTGGTATGAGAATAACACTGGCTGCATATTTCAGTTTGAAAGTCTTTTCTGAATTAATTTGTGTTGGATTGATATTATTTCTACCTTAGATATTTGATATAATTCAATAATTCAGGCCTGGAGTCTTCCCTGTAGAAAAGTTTTAAATTATGAATTCAATATATTTAATAGATGTAGGGCTTTTCAGGTATTCTGTTTCTTCTTGTATCATTTTTGGTAATATAATCTTTTAAAGGATTTTTTCCATTTCATCTAACTTGTTTAATTTATTGACATAAAGTTGTTCTAATATTTTCTGATTTTTTTTCCCCATGGGGAAATGCTCAAAATTTATTAAGTGAAAAAAGTTACACGTGATTATCTGTTTAATGTTTGGAGAATCTGCCGTGCTATATCCTCATTCATTTCCAATATTAGTAGTTTTCCTTTTCCTATGTGCTTTTTGAGTCATTCTAGCAAGATATTTAATAATTTTAACTTTTCAAAGAATCAACTTTTGGCTTTATTGATTTTCTATTTTTTGCTATTTCATTTATTTCAAATATTATTTTTTATTTTCTTTCTTCTACTGACTTTGAGATAATTTGTTCTTTTTTTTTTTTAGCTTCATTGATTTTAGAGACTTCTTTCCTAATATACACACTTTACCTCTCCCTCTAAGCACTGCTTTAGGTGTTCCCACAAATTGTAACATTTTGTGACTGTATTATTATTAAGTTCAAAATATTTCCTAATTGCCTCCATGATTTCTTCCTTGACACATAAGGTATTTAGAGGTCTGTTGATAATTTTCCAAAATTGAGTGATTTCCTAGACATATATTTTTAACTGTTTTCCAATTTAATTATATTTTAGAGAATATACCCTGAATGACTCCAATCCATTTAAATTTATTGAGACTTGTTTTGGTTCTGCATATGGTCTATTTTGGTGACTGTTTATGTGCACTTTAAAAGATACATATGCTTTTATTTTTGTATATATACGTGCCATTAAATTAAGGTAGTTGATACTGATGTTCAAATCTTCTCTACTCTTATTATTCCAATTTTCTTTTGACTTGGTTTATCAATTGCAGAGTGAGGTGTATAGAAACCTCCAACTATAGTTAGGTAAGTGTCAAGTTTTCCAGTCAGATTTAGGATTAGTATACTTTCCTCTTTGGTTGACCTACCCTTTTATCTTATTTTGCCTATAAAAACATGTCTTTCCTCAAATCTACTTTGTCTTTTATTCATATAGCCACTGCAGTTTCCTATGATTCTTTAGTTTGCTTGGTATACTTTTCCCATTCTTCTCCTTTTTCCCTTGATATATTCATTGATTTTAGACTTCTAAGTTGAGGGGTTGATTTATTTTTTTAAAAAAATATTTGTTTTGTAATTTTATTTTTAGGCCATATACCCAACATGGAGCTTGAAACCACAACCCTAAGATTATAACTTGCATACTCCACCAACTGAGCCAGCTAGGCACCCCTGAGAACTTGGCATTTTGTCTTTGTTTTTTGTTCTTTCAGAACTGTAAAGATATTTACACATTATCTTTTGACTTACATTATTTTTGATGGGAAGTCTGCAGGTTTGTCTGTTTTATTGTCTTGTATATAATGTATCTTCTTCCCTCTTAGATGCTTTTAGATGAATCTTTAGCATTGGTTTTCAGTAATTTCATTATGATGACCTGTGGTATGGTTTCTTTGTTTATCCTGCTTGAGTTTTGTTATCTGGAGGTGTATAGGTTTGAGGAGGAATTTGAGGAGGAAATTTAATTTATTTATTCAAATATATTTTTTCCTTCTAAGAGCCCAACTACATACATTATATTATTTGATATTTTCTCACAACATCTTTTCTTTCTCATTATTTTAGCTTTTTTTTAAAAAAATTGTATTTATTTTTTCACGAGACACACACACACACAGAGAGAGAGAGAGGCAGAGACATAGACAGGGGGAGAAGCAGGCTCCATGCAGGGAGCCTGATGTGCAACTCAATCATGGGTCTCCAGGATCACACCCTGGGCTGAAGGCAGCCCTAAACCTCTGAGCCATCTGGGCTGCCCTTATTTTATCTTCCTATGCTTTAATTTAGATACTTTCTATTGTTATATTTTCAAGTGTCTTGATATTTTCTCCTACAATGTATAATCTACTATCCATTCATTTAGTTTTTAATTCTAGATACTGTATCTTCAAGCTCTAGAAATTCCATGTGATTCATTTTTACATCTTACATTTCCTTCCTTATTATGTTCTTATTATTCTTTAAGTCCTTGAACATATTTATAATAGCTATTTTATGTTTAGAATAGCTGCTATCTGTCCTTTTTATCATTTCTGCATCTGCTTCTATTGATTGGTTTTTCTCTTAA
Source organism: Nyctereutes procyonoides (assembly GCF_905146905.1). Classification (NCBI taxonomy): domain Eukaryota; kingdom Metazoa; phylum Chordata; class Mammalia; order Carnivora; family Canidae; genus Nyctereutes; species Nyctereutes procyonoides. The sequence goes on along the minus strand of NW_026575037.1, from coordinate 19,577,816 downwards.
TTGTGGGTCATTTTTCTTTCTTTTTTTTCTGTATTTGGTTATTTTTTATCATAATAAAATGGTATTCCTGTATCTTCAACTCAGCCAGACCATTGCTCTCTGCTTATGTTTCCCTCTCTTCATTGTTGTCCAAAAATTGCCTCTGAGCCAAGGCAATTGTAGGACTCACCTGGGTTGTTTAGCCTTCCTCAGGAATCATAGTCTTGTGATGCTTTTTATCTAATATCTGAAAACAATTCTTTCATATATTTTTTTTCTAGTGTTTTATGGCAGGAGGGCAAGCCCAGGACTAGAGATTAAAATATGGCTGGAAACATAAGTCACCTCACTTGGTTTTTAATTCCTTCATATTTCGGATGTGGTCTGTGGTCGGTAGTGTCTATCACACCTCCTTTAGAAATAAATATTCCTCGTAATCTGCTCCCCAGTTGTGCCAGGGAAAGGGATTAAAGAGGGTGTACAGGTATGTATTTCAAAAATGAATAGGAACACTTTCCTGAGAGTGAATGGTAAATATTTAATTCTAAGAAATAGAAAATAGGTATTCATGTCTCTTAGGAATCCAGACAATATTTGAGTATGGGGCTTAGACATCAGTCAGCTCTGGATTAAACATCATAAAGTTTGGCAAAAGCTTTTTTAGTGATGCTGTCAACTTCTGGGCTTTTCCAACACATATTTTCCCACTAATCCAGGGATTCAGTTTACCCTGACTCTTTTCATCTTTCTGGCTCAAATTCTGTTATCTAGTAAGTGTGAAATAAATTTCGTATGAGATGCTAATGACTCATAAAGCTCAATATGTTATTCTACTAAAAATTTTTAGAAAATCTAAAACTGTAAATTGAAAGAATGAATCACTAATTGTGGGAGTTTAGGCCTCAGCCAGACGTATGGTAAAGAAATATGAAAGGACTGGGTGTCTCCCAGCACCCCTTACATAGACTAGCATGAATGGTGAGACAAGAATAAGCATTCTAACAAAGATCTAAGAAGAAAAGAAGACCGCCCACTATTTCACCTTTTCCATAACCCCACAGTCACTGCAAAGCTTGGTCTAGTCGAGCGATAACCTCTACCCCTCCCTCCCCTGCCCATTAGCTGGAGCCAGTGAATTATGGTGAAAGGCAGGAGCTCTCCCGCCTCTAGGGGGAAAATAACTTTAATCTCGTCAGAGCCCTGGAGAAGGGACTATTAAAAGAGTTAATGGAAGAAACTCCTGAATAGATGGGTCAGGCTGTGACAAACCAAAGTCATTTTTTGACTTAAGAAGGAAAAAAGAAAAAGAAAGCTGATGATATAGACCCTGTGGCTCTGATGGCCTCCCAGTCCCCTATCAAATCAATCCTAGATGTGGTAGAGTCCTGATAATTTAATGAAGGACTCAAGAGGTGATGCAGTGAATCTGGTCACAAAGGTAAAATGGGGAAGAAGTACAGGCCAGCACAAAGAGTGTTCCCCCACATTGTTACCTGAATTATAACTAGGGTGAAATGCAGGGTTATCTGTTTTAAAACATTGTTGACATCAGAGTGCAAGTTTTTGGAGTTTCAAAGGACCCTACTTAGAAAGTTCTCCTTAAATTGCAAATATATATAAGAATAAAGTTGGACTGTGGTTTAGCAAATAAAATAACTAAGTAAGCAAGAATTGAAAGAGGGATAAAAGGAAGATTTTAATGTCTGGTCAGCAATGAAAATATGCCCACAAAGTGAATTTTCCCAGTCACTCCAGGAGAAACAGTGGAATTAATTATATATGTGATGGTTCAGATTTGCCCAAATCTCTAGGATATTTGCAATAAAAGAGGGTAAAAGTCTTTTTGACCATGCTTATTCTGAAAAGATCTATCAAAGGATACACGATTGGGGGAACAGAAATGTGATTATAGAACTAATTTTCTTTTATAACAGTCCCAAATATAGATCTTCAAGTATACCTTGGAAACAATGAGGTGTGTAGCCACAAGTCCTTAGACAACACTAAGTTAGTGAATTGGGCAGTTATTCTATTTTAGCTACCTGAATGGGCCCCAGAATTGAGAAACTGCATCTTTAAAAGCTTTTGGATTTCTCTTGGAGCTCTTTTGTGAGTGAATCATGTCTCATTTCAGGGGGACAGAAAACCAAAGAGATCTGGTCTTCTCATACTCTTAAAAATTATTGGGATAATATCTAAATAGTGCCAAGTGACATCTAGACTCCCAGGTCAGTTCTACCTAGTGTGAACCATCTGATTGCCTTAAAGGAGGTAAGAAAGTGAGCTTAAATGCCATATACTGAGTATCTACTGTGTATTGGGCACTCTCAATATTTCATTTAAAGAAGACATTTTGTTTTATGGTGACTATAACTGATAATGCTATAGTGTATAATTGAAACTGTGAAGAGAGTAGAATTTCAGTGTTCTCACTGAAGGAAAAAGGAAAAAAAAAGGAAATAGGTAAGGTGGATGGATGTGCTAATTAACTCAATTGTGGGAATTCTTTCACAAGGTATATGTATATCATATCAGCATATTGTACACTTTAAATATATTGTGACGTTACTTGTCAATCATAACTCAATAAAGCTGGGGGAAAGGAAGGCATTTTTGTTTTAGAATATCTGACATTCACTTCCCCTTTCCAACTGTATCCCATTTCTCTTCATTGGCATGCCTTTACCTCATTGAATATTGCCTTGTGGAGAAATTGTTATCAGTAATTCCCCTTACTCTTGAATAGAAAGTGGCCTTAGTGATCCAAACTAGGACAATTAGGATGTTTCTTCTCTGACACTTCAGGCATGACCAGAGAGCCAAAGAGACAGACAGTAATGGGTCTATTCCATCTGATTGAGCACGCTCAGACTAGTCTTTGTTACAAAATTATTGCCATCATTTCAGTCTCTGTGCCTCCAGAGCTACTTTGGCTCAATCTCATCCCCATGCCTGATTCTTCAGGCTCTTGTGGATATTCTAAGGCCCCAATATTCTTTCAATAAATTACTTTTCCTCAATTTACCCAAGGTGTATTTGCTTATAATCAAAACATCCTTATTGATATACTACCTCACTTACATAATTTCAGATGTGAATGATTACATTTAACAATTATAATCATTCCACCGAAGAGAAAAGTATAGCAAAGAAAGCTTAAGTGACATGCCCACAGTCACACAGATATTAATGGAGGACTCAAATCTAGGTGTGCTTGATCCTGAGTTTCAAATTTTTAACCTGTCTCATACCGATCCCTGTCTGTAATTTTCAAACCACTTGCTCAAAGATTATCAATGTTCCACATGCTGATCCAAGATTTTTCACTGCTGAAATTGAATAATGTCAGTCTTGCCAATTTAGAGGAAACAATAACTTAATGGATAGAATGTTTTCAATTTTAAATTTTTCTCCCATAAATTTTTCTCAAATCTTTGGTGGTTTCCACCGCTTGTCTGTGAGGCAGACAACAAAACAAATGAACAAGCAGCAAATGAATATTAATGGCAAAACTCAGAAACAACAGATCGTGCCTCCCTCAAGAGCCTGTTTTTTGCATCGACATTTTGTGTCGCATACCTATAATATAGTCATTTTCTGCGAGTAAAATTGTCCCTAGTTCAAATGCTGGAATTAAATACATCCATATTTCATAGTGTTATGCAAAAAGCACTATGATTTTCAAGCTGTCGGCCACCTCACAAAGTTTAAGACAAATTGCCCCAAATAAGCCTAAGACAATGGCAACAGAACATTTTGGGTGATATTGGTCTCATCACCTTTAGGAAACTCAGCCCTTTGTCTATATCCAAAGCCATCAGATTTTGAGGATAAGGACTTTGGCACTTGCTGGATTCTACAAGAATAATGTCATTTGTCAGCCTAACTGCAAGACCCAGAATCAGTTTAAGGGGCTTGAAATCTCATTTTAATTCTTGGCCTGGACACAAGTAAAATGCCTTGGGCCTTGAGAAAGGCCAGTGTATGGTATATTTATTGGCTGTGACTACAAATCTGGTTAACTTGATGGGAATTTATAGAAAAGGGATAAAGCAAAGCCAGATTTTGCTTTTGGCCATAGATGCATCAGGTTAATAAGACATAGGATAGTAGCCTGGCCTTAAGTCAGAATAGTTGCCCAGTCAGACTTTCCAAGGTTTGAAGATTAATATAACGAGAGTGGAATGTTGACCCCTGGATCTCCTTCCCAGCCTCCTAGCTTCTCCCATAGCAGAATCCTATTTTATCTATACCACTTCCTGTTTTATGATTTTTTTCCTCTCAAGTTACCTCTCTTCCAAAATATATACTACTTCTGAAATTTTCTGTTCTCCAAGAAGCTTGACCAAAATAAAACTATTTAAAATTTACTTTGGACCAGCAGTGGCAAAAGGAATAAGGAATACACGAGTGACCAAACCATAGGTGATCCTGCACATGTAGTTTCTTGTCTAGCAAAACAAAACTCCCCCCCAGGAGATGGACTATCTACTGCCCTTCTCATCCCAAATATAAAGCTTACCATATCCTGATATGCTTTCTTTAGCACATGGGATATAGTAATGTAAATACTGTATTAGTCTGTTGACAATGTGTTCTAATTTGAGTCAACTCCTCATTGGTATCATTATTCCAATGTCTGCACAAGTGTAGTCTCTAACTGAAATGTCCAAGACTGTAACAGATAAGAGCTCATTAATTTAGATGAAGTAAATTTTCGAATAAATATATAGGTAGTAAGGCTTCAGGGAGAGACCCAAGGATCATGGTCCCTTGGTGACTCATTCCCTTAAAGAGGTAAAGCTGCTTCTCATCTTTCCTTGCAAGGAGCTGTATCGATTTCCATATGGTCTAACGTCCCTCTATTTTCCAGGCTCCTACCACCCACTGAGTTTAAAAACGACTTCTGTGACATCTAGAGATGGCTGGGGAGCCCTTCCATCCCTCACCGCTGATCTTTATTACCTCATGTCACCAGGCAGGGCATTGGGCTCATTTTGTTTACTTCCATCAGCCATTTATATTGAAGTATAACCCTAGATCCTAAAAAGAAGAACACTTTATGTCCCAAGTGAGTGATTCACACTCAACACTACGTTGACACGTTCTATAGGATGGAAAAATCTCTGTTCCTGTGATTTCAGCCCTATCAGCATAATTTTCTTGCACATGGTATAGGTAAATCATGGTTAAATATTGAATCATTTATCACCCAGTGCTTTGTAAGCCAGATCTCATAAAATCTTAGGAATAGATTGTGCTAACAAAGCAGCTAGCGACCAACTATGATTATCAAATTTTTCCTTCCACAATCTGTTCCTCATTTAGAGAGAAAATGCTAAGGAAATTAAAAATTAGTACGCTTTACCTCTTTATTGGTAACAATATAAAAGGTATAATGATTTTTCTTTAGAATAAAAAAAAATCTTATTCGGGGATTTTATAATAAAAGGGAAAAGTTGGAATCTCTGGTTCTGGAAGATGGATGGTAGTTCGCTGTGAAAGCAATTCATTTCAGAAAGTATACCCCCATTTCCTGTTTCTCATGCTTAGACTTAAATCTACTGGGATAGCACACTGAAAGAGAAAAGTTTATGCTTAGATGAAGGGTTCTGTGACAACCAGGGAAGTCAACCTTTAAATATTCCGGTAAGGAAAAATAGTATCTGGGTAAAGATGTTCTAAAGACAAATCTCTACGCAATCAAACCTCATTTACTTCTGAAATGGTACCACCAATTGCTTTGCTGGGAAACGAGATCAAATCAAGAAAGCATTTCGAAAGGCCAAGGTTTCAATTTGACTTGTTCGTTGCTTGGTTCTTTATATTTACAAACAGGGGCACCCAGAGAGCAGTTCAAGAACAAAGGCGATAATGGTTCCCTACCACCACGCTCCTCAGTCCATACCTGAGTGCTATACACCTGATTTTGAAAAGGAAGACCATAAACTTGAATCTATAGTAGAAAATGGTGAGAAGATATGACCTGACATAGAAATTGGACAGAGCCTCAATCTGTAAATGCTTTGGTATGATTTTAAAAGATGAGATCAAGCAATTTTAATTCCTGTCACTCCTGAGCATTCCTTTCCTCTTAGAAATGACAAATTAAATATCATTATTTGTGAAAGGAAACAGTGATTCTTTCTATTTCAAACCTCTGAGGTCAATGTTATTTCAATGATCAGTGACCCTAGAAACAAGGTTGAGTAAACAACTCATTTAGTCTGTGGAAGCCCAACCACACCTTTTTGCCTTTGGGGATTCTTGTAAAAAAAAAAAAAAAAAACACTTATCAATACAGCGCTAAAATAAACTGTGTTTATCCTTGGGCTGTCAGAGGGCATGAAGGCAGACCCTTAGTCTCTTCAAGATCAGGACAAGCTCCAGACAAAACTGGAAAAATATATGTCCCCTGTCATGAGAGGAATTTGAGTACAGGCAGGATAGGCTGAGAGACGTTATCTGACACCTGGAGTCCAAGCAGACCAGAAGGTCGGGATAGGCTGGAGGCTACTATGGGAGTATAGGGAAGAATCTGTTTTCTTTGGCAAACCAGACAGAGATGGGAATCTAGAAAGTTGGTTCCCCAATGAGGTGATTAATTCGAAGCACAGAAAGGGAAGATAAGGAGAGGAGGAAAAACCAGAGTATTTCTTTCAGTAAAGATGGGAGAAGCAAACCAGAAAGCTCCATGTTAGGCTAGAAATCTGCACTGGAGTGGAGTGAGAGGATGTAAGGAAAGACCTAGCCTTTGGGGAACAAACTTCACTAGGCAACTTAGTGGTAAAGAACACGAGCCCATTTGGGGGAAATCACTGATGCCAATCCCATGTGAACTAAGGGAAGGTGCCTTGTGACACTTGCCTGATACCAGTATTTGTGCCAGATTGAACCTGTTTGCACAAGGTTTAAACTGCAGGGCAGGACAGATAAGGTGTAGTTATCAGGGTTAGAGAAAAGTTTTGGAAATCTAACGGGCCAGTACTGTACTCCTTAGTTTGTCAGGCAGACACAGCGGAAACATCACTGGTTTCAACATCATAGGTCTTAGTATGGATGTCAACCCTATGGCAGGCTGGCCAGTATGCACACTAGTTTCGGAGTGCAAGATCTGAGATCCTATTCTGTGAACTTAAAATCAGTTCTGTTGCACTGGGTAAATTTTTTAATCTCTCTTTGTGTCAGTTCCCTCATCTCTAAAATGGACAATATCTATAGTGTTCGTCTCAACAGTTGCTAGGAACATTAAATGACTGTATACACGTGAACACTAAGAGCTGTGTCTGAGTCTACTAAGTACACAGTCAACAAAGCATTATTATAATAAGGCATCGAGCCTGGTACTCAGGCTCTTTTAGTTTCTGTTTTCTCACCTGAAAATAGACACAATAACATCCATCCTGCAGAGACTTAATGAGATTTAAATTAGGTATAGAGAAACTACGTCATATTTGCCACTGAATAGGTGTGTCAGTTAAGAATGCTTTTGTGTTCTAGCAACAGAAAACCCTATTAAGAATGACCTAAACAGGGACACCTGGGTGGTTCAGTCTGCCTTTGATTCAGGTCATGATCCTGGGGTCCTGGGATCAAGTCCTTCATCGGGCTCCCTTCTCTACCTGCTTCGCCCTTTCCTGCCTACAACTCCTCCTTCCTGTGTTCTCTCTTGATCTCTTTCTCTGTGTGTGTATCAAATAAATACATAAAATCTTTAAAAAAAAAAAGAATGACCTAAACATATATAATTTTTGTCCCAAAGAAAATAGTCCAGAGTTTGGATGTTCTTCACATTTCATCAGAGACTTAAAAAAAGAAAAATTTATTTGTCCATGAGACACACACACACACACACACACACACACACACACACACACACAGGGGTGGTGGTGCAGAGACACAGGCAGAGGGAGAAGCAGGCTCCATGCAGGGAGCCCGACTTGGGACTCCATCCTGGGTCTCCAGGATCACACCCTGGGCTGAAGGCGGCGCTAAACCACTGGGCCACCAGGGCTGCCCTCGTCAGAGACTTTCTGAACAACATCTCTGTGATGACTTTGACTGTCATAGTCCTTATTTAAGACAGGAAGAAAGAGGAGGGGACACTGTGAACTACATACAAAGCAAAAATAGATGCATGGGTAAGGTTGCCAGATAAAATACAGGAAGCTTAGTTAAATTTGGATTTTGGATGAATAAATGAATAAATTTTTAGGATAAGTATTTCCTATGTAATATTTGAGACATACTTATATGAAATACTTGTGGTTTTTCTGAAATTCGAATTTACCTGGGCATCCCATATTTTATCTGCTAAATCTGGTAGCCCTATGCCAGGAATACCTAGCAAATCACTGCTGCAACCCGATTGGCTAGACTCTGTTACGTGGCAGCCCTTACCCACAACGGAGGTGCGGGGGAAGTATTTGATTCTTGCATCCTTTCTGGTTGGCAAAGAACAAAGGGACTAGGGAATAAAAGTAGGTTGGTCAACTAACATTCCCCCTTAGTAGGTGTTCAGCCAATGTGCATCCTCTCCTGACCCCCTCCTCAAAGACCTGATTGTCCCTTTACATAGAAGAAAGAATAAGATCAGCCTGACCACCATAAATTATAGAATTAATGTCAACAGATGAAATCAGTAATTTTCATATTTTTAAAAAGAGATCATAAGCTTTATTGGCACATCTAGTGGTATGCTACATAAAATATATGCATCACTGTTCAATTATTTCTGTGTTAACAGGCCTCCCTGCCCCATAAGGAAGTTTCTTTCCCATGTTTGAAAGCAAATTTGGGAAGAAGATAAAGTGAGGCAGCTAGGGAGCAAAATTTAGGAGACACCCAGTCTGACCCACTTCGTGCAATCTCCTTAAATTATGTGCACAACACCCTCTACTTGCCCCACCCTAGTGCCTGGTCTATGTGAAACAGAGCTGTGTTTCCTTTACTTAAGCCAAAGAATGAACCACTGATGGTTGTTAGTTCTTAACTCCCTAACACAGTTACAGGTTAGGATTCACCTACTATGTTGGTTATTTCTGGAGAGAAAGCTTTGGGTGACTTACTTTACTAGTTTAGCTTAGGGACACTAGGTTTTCCATGCATGCCAGGGATATTCTTTACCCTCACCCTCTTCCCTGTGCACAGGAATATATATGGCTGTTACTCCTTAGGAGATAACTCTGTGTCAGAGTATATGGGGACCCATCAAAACACTCTGACCTGGTTGCAACATCTCTTCAATTACAGACAGCCACCTGCTTTCTACCAGACAAGAATATGGCCTCAAGGTTTGATAGGATTTGACTCTATTTTCTTTATGTGCCATAAAACACTGTAAAATTATTACTTTTTAAAATCTTTCCACTGTATCTCTTTTTTATCTTCTCAACCTCTACTTTTCTCTTTGACAATCATTACCAACGAGATAATGACAGGATAAACTGACAGCTTATCGCCACTCCCACTCTGAATCAGCGGAGAAATTTAGAGGTCAGAGGACAACTATTTGAGACAGCACCATCCATCACAAGGGGTTGAGACAGAGGCCTTCCTAGCTAATGTAGAGACCATAAGAACTGGCAAGTAAGGGTAAGAAAGAAGAGGTATGCTATTTTAGCAAAACATAGCTGGGGTTTATAATTTCACGAAGAGCAAAACCATCTCAATAGAAGAAATGTTTGCATCTCACATGAGATTAAACTTAGAAGAAATTCTAGAGGAAAATTTACATTCATGGTACTAAGAGTATCTGCTTTATTCTGGAGACATCTAGCCATAGCCATTTCTTGTAGAAAACCAAACTTAGATGAAAGAAGCAACATTTTCCTCACATACCCCATTAGAACAAATCTCACTCATTTCCTTTTTTTTTTTTTTTAATACCAGGAAGAGCCCTGGAAGGAAACTATCCCAGCTCCCATCATTAGTTATCCAGATGAACCCTGTAGCCATTGGATATTATTAAAGCCTTCCAGAGGGGTCTATTAGAAAAAGATGAGTAAGATAAGTGAGGTCAGCAGTTAGAGAAGAAGGCGTTATTCACCTGGGGCAGCTCCCAGGGGCCTGGACTATGAGATGGCCATACAGCAATTTGAGTGGCAGGAGAGGATTGGTTAGCTAAATCGGGATGTAAATGACAATCCCCTGACTCAACTTCCTATAAGACTTACTTATACCTTTCACGCATAGGTCAGCTTAAACCGTAACTGAACAGAAGTTCAGCATGTATTTAATTTTTGGATAATATGTAGAGTGATAGTCAGAAAGGGCAGGTTCTGCCCCCTGATCATCACCCCACCACCTTCTTCTAAAACAACGGTAGGCAGACGACTCCCAAGTGTGTATGGGCTGATTTCCCCGGACTCCCACCCTAGTTTACACTTTCCCCAAAGAAGAGCAAGAGTGATTGTTGTGTACGAAGGAGAAGCCTGGCTATGTGGTTTCTTCTGGTAACTGAGACACAGAATAGAGAAGGACTTTAAAATGGTAGTAATAGAAGGAAAATACCCTGAAGCCCATCAGATCCAAAATAGAAAACAGAATCTAACTGTAGTGATAAATTTGACTTGGATTGAGAGGCAGCGAACCAAAAGCAGAGAAAAAGCAAACCTCTACCCTGTCACTTGAGAATAAATGTTTTTACCTTCTGTCTTTCCACATCTTTTCTTTCTGTCTCCTAAGCAAATAAAATAATGTTTGGGTGTGAAAGAGATTTATAAACAAGCATATTTCTATTTGGATACATGGTCACAGAAAGGAGAGGTTTTGTTCTTCCTCAAAAAAAAAAAAAAAAAAAAAAAGACCTTCACAGAAAATGCGTAAGAATGATTTCAGTGGTCACTATCACGACTTAGAGAAAATGCAGATGTTATAAAATAATATTTGCAAATGGCTAATAGAATTTTAATGGCTACAGGAAAGAGAAAGAGAAAATGAAAACACTGAATCTACTTGGGATGTGAAGAGAATGAGAAGGTTCTAGGAAAAGTCTAAAGGCAGAGAAACCCTTGATTTTTCTGATGTTTAGAAGTGGCATTCCCTGGTGCATTGATTTATGTGAGGATTAGGCAGCAATCATAGTCTCTATACTAGCCTGGAAGGCATGTGCATAAAGTATGATATTTGCAATATGCAAATGTCATGTATGATGAATGAAATGCTCAGTATGTCTCGAGGACACCCAGATGCTAACCAGCCACTGCTTCCATGCTGCATATTGGAAGGGAACTTAGAGCAGAGGTATCCTTCTCTACTTGATTTTTTTTTTTAATAACATGGTCTTTGCATCTAAATATCAGTCACAAAAACATAAGTCATTCTACCCATGTTAGCTTTGGGGGACTTGTGATATTTCTTAATGATAAGAACTGCCAGAAAGGGGGACTAAGCAATGGAAAGCTGGGTCAACCTCTGTATACATAACACCTCTAGGACAAAGCCGCAAGGTCAAGTGATGATTAGAGTAACGAATGGATTGCAAAAGCTAAGTTCAATAGTAGAAATAAAACTTGGAAAGTATTCTGCAGGGAAGAGGACAAAGGGGTCACAAATGTCCTCAGCCAAAGTCCATGATGACTCAGGATGGTTCTGAAGGATGGAGGAACAAGAGCAGTAAAAGACGACAGTGGTCCTATAGAGACCATAGATCAACATCGAGATGGTTTGGTGGGAAGTAACTACAGAAGACAGGTTCAATAGCGACAATCCATTCTCCATTCTCCGTCTGTAGGCAGACGTTATACCACTGTGGAAGGAGGATGAAGTCTAATCAATGCAGACCTGGGAATTCAAAGTAAGACCAGAGCAATCCTGACTCAGAGTGGAACTGAAGGCAGCCTGTAGATCTAGAGACGTCTCTCTTCCTCCGCTAAAAGGCGTTCCAGGGTCTTTAGAATCTAAAGATGGGCTGATGCCAACCAGACAAAATAGAGGCACAGTGTACAGATCCCGGCTGACCATCTATACAGTACCCATGCCTAACACCTTATCGGGGCTCCACATGGTTTTCTTAGTGGAAATCCGAGGGTGCTGTGTGTGACAGAATCTTTCTTATTATCGGTTCTTACCATTATCTTCTCCGTCCCTTCTTTGACTAGATGTTTAGTTCTAGAAGACTGCCTGAAACTGAATGCAGAAGTCATGGTCGGTGGGGGAGTTTCTGAAGCTTAGAGACAACTGAGTGGCTTTCTGTAGAGCAGCAGTGAAATCCCAAATGGGTTCTTGGGCCTGGGGAGCCAGTGTGTGCGATAGCCGTGTGAGTTCTAGAGCTGCACTGTCCAGTCGAGCAGTCACAAGCCACATGGGGCTATGGAGATGTGCTGGAGGTATACAGTACAAACCATATTTCTAAGGTTTAGTGTGTGCATGTGCATGTACACACACACAAACACACATACAAAATCTTATGAATTATTTTTATATTGATTGCATATTGGAAAACTACTACTTTGGGAATGTTGGGTAAGATAATTAGAATTAATCTTACTTATTTTCTTTTTTACTTTTATTAATGCAACCACTACAAAAATTAAAATCACATGTGGCTTACATTTTAGGTCTATTGGACGCTGCTGCTCTATGGGGGAAATTGGAATTTGGTGATCTGTGGACCGGCATCCATCTGCACACCATTGTTACTAGTCAATGGGGAGATAAGCGCAGAACTTGAGAGAAAGGATCTAGGAACTTTTATAGGAATTTAACATTGCCATGACATCCAAGTGTGTGATGTTTTATTTTCCATATGTATCAGACTATGACAAATTGGGAGAAAAATTGGTTTCTTTCACCATAGGTAGTCGGAGGAGCACGGAGGATTTATCACAAGACTGGGCTTCAGTGGGTCAGAGAAGTCTATCGTGAGCTTTAGAAACCCAGGGATTTGGGAGGCAGCTGCCAGAGGTGTGCTAAGTGTGCTCCAGGGGAAGACGCATGCTGCAGAGGCCCACATAAAGAAGAAAATAGGGAACGACTTCCCATTATTTTCAGCGACTATTGTTTCTGAGTCTTTGTATGGAATTCCGAGAAGTACTGCAGGACTGGGGAGCCCAGGCAGGCCCAGGTAGTGAAGATATGGATCCAGATGGTCCTAAAGAAGTGAACAGTTGCTTTCCAACAGAATTCCATCTTTCACGGGCCTCGTATGGATGGATATATATACTCGTTGGTATATATACTTGTTGGCTCATCTATTCAATAAACATTTATTGAGTAGTTGCTATGTTCCAGGAAACCTGCTAGATGTTAGAGCTACAAGAATGAGAAAGAAATTGCAGCTGCTCATGGGGGATAGAAACACACACCGTGCATGACAAGACATGGTATATGGGGCCGGGAGAACAACAGTGAGGTGTGACTACCATAGGACTCAAGTTGCTCTCTCAGGATCTTGGGACAGGTAATGCTGCCCTCATAGGGAGCTCCCAGTGAAAAGAGGCGGCAAGGGATTTGAGAAAAAGACCAATGGTTTCAGATTCAGATTGTACGGGGTTTGAATCCTGGTCTCTCTGTTTATAGGCATGTATCCTGGGACCTCCATTCTCATCCCTCTAAAATGGAGCTAGATCTCCCCCCGGAAGAGATGTTGCACAATTAGGTGAACTAAAAAGTTAAGCATCAGGCACACAATGAGTGCTCAGTAATAGTGATTGCATTCATTTTATGTTCAACTTCACCCGAGGCGAGATTTTTCTTAGTTCCTTGTAGGGCTGACACTACATGGGGGTCATGGGGACCCTGCCCCGAAGATTTGAGAATCACAGGGTCAGGTGCTGGACAAATCACTGAAGAAACAGCGGGCTACACTGCTTTCAGGCTAGACTGAACAAAAACTTATTCCGGCTGGATAGCAGGTAGATAAAGGGAAGCATTTACAGTCACCGAGAGTCTTGAGTCATATCTATGAGAAGTTGGGAGTCCCCCAGGTCACTAGCATGTCGGAGAATGACAAGTGACTTGTAAAGACCACTGTGCCTTGCAAACCACAGTAGAAGATGAAATGAGACAACAGAGGTATAGGAGCTCTAGGAAGTGGAAGGGACTAGTCAATGGAAGGTGTAACTAGTATTATTAAGTGTTATCTATCTAGCAGGGAGAGGGCTGGTGAAATGAGCAAAATCAAAGAGCTTGTTTTACACAGAGCCAAACAAATGGGTGGTCCCTCCTTGAAGAAGCCGACATCAGATTAGTTGTAGGACCCTGTGTCCCAACTCTGGGAGCCAATCCAGGTCCAGAGCGTGGACAGCTGCCAGCCCTTGCAAAAGGGCCAGCTGATTCAATGTAACATCAGTCACTTAGTGGCACCGACAGCAGGCAGGGGAAATGAGAGGTTCCTTTGCATCAATAGCTCCTGCTTAAACAAAAACAAAATGAAGCGCCTTGGCATTTTTCTTGCAGCACTGTGCAGTTCGCTGGGGGAGGGGGGCATATTCAATCCCATTGACAATGTCTTTAAAAACCACACTATCATGGATCACCACATCCTTATGCAAATGTGGTGGCAATTTTAGAGCTCTAATTGATGTGGATTCTGGTGTGTGTGTGTGCGTGTGTGTGTGTGTGTATGTGTGTGTGTGTACAATCAACAGTGCCTAAGGTAGCACTGTAACCAAGAGGGGTTTTTTAAATTATTTTCATTTGAGACAATTACTATTATTAACTGGACTCACAGAAATTAAGATCATAAAAGTATATTACATGACTGCGTTCCGTCACCAGAGACAAAAAAAAAAAAAAAGATGTCTCTGCAGCTACACACTAACATCCTCAGTATTAACTCATTCAATTCTCTCAACTAATAGTGATACATAACATATAAAGTGCTTTTTTTAAAAAAAATCCTTCCAAACAGTTCATTCGATCAACCACAAATTTGATTAACTCTGGACTATTTTTTTCACTAAATTAACTGAATATACATAACAGGGAATTCTGTATGTGTAGACTCATGGTTGAGGTTGTGAGTATAGAAGTGTGTAGACACATACAAGGACAGGAACAAGTTGAAATCCTGCAAACATTGGGCTTTGTTATTTTGACACTGAAAATCACATCAAAGGGGGGCACCAGATGGCTCAGTTGGTTAAGTGCCTGACTCTTGGTTTCAGCCTAGGTGGTGATCTCAGGATCCTGGGATCGAGCCCCTTTGATGGGCTCAGTGCTCAGCAGGGAGTCTGCTGAAGAGTCTTTCTCTCTCTCTCTCTCTCTCCCTCTGCCCCTCTCCCAACTCACACTATCTCTCTAAGACAAATAAATAAAATTAAAAAAAAAAAGAAAGAAAAGAAAGAAAGTCACATCCAAGAGAGAAAAGTACAGAGCTTATTAAAGTCTTTCCTATGGGAAAAAAAATCAGACATATGCATAGTTGTAAATATTTTCCAGGAATATTATATAGAAAGCAGTGTTTTCTTGGAAAAACCTTGGGGGAACAGACATGAAAATAATGAAGACCGCATGGGACAGCTTGCTGGACAACTCCACATCACGTAAACAGATCTGGGAAGGCTCAGTTTATGTTAAGAGAGGTCTGCATTTTCATGTTTTTTGATTTTACCTTTATTTTATTTTCTTATTGATTTCAGGACGTCTAAAGCAGGGCCCAGGCATCCACACCTTTCACAAGCTCCCTAGGTGATTATGATGCACAGCAAAAGTAGAAAATCACATACACACACATTATTATTAAAAAATTATATAATCGCATCAGAAAAAAATCGAGAAACTAATCACAAAACACGATTATTCATAACTCCAACACCCTAATTCAACTATCTGTAGCATTTTGGAATATTGACTTTCAGATTTTTTCTCCCGTGTCCATGGAGTGTTGCTATTTCATAAGCAGTTTTATACCCGTGCAATTATCCTCTACTGGATTTTGAATGAAACTTCTGGGTGGGGAGATTCTCGTGACTGTCTTTGGGAGGCTCTTCCCTACTTAATACATCTGCCGATCAGGAATATTTATCTCCCTCCATGGCCAAATCACCCTTCTTGGGGATTAGGCTCAGGGCACCTGACTACCTTTGTGTGAACACAGTTGTTCTCTTGATGAGGGCCATGCCTTTGTCAGAGAGGCGGGGACTTAAAGGTGCAACCTGGGCAGCAGGTGGAGATCTTAACCTGAATGTATCCATATTTTCCACTGTGATTTCTATGTTTATATATACCAGGGGTTATCAAAGCACTGCCTGGAATCCCTCGCCTCCCACGAGTTCATGAATCTCCCCCTTTCACTTACACGGCAGGGATATTAAAGACATTATTCTGTTTTGACTGAACGCCAGTAAAATTAAATTCCATCTTTCCATCTGCGGCACCACGCAGGGACCACTGCCTTCTGGAAAAGGGGAGCATCGCAATGGAGGAGGGACCCCTTCAGGACACTCATGAGCATGCACTTTCTGCTAGACAAGATGAATTTGTCCCTTCCATGACACAAATCTCAACATCTGCTCTGTCTTTGCCTCCCAGACACCTTGACAGGTGTAGGCATCTTTAAACCATTGCTAGGAAGCAACATATGGATAGTCAGCAGTGAATAAGGGATAAAATGATACGGGGTGGGGGAGGGGCCCACTTCTGGTCTTCCAGCCATATTTGTATTTTGTAATTTGGTTGTAGTTTCTCCGGGCTGTCCTGGGTGTCCATCTCTCACTGTCCCACTGACATGCTTGGCACTGCATTCTGCATTTTCCCTCTTGCCTTTTCCAGCTGTTTCTCACCATTTAGCCCCCTCTCCATCTCCCCCTCCCTGCCCTACCCCAGGGAGACGAAAGTTAAATGATGTTAATCTGCCAAATATTCCCGATCATTAGGAAGCCATAAAAATTAACATAACCATCAGAAGAAATTAATCGCCAAAGAAGACAAGGTTAGAGCAGGATGGTGAAGATGATGGGGGGGGGGTGGAGAGGGGGGACACAGAGGAGGGGTGCTTTGTTTCTCTTTTGTGGTTCTGAGCGAGGGGCTGCAGCTGGAGGCACCCAGGAGGCTACGCACAGGTCTGCTTCCCCCCACACTTAATTACAAGCACAGCCCCAGAATGTCAAGTGGTGCCAGTGGTGTGTGCCTACGAAGGGATACCCTTAATTCCTGCCTTTTTTTCCCCTCCCGCTCCTCTGGGGGACATTTTTGGTTATTTTTTAATTCCAGTTCAAAATAGAGGTTGGGGGGAAAGAAGCCCATGCAGGCCTCCTGCAGGAAATGCCATTAATAATTAATACCCAATAATAATCAAATCCATGGGAGACTCGTTACAAGTAACATCTTGACAGACCCATCGATGGATGCCTGTAGCTTTACTTCTTCATCAGCTTGCAGGATTGGTTCAGCAGGGATTTGAGCGCACATAAGCGGTGACAAAAAAAAGGATAAATAGCAGGTTTGTTCACGGAAGAGGCTTATTCATCCCTATAGGGTTTTTTTCATTTTAGGTTTATGGCTTGGTGGGGAATTTCCCTTTAATTGGGATTGTAATATAAGGATGGGACCTGTCGACATTTACAAGAGAGATGGGAGGCTAATTCTTTCTAACTTGTTTGTTGTTCTTATTACTCAGCTGATTTCTTTAGGAGGCTCTGTATAAGGGAAGCAGACAATCAAATGGATCAGAGACATAGTAAGCCAGCGAAAGAAGGGGGACAGGAGATGACCAGGCACTGGACCCATCTGGACTTAGCAACTGCTTGCAAGTCAGATTTAGAGTATTTGAAGCTTTACACCTGGTCATTCAGAGCACTTTGCATATTGCATTGTTTGACTTGATCCTCACACAGGGGTGAGGTGGGTCTTAACAAGCCCACTCCTTAGATGAAGACACTGAGGAACAGGGTGGTCAGGCAATTGCCAGAGATCCCAGGGCTCATAAGCAGCAGGGAGGCTGGCTGGAAAGTCACCTCTGATTTGCTACTCTTTTCAGCTACTTGGTTAGTCTTTCACTCATAGAGAGGTGAGAAAGGACTCTGCCCAGTGGGACGAGCATGCTAGGAGAAGAGGCTTGGCCTTCGTAGGCACGAATTTCCAGTTATTCCCCCCTGTGTTCTATAAAACAGTTGAGAGTCTCAGGGCTTCCTGGTCCAACATTTTCACGGCGAAACCAAGTAGGGTCACAATTGGAAACGAAAACCACGCTCAAATGGTTCGGCCGAAGAGAATGTAATGGAGAGGCTGTATATAGATGTGTGGCAAGGGCAGATTTAAGGAACCCAGAAACAAGCAACAGCAGCCATGACCCCTAACACCTAACTCTAGGGCAACAGGGCAACCCTCAACTCACTGAAAAACCAGAACATGTTTCCTTAATCTCACAGTAGCATTCCTCCCAAAGCAGGCTGTGTAGGTATCTTTTGGAATTTTTGGTCAGAGTTTTGGGTTTTTTGCCCACCAAGAAGACACAGAGGCTGTAAAGTAGCCACAAACATTGATTTGGGGGCTCAGGGATTGCCATACGGGAGACATAGGGCCCCCCCAAATCAAAACTACGCTTGGATTTGCACCTGGGGAAAGCAAATTTGCCTAATAAAGGCAAAATCCACAAAGTTTACAAAATTTGTTCTAAAAGAATTTTGATTGGTGCCCGCAGAGTTAAACGATCTAGTACACCATTGGCTACTTAGCTAACACATGTTACATCATTGCTATGTCTGTCCAAAGTAGGAGACTGTGATCCAGGAAGTGGTCCCGTTGTATCTGACAAGTTGCGATTGACCAAAGTCCAAAATTCATAGCTTCTGAGAATTGAAACAGGAGACTTGCCTGGGCCCCCTTCTTCTTATCCTTCCAAGCCATTTTGAATGACTCGCTTAACAAAGCTTACTTCATTTTGGAAACTTCTTTCACATTTTAATTAAGAAAAAAATTAGAATAGTCAAAGAGTACTGAAAAATAACATAAGAAACCCAATAAAGCCAACATGTAAATTCATCAAATGCTAATGCATTAATGTATTAGCTCCACATATGCATTTTCTTTAATTTTCAAAGAAATTAAAGTTATAATGTAACTAAAGCCCTACCTCCACGAATCTCATTCACAGCTTCCCTCTCACCCTGAGCAGTCAGGATTCTGGAGTCGGTGATGTATCATTACCAAGCTTTTTATACTTTTACTACATACTGATGTAGCTATAATATTTATTATTGCTTTGTGTATTTTAAGTTGCCTATAAATTGTATTTGCACGTACAGTTTGTGTATGAACAGTATATATTTGTAAGCAACTTGCTTTTTTATTTAACATATTTCAAAGTTAATTCATATCATTATAAATACATTGAGTTTATTTTATTATCTGAATGTCATTCCCTGTATGACTACACTACAGTTTATCCCTCCTTTGTTGATGATATTTAAGTTGTTTTTAATTGTTCTCTGTTAAAGACAATGCCGCAGGGTAGCCTCTCATGCACAGAAGAAGCAGCAGGAGGGGGAGAAAAACAAACCCAGCAATGCTGCAATAAGCATTCATATATATATATATATATATATATATATATATATATATATGTATATAAAACACATAAGCACATAATGCAAGAAATTCTCTAGGAGGAGAGTCACTGATTTAGAAAGTATTCGTATCCTTGATTATATTAGATTGTGCCAAATTGCCTTCCAAGGTGCCAATTTTTATACTGACTAGCACTGAATGATAGTTCACATTTCCCCACACTGTGGTTTTAATTTACACCTTCTGTTTCTAATTTATATTTCCTTTACTACAAATGAGATTGAACTTCTTTTCATGTGTTTACTGACCACTCATGTTTCCGCATTTACAAATCTTCTATTCAAATATTTTTTTCCCTTTTTTTTCTTGGATGGTTTTGATCTTACTCTTTAAAAGAGTGCTTATTATTCTGGTCACTGATCTTTATATGCGTTACAAATGCTTATCTTTTCATTGCCTTTATGACTTCTTTTTAGTTGTTGCAGGAGATCTTAATTTTAATATGGTCAACGTTGTCAATCTTCTCCTTGATGGTTTAGTGTGTGTAGATGTGTGTGTCTTGTTTAGGAAAGTCCCTTTTACACTGCAGGTTCATAAAGGTAGTTTTCTGTGTTCTCCTCTGAAAGTCAATTTTGCTTTCCACCTAAGATTTTAGATATACCTGGAATTGATTTTTTTTTCTGTGAATGGTGTGGGATATATGATATGTTAAATGATCATAGCATTATCTACTAATTATACTATGCTTGCTCCACTGATTCAAAATATCACTCTGAAAAAAAAATTATACCACACTGTAATATGCTTTGTCCATACTGGCAATAATTCATTTCTAGCTGTACTCAGTAGTTATGGGTCTTTTTTGGCTATTCCTATGCCAGTACCTCACTGTCTCAACTGATATATTTTTCAATAGGCACTGATAAATATGTACATATCTTAATATTCTTAGATATTCTTGGCTTTTGCCCTGCCATACAAGTTTTAGCATTAGTCTATCAACTTTCATGAAAACGTCTGTTATACTTGATAGAGTTACCTGGAGATTTTATTTTCATTTGGACAGAATTTTTATCTTCACATAACTGAGTATTCCCACTCAAACATAGCAATATCACAACCAGGATACTGACATGGAAACAATCAAGTAACAGAATTTTTCCCATTATTGCAAGGATCCTCATGCTCCCCCATCTTTCCTTCCCTGATCCTTCACTTCTGGCAACCGTTAATGTGTTCTCTATTTCTATAGTTAGTTATTTCAAAATTATTGTAGAAATGAAAGCATGCAGTATAAAACCTTCCGGGGTTGGCTTTTTTCACTAAGTGTGATTCTTTGGAGATTAATCCAAATTATTACATATATCAATCATTTGATTCTTTGTATTCGGTGTAGTATTCCTTGATAGAGATGGATGGGCCAGTTTCTTTAGCAAGGTCCTTTAGCAAGGACCTCTGGGTTGTTTCAAGTCTTAAGCATTTATGAATAGAGCTAATATAAATATTCACATAGAAATTTTTATGGGAATATAAATTTTCATATCTCTGGAATAAATGTACAAGGGTACAATTGCTGGACATAGGGAAGTTGCATGTTCAGTTTTTAAAGAAACCGCCACACTGTTTTCCAGAGTTTCTATGCCATTTTACATTCCCACAAGCAATGTATGAGTGATCCAATTTCTCTGGATTCTCTCCAACAATTGGTGTTGTCACTATTTTCCGGCTTTGCCATTTTGATATTTCATTGTAGTGTTCATTTGTGTTTCCCTAATATCTAATGATAGCTAATATTTTTTTAAGTTTTAATTTGCCATCCATATACTTTTTTTAGTGAAATATGTTTTTGAGATATTTTCCCCTTTTTCTGATTGGATTGGCTGGTCTTTTATAATTAATCAATTAATTTGTTTTTTGTTTATTTACTTATTCTGAGTCTTGAGAGTTCTTTCTATATTCTAGATACTAGTCCTTTAATGGATAGATGATCTGAGAGTATATTTTCTCAGTATATAGTTTGTGTTTTCATCTTCCTTACAAGGTCTTCTGCAGAACAAACGTTCTTTTTTTGTTGCTTTATTTCACATATGTCCAATTTCTCCAGCACTATATTTGTTCAAAGGCCGTTTTCTATTCTGTTCCATTGAGCCACATGTGTTTCCTTCTACCACACTGTCTTGAATACTTCAACTTGAAATCAAGGAAGTGATTCCTTCTACTTTCTTCTCTATTCTCAAAATTGTTTTAGCTTGCATAGTTTTTTGTTTGTTTTGGTTTTTGGTTTTATTTTGCTTTTGCTTTACTTTCCATATAAATTTCCTTTTCTTTTCTTTTCCCTATAAATTTTAGAATAATTTTTTTCTATACCTACAAGACAATCTGCTGGAACTTTGATAGGAATTGGGTTAAACCTGTATGTCAGTTGGGGAAGAATTGACATCTTTATTATACTGAATCTTCTAATCCATCAATATGTTATGTTTCTCCACCTTTTGGATCTTTGATTTCTTTCATCTGCATTTTGTAGTTTTCAGAATATCAGTATTAGACATATTTTATTATATCAACACCTGTGAAATTTTTTTTAATTTTCAAATTATATATTTATATACAGCTTTGCTGAACTCATTATTAGTTTTAGGAATTCTTTTTTTTTTATTTCTTGGGATGTTTTATGTATATGACTATCCTATCTGCAAATACAGAAAGGTTTATTTATTCCTTTCTAGTATGTATGTCATATCTTTTTCTTTTTTCCTGTATTTTGTTGTGTTACTTGAACATAGGGAGAGGGAAAGAGAGAATCTCAAGGTCACCCCATGCTGAATGCAGACTCCCAACAAAGAACTCCATCCCCTGACCCTGAGATCATGACCTGAGCTGAAATCAAGAGTCAGACACTTAATCCATTGAGCCACCTAGGGGCACATTGGCATAACATTTTTTAAGTGCTAAAAAAGAATAACTGTCAGCCCAGAATTCTATATCCAGTAAAAATACCTTTCTCGAAGGAAGAGAAAATCAGACACTCTCAGATGAAGGAAAACTAAGAGAAGTTTTCACCAGGAGGCCTCCCTTAAGAGAATGAATAAAGAACTTTTCTAAATTATAAGGAAACAATAAATAAAGGAATCTTGAAATATCAAAAAGGAAAAAAAATAGTAACAGAGTAAAACAGGTAAATACAATACATGCTCCTTCCTTTGAGTTTTCTAAAGAATATTTAACAGTTCAAGCAAAAGTTGAACAGCCTGAGATGGCTCTAAATATATGTAGAGGAAATGATTAAGACATTTATAATTGAGGAGTTTGAAGAAACATGGAAAGAAATAGGGCTTCTATACTCCATCTGGTAAAATGTCAACACCAGTGAACTTTGATGCTATTTATATATAATACAATACCTGGAACGATCACACATTTAAAAAAAAATAAAAGCTATACAAGGAGATAAACTTCCCAAAATTGTAGATAAATCAAAATAGCATGAGCATTTCAGAGAGTGTTCATATAACACAACGAAATAAAGGAAAAAAAGAAAAAGATATGACATACATACTAGAAAGGAAGAAATAAACCTTTCCATATTTGCAGATAGCATAGTCATATACATAAAACATCCCAAGAAATAAAAAAAAATCCTAAAATTTCATTCCATAGATAGATAGATAGATAGAATATTTAAAAAAAAAGAAAGAAAAAATATTATGCTAATTCATCTGACCTCCACGCCTTCTAATGATAAATCCACTGTCATTGAAATTGCTTTTCCCTCATAGGTAAGATTTTGCTTCTTTCTTGCTGCTGTCAATATATTTGTCCCTTGTCTTTGGTTTTTAAAAGTTTGACCACAATGTGTCTGGTTCAAATTTCTTTTCAGTTTATCTTGTTTGGGATTCATTCAGCTTCTTGATTACATTTTATGTCTTTTGCCAAATCTGGAAAGTATTCAACCATTATTTCTTCTATTACTTCTTCCAGCCACTCTGCTTTTCTCTACCCAGGATTCACATGACACCAGTGTCAGAGCTTTTGTTAGAGTTCCACAAGGTCACCAAAGTTTTGTTCATTACTTTTTTCAATTGGTTTCCTCTCTATGGTTCAGACTGGATGGTTTCTATTCAGTCTTCAAGTTCACATATTCTTTTTCTTATCTTCCCTCCATTCTGCTGTTAAGCCTATGCTCTGAGTTTACTATTATTATTTTTTTTTATTTTTTATTTTTGGAGGGCTGAACAAGAAAAACAAATACCATGATTTTAATTATATTTTAAGATCACTCTGGATGCTACAAAATGAGAAGCCAGAAGTAGAAGAAAAAAATGGTAATCGTTCAGACCATCAGATTACAGTGAAGATGGCACCAAGTGGTAGAGTTTTAAGATGTATTGTAAAGGACACCTGACAGGATTTTCAGATAGCTTGGCTATGTGGTATAAGAAGAAGGGAGAAATTAAGGATAACTCCCAGGTATTTGACCTGAGCAACTGATGAGTTGTAATGCAATTTTTTATTTCAATATTGGGAGGAAATGAGTTGGGAATGAGAGCAGAACTTCAGAGTTTTCAATGAACATCTTGACTTGAAAGTGTTCCCTAGATGTCCTAGTGCATATATCGAGGATGTCGCTAAATGTATAGATCTGAAGCACAGAACAAAGTTGATTTTGGAAATTTTAAATATAAGAATCATCAGTATGCTCCATATTTCATCAAATTGAAGGCACACTTGATTATAAGACATAGCCTTAAGCAAAACAAAACAAGACAAAATACCCTACAACTGGAATTTAAAAAAACAAAAAACTAGTTATCTTAAAAAAAAAAACCTACTGATTAAGCTATGATATAATAACTTAGTTATAGTCCTGTCTAATGTATGCATTGGCCACACCTGTAAATTGCTTGGATTATTTTTTTCAAAACATTT
This sequence comes from Nyctereutes procyonoides, assembly GCF_905146905.1. NCBI lineage: Eukaryota > Metazoa > Chordata > Mammalia > Carnivora > Canidae > Nyctereutes > Nyctereutes procyonoides. The sequence continues at coordinate 19,553,456 of NW_026575037.1, read as the reverse complement.
GATGACTCTTCCTGCCTCAACTTGCATTGTATTATTAAAAATGTGATAGGGACACCTGTGCCTATCAGTTAGTTAGGCATCTGACTCTTGGTTTTGGCTCAGGTCATGATCTCAGGATCATGAGATTGGCCCCACATCAGGTTCTGTTCTCAGTAAAGAGTCTGTTCGAGACTCTTTCACCCCTCCCCCTTTCTCTTTCTCAAATAAATAAATATTTTAATGTGATAAACCTTTTGTAGATATCTCAGGAACAAAATACAAAAGATCTTCTCATGGGGGTGCCTGGTTTGAATGCCTGCCTTTGGCTCAGGTTGTGATCCCGGGGTTCTGGGTTCAAGTCCCACAGCAAGCCCCCCGCAGGGAGCCTACTTCTCCCTCTGCCTATGTCTCTGCCTCTCTCTCTCTCTGTGTCTCTCATTAATAAATAAATAAAATCTTTAAAAAAAAAAGAGCTTCTCTTGAAAGTATCTTACTCTCTAAAGATTCAGAAAGCGGTCAGTTGTTTTGAAGAAAAAAATGCAGTTTTGTTATTTCATATTCTTTCACATTGCTCTATTTCTATGCTTTTCTGTACAGATAATAGTTTTCTTTCAATGACAAATCACAATATTGATTTTTAGATTTTATTTATTTATTTATTTATTTATTTATTTATTTATTTAAAGATCTTCTTTAAATCTTTAAAAGAAGAGAAAGAGAGAGAGAGAGAGAGGCATAGACACAGGCACAGGGAGAAGCAGGTTCCCTGCAGGGAGCCTGACCTTGGGACTCAATCCCGGGTCTCCAGGATCACACCCTGGGCTGAAGGCAGCACTAAACCGCTGAGCCACCCGGGCTGCCCCCTATTTCATTTTTTTTTTAAGATTTTTATTTCTTTTAGAGAGAGAGAGAGCATGAGAGGGGCCAGGGGAGCAGAGGGAGAGAGAGAAGCAGACGCCCTGCTGAGCAGGGAGCCTGATGTGGGGCTCAGTTCCAGGACCCTGAGATCACGACCTGAGCCGAAGGCAGACACTTAACCAACAGAGTCACCTTCATGCCCCTCAGATTAATTTTAAACAGCATTAAATCCAACATGTGTAGTACCATTGGTCCATATATTTCTACTGAATTAAGGTAATATTGACAGCAACCAAGTTCTCACAGTGCAGACAGTGAAGGACTAAATCAGGACCGCTGTCTGGATGCTGACAACTATTCGAGGAGGCATCCCATTACAGAGATGTAAAAGGTGAAACCATTCGGTGTCTTAGATTTGAGGAAATGCGGTGAGTATTTCCACCACGGAGAAAATTGAGGTCGCATAGGAAAAATGTCAAAAGAGTAGAGGTGAAGTCTGAGGTCGGAGTCCTGGGATTCCCCAGCAGAGAAGACTAAAACGGAGCAGCCAGTGAGGTAGGAGGGAAACGAGTGGAGTGTGATTTCTAACACGTCAAGGAGGAGAGGAAAATGCACATGAGGACTGAGGCTTGACCCCTGGCATTGGAAACAGACTAACCTTTGGTGACCTCAACAAGTACCATTTCTTAGGCATGTTGGGGAGAATCACCTGATTGAAATGGGATTAAGAGAGAATGGGGAGTAAACAGTCAAGACAACTCCTCCAGGCTGGTGTGTTGGTTTTTACTGTTTGTTTGATTTTGTTTTGCTTTTATAAAGAGAAGCAGAAAAACAAGGGCAGTATTTAGAAAGGAAGAGGAGATTAAAAGATTTTTTTTTCTATTGAGAGATTTTATAGTGTACTTATATGCTAATAACAGTGAAGAGAGAAAACTTGATCATGCAGAGAAATGAAGGAGCAATGTCCTTGCTTAGACATGAAGGGATAGGATCCAGGATCATCCAAGCCTCTGGAGGATGCCAATCTTGTATAATTATTTACCTGCCTAAATCTCCGAGGCCCAGGGTTCCTTTATGGCTGGAATCATGTTCCATCTGCTTTTTCATACCCTATTCAGACAGAATTACAGTGTTCTGTATTCATTAGCACAGGCTTTGGAGGCAGACTAGATTTGGACTCCAAATCACACTTGCCAGCCGTGTTATTGAGAAATTACATCTGAAATTTTCTATGCCTCAGTTTCCTCATACATAGAATGGGGATAATAGTCTTTCCTACCTGTTGTGACAAAATGTGAATGCCTGTAAGGTGCTTAGCATAGTATCTGACATGTAACAAGTGCACAGCAATGTTAGCTGCTACCACCTAGTAGAGAACTTACCACACTAAATTGCATGCTGTGAAGGAAGGAATGATTGAATGAATAAATATTATTTTAAAACATCTTTATAGTTTAATTATTACCTAGTATAATTCTCTCTTGGTGCCAGCTTTGAACTGCGTTCTCCCTGCAGTTAAGGTTAGTTAACCCCCAATTGCAGACTCAGCTCATGCTGGTCTCCTGAAATCAATTCGAACCTTTGGGAAGAAGGATTTCAAGGGGTTTAGGCTGGATATTTAGGTCTAACCCTATGCACCATTTGTGCAAACTAAGGGGGCATCTGCCTATTTTTCTTGTGTTCAGGATTCCTTCTTTCCCAGAAATTCTTGCCTCTCTGATTGTTTTCATGTCCGTTTCTCTTTCTCCTTCTTGACTCCGTATAATCTGGGCTTGCTTTTGCTGCGCTTCCAAGATTATAAACTCTGCTTAGCTCCATGCATGACTTTGGAATGGGCATTAAGCTCCCAGGGCTCCCCTATAATTAATGTTCATAATTAGTGTAAATACGCTGCAGAGATTTGCAGCACAATATGCCACATGTGGACCTAATTGGGACCAAAGGACTAGTAGCCCCAATTCTGAAGCCTTTAGGATAAGGGAATTAGAAGCATCTAAAGGGTTCTAAGGGAGCTAATAAGGCACAGAGAATTAGGTAATTAATGGATCTAATGCTGTCCTGGAAAATGTTGTAAAAGGCTTCTCACTAGCCCTATTCCTCTGAAAGCAAATTTCTTGATGTGAGATGATTCTTCATTCTTTTCCAGTTTGTGGGGGTTTCCCTCTGGAGGGACATCTAGAGAGAGCATAGCTTTGGTTTGCATTTCCTTATGCCTGTGGTCTTGGAAGAGAATTACACCTTTAGCAGCAAGGTACCATGGAGTGGAGTATTGAAGCAATTACTTGGATAGTCCAAGGAAGAAGGAAGTCTTTATTATTTGGCTTAGATTATGCTGCATGGCTTTATTTTTGTGAATCAGTCTGTCAGGTAACCATGCAGAGAGTATAAGGTGCATTATAGGAATTCATTAAATATTTGCTGGATAATTGACTCTTTAAATTATCAATTAATATTACTAGTTTTTAATAAATCTGGTTTGCACCTAAATTTCATCTCTTGGCTTGGTGAGTTAATGAACAGAGATAGGAAGGCCAAGTTCCATTCTCCAAATGGACCTTAGCTTACCCAACTGTGGAAAAGAACTTAGTTTTTACTAGATGGTTTCTTATAAAACTTTGGTTTGTTTTTGTTTTCATTTTTTAATGGGTTATCAGACAATGTTGCATCTTTACTCTTCTCTTAATTGAGTAGTTTAAACCTGATACCACAATGGCCTTTGAATTTGGTGGGGGACAATTGGGGCAGGATGGGGAATCAGTTAGGTCACTAGTTTGCCTCTCTGTGGATTCTGAATTAGTGAGTTGATTGCTATTTTCATTTATCTCACTGCTTTATGAAGGACTGTTTCCAAACCCTTTCTGCTTCGGGACAGGACATTACTTCCACATTCTAGACCTTCTGTATTTCTTGATACTGGGGACTCTGAGTATATTTATTATCCCAAGTTCCTTAGTCTTTGATCAATAACTTACGCAATGGGGAAGCTAGAGATTTCTAAGCCAAGAAGAAGACATAGGAAAGAAGAAGGATGAAGGTGATGGACACAGAAGTGTCTGGATTTTGAGGATTTTTTTAAATTGTTTGTTTTTCATAGGAAAAAATGATGAAGATTCAGAAAGCAGAAGCCTGAGCTTATTTAATTTGTGAATTTGCATTGTTCTCTTAGCTATACTGGGCCTTGTTTTGTCCATCTGGAAAGAGAATGATTATATAATTCACAGGATATTAGTGAGAATCATGTGAAGTGTGTGTGAAAGATTTTAAAAATTACTAAACCACTTACAAATATGAGGCCAGAAATATCTGTGATATGGGGAAATCTTGATTTTCACATTGTGGAAATATCCCACAGCCAGAAACTTAGAAAATTAATTCCATCAAAGAACTTGCCATGGCAACATCCATACCCTAACTTAGAGATGAGCCAAAAAAAAAAAAAAAAGGTAGTATCTGGTGTTAGAATGAATTCTGTATCAGGTGTCTTCCTAGGACCTTGTCCTGGATTAGCCCGAAGTGTAGCTAGCAACAAAGTCATACAACAAGCCTTTTACAAAAGCAACAAGCGATATTTCACAATAGGTGAAATGTTGTGAAGTATTTCTTCTCCCATTTTTCCCCAGTTCCTCCTGCCAGAGCACTGCCTGGGTTAACAGGGCTCTAGGTCTGCGAAGGCCCCTCAAGCCTATGTAAGTACCCAGTTTCTTCCTCACAAGGCAGAGCTATATAGAGAGCTGGATTCAAGATGGCTCTTAGTCGAGGATCATTCCCTGTATATACGGCCTAAATCTCCAGCCCACCCAATATTTGCAAGGCTCTCTGCACTAATAGAAAGAGCTGATATGCTTGGAAAGAATTCACTGTAAGACATCAGCTCTGCTCCCTACTAGCTGTGATGCCTTGAGCAAAGCACATAACCTTTCTGAATCCTAATTCCCTAAATTTCTCTAAAATTTCTCATTTTCTTTAATATTTTCTTTTTTATAATAAATGTATTTTTATTGGTGTTCAATTTACCAACATACAGAATAACACCCAGTGCTCATCCCGTCAAGTGCCCCCCTCAGTGCCGTCACCCATTCACCCCCACCCCCCGCCCTCCTCCCCTTCCACCACCCCTAGTTCGTTTCCCAGAGTTAGGAGTCTTCATGTTCTGTCTCCCTTTCTGATATTTCCCACACATTTCTTCTCCCTTCCCTTATATTTTCAATGTTGAAAATAAAACCTACCTCATGTATTTGCTGTGAGATACTTAGATCATTGTGAGGGATTTAATACCCGTTGGCTTCCTTCACAGTTCTCTCTCCTGTTTGTTGGCTGAGGAGAGCCAGGTGAGTCAGTCCTTGGCACAGCTCCCCAGTGTCTTCCCATTTCCCTACCTTTCCCCTCTGGATGACAGTAGTAGACACACAAAGGGAATGCTCCTCAGTTATCCCACCACCTCAGCCCTTCTGATTTTCTTATCCCTAAACGTGGAGCAGAAGAACCACAGGACTTGTATGGCCTAAGATCAGTATCAGTACAAAGACGCTCTGTCCCAGGCCAAACAATCCTTGAAGAAAGAGAGAGAGATGAGAGAGAATGCACAAACAGGCCTGTGTTGAGTTTATCTACAAGGAATTTGAAACAAAGTGAAGCTGGGAAGGAAGCCTAATTTCGGAGAACCTAAGGGTGGTGGGAGAGGCAGACAGAAAAAAATTGAGCTCAGTATCCGTTGTAGTTGATCAAGCGTGTAGTAGGTAGACAACACACTGCCACTGGGTGCCAGGAACAAAGACGGGAGGGCACTCAGTCTTATCCATTTCTGTCGGGGAGTGTGTTCCACTAGGGAAGCTGTGCTATTGTGCTTCCGTCCAATATGGTAGCCACCTGCCGCTGTGGCTCTGGAGCCCTTGAGATGTGGTTACTGTGGCAGAAGCACAATTCCTAATTTCCCTTTATTTACATTAATTGAAATGTAAATAACTAGATGAAGCTAGTGGCTGCTGTATTGATAATCTGTTGTGGTTAATATGAATGGTAATCTGTTGTCATTAGAGACATGGATTCCTGAGCTCTAGGAGAGGTAACAGGAGATGATTTTAGTCTACATGCTCTCTCATCTGGCCCTCGTGGAGTCCCCAAAGCTCCTGCCCCTACCTGCCTGTATTGTGGAAGGCAGGGGAAAGGTGGAGACATATTTAATGTTTCCAAATATGGCCAAATGGATAAAACACCAAACAGATCTCTATCTGTAAGTGCCTCTCAGGGGCACTGGCTGGATTTCATTCAGATGTAGTGTATCAGCCTCAGTCTTAAGGCTGGCCGCCTAGATTGTGTCTGCCTGGTGTCATTAGAGGAGTAGGCATGGGGAAAAGTCTTGCTGAAGCGGTGGTAAAAACAATCCATAAACCTGCTGCTGATCCATCACCATCTGCATCCTTTGTAAGAGGATTCTTTGTACAGAGCCAATCCTTCAAAATCTTTTTTTTTTTTATGGTTTTTGAGGCCCATCAACAGCCATTTATCTCTGAACCTATCATTTCCAGAACCCAAGGCAAAAAAGAGTTCAGAATTAAAGTAAGATGGTGAAGACAACCAAGAGAATTAATTGAGTACCTACGTGGTGCTTGCAGTGTTGTTACTTATCGTGTGGCCCATACTGCAATAAGGTTATATTCTACATTAAAGGACGAGACACCTATATTCAGGCAAATAAAATAAACACAGAGAGCATGCAAGGTGGCTTTTGCTAATGCCATCCAGTGGTGTCTTCTTCGGTTCTGTGTCTAGATTTTCTCCCTTTGGTTTCTGTCCTTGCAGGTTCTGACCATCTACCATAAACTAAGGCAGAGACTTAGGAGAGCTTCTCTACCCCCAAGTTGGGTCTATAATGAGTCTTATTCCATAGATCCTACATCCAGGGCCCTCGGTATTGCTTGGAAACAGCCCTCGATGCTGGGGTTCCCCCAACTCCAGCTGCATTGGCTGCTTCTGTACAAACAAATTCCAGTACTCGAGTTTTCCATAAGAATCCCAAATTACTTGGCCAGCCATCACACATTCCCCCCTCCTCCCAATTCTTGTCCATCTTCCCCTGTGGTAGACCCAGCTTTGTTTTTTTTTTTTTTTTTTTTTTCCTGCCAGCTGAAAGATGAGAATTTTCTCCAAATCACAGCCACAGGGCAGGGCAGATCACACCCACACATTTGGCTTCAGGTTTCCCCACCACCCTTGTGGCAGCAGCTAAAATAAAGCTGAATTTTACCGGTCCCCTCCCCGACTTGCCCCACATTACTGTCCCCCCAACCACATGCCATACTCTTGCATACAGTGGGACCCTCACCCCTGTAGGGCTTCCTCTACCTCCCCCAGCTCTTATCACTCTCATCTTAACCTTCCCCACAGCAAATGACTAACCCTAATGCTAAGTATGTCAGGGATTCTGGGAGCCCACTTCAAGTTGTGCTAAAGCTTGACATTTGGTGATTTGATACACTCTGCAGTTGGCTACAGAAAGACCCAACGCCTTATCCCAGGGACTGCCCAAAGCTGAATACTTCAGCACTTAGTCTGTGACATTGAATCGGTAAAGGTCACCAGCAGAGACAAAATGAATCATCCCTTGTGCCTTTAAGACATACTTTCCAGCTCATTATGATAAGATGCCTGTTAAATTTTTTGTCCCCCTCCATAGAGATTAAGCCTCATGTGTGTTATCTGCACTAATGAACCACTTGCTCTTGTGTCTTTTTTTCTAGATGGTTTGTCACCAGGGCTGTCCTGTCCTGTAAAGCCCCAGTGACAGTGAGCTGTTGACAGAGTATTAGAAAGAGCTCAGATCTTTAAAGCCGGGGATGTGACAGAGAATTTTTTGCAGTTTCCCGATCTCCACAGTCTCTGTGCTCTAACACGATTCCATTAAATCATAAAGATTAGAGCTTGTCAAGCCCTTAGCATCTTTCCTCTGATTTGCAAAAACGAGTGGGGGATTTGTTATTAATTCTTGTTGTTGCAGCTACAGAGTAGGCACCATTAACTATAGCTAAGCCATTAACCTGATTGGTATTAATCAGAAGTGTCCCATGAGTCATATTGGTTGGAGAGGCCTGGATGTTTTTCAGTAAAGGGGCTTTGTGGAATCAAATGAGAATTGATTGATGATCCCAGAGTACATGTATCCAGCTAAAGAAGCAGCCACATTCTGGGTATCTCACTTCAATGAAGGCACTGTCCTCTCTGCATGCAAAAGAGGCGAGTTGGTTTAACTGACCCATCACAAAGACAGACTGTGCTTTGAGTTACTCCTCTACAGTGGGGTAAGAAGAACAGAGGGAGAGAGTGAGAGAGAGCCAGAGAGAAATGAACAGGCCCACAGGAACTAAATAAGTGATAATTTTGGCATTTGGGGCACTTTAAAGGGGTACTTTTGGAGAACTTTGGCCCAGAGATGCAGCAGGTAACTCTTCAAGTACTCACTCTTGCAGAGTCACCTTCAATGACTCCCATAGACCGACATGTTTGAGGTAAGTGTCTAGTCTCCAGCCAAGGCACAGAAAGGAAGTCAAGGAATCCACGGGAGGATTAAGTCTATGACCTTAGTGTCATTGACTCCATGCTCTAATTACTTGAGCTAAGCAGACACAGATACTCTGAACAGCTGAATGAACTCTATAAAAGTCAAAACAAAATAGAATACCTCACGGTTTCCAAATTGTATTATTTCCTAGGCAATCTTCTTGAACATTTTTGCTGAATGGTTATCTTGAAAAACTTCTGTTATATCTATGCCATCAAAAGAACTTACATACTTGGGGGGTGCCTGGGTGGCTCAGTTGGTTAAGCCTCTGCCTTCACCTCAGGTCATGATCTCAGGGTTCTGGGTTGGAGTCCCACATTGGACTCCCTGCTCAGTGGGGAATCTCCTTCCCCTTCCTTTTTCCCCTTCCTCCCACCACCACTCGTGCTCCCGCCCTCTCAAATAAATAAATAAAATCTTAAAAAAAAAAAAAAAGAACTTCGGGATGCCTGGGTGGCTCAGCCATTGAGTGTCTGTTTTTGGCTCAGGGCATGATCCCAGGGTCCAGGATCGAGTTCTGAATCGGGCTACCTGCAAGGAGCCTGCTTGTCCCTCTGCCTATGTCTCTGCCTCTCTTTCTCTGTCTCTCATGAATAAATAAATCTTAAAAAAAAAAGAACTTTGATATTTGGGCAACTACCCAGATTATTAAGTAGCATTTACATTAAGTACCATGAGGGATAGTTTCATTTGGGAAGAAAAATGGAATTATATTAGGAAAGAGCTTCCTAGTAACTTAATCTTAATTCACTTGTTGTTCTCCACACTGCCCAAATCCATAAAAATCCAGAGTGGACCAAGGCAAAATGCAGTTATAAGGCCTCCTCTGGTTATGACTTCCTATAGTCAACTCTCCATCTATGAGCAGTGTAAAACAAACTTTAGTTTTTTTTTTTTCTGGTTTGATACACCCTGTTTTAAAGAAAGGACTTGAAGAAACTTATGGAAATATATCACATAATATATGGAAATATATACACCAATAGTACAGTGTGAAAATGTAAATGCATGTGGAATTTCAGTAGAGTAACAAACAACATTGGAAAATAAAATCAAATCAGGAATGGAATTAGTATGCATAATAGAAATCAGGGGGTCCTGCAGAGTTGCCAAAGGTATTTTAAAAATGTGGTTGTTCAACTGAATTAAGAATCACAATTTTCATAAAAGACAAATATTCATTCCTCAGAAACTGCACAGTGATTCCTGATACAAAGACCTCAAATAAAAGGTATGCCAAGGTTCCTACTAAAGGGAGTGAGCAATTACGAGAGAACAGGTAAGGTCTTTACCCGTGACATCCCTAGGAGGATGTAGTAATGACTGCTTTGTGGCTATTGCTATTAATGTTGACGATACAGGTCATATAACACTGATTGTCCGTTCCACTTAGTGACACGTGACATGTACTACTTGGATTGTAGATTGAGTTTTCTTGTGCTTGGGTCTTGACCTTTTATCTAAATTCTGTCTCTCCTTAGAGCAAAGGTTAAGTGATATCTCTTTACATTACCTGAAACATATAGCACAGACCACTGAACACAAGAGGTTTCTCAAAACTGTTAGATTAATCAAGCTTTTGACCAATGAACAAAGATATGAGACCTCTATCATTTTGTCTGTTCAATATCTCCTTCCTTTTTTATTCAACACTTTCTAATTCAGTGCCACAGTCTTTTATTCATATGGTTTCAATGGGCGAGGACAGCATATGTTCAAACACTGAAACCCCAAACCAATAAAATGCAATGATTTGGGGGAGGGTATTAATCTCAGCTGCATATACCAAAATCTTTACCTTTGGGAATTCAGAACCGAGACTAAGCTGGTTAGTTAGTCTGACATAACTCTTCAACAATGAGTCAGAATATCAGGCACTTTCTATACTACTGAGGAGATTTTATATTCGGAAGATATGGAAACTGGTCATTTATGTAGGAACTAAAAAGAAAAAAAGACTTACAAATGTAGGAAAAAAAAGGAAGAAATGAGAAGCAGAGAGAGAAAAAAACTTGGCCATTTATACTCAGTGTTTCTTTCCTCTGAATAAAGTCCCTGGGTTCCATTAGATGTGTGTATCCATATGATAAATACAATGTTTTTGTTTAAACTTATTTAATGGGTTTCTGTTATTCTCACCTAGAAGCAGTTAACTAATACAGCAAATCATAATAATATAATTTGCCAATGATATTCGTTTTCTCATTCAAATAAATATTTATTGAGCACACGTTATGTGCCAGGTAATATTCTAGGAGTTTGAGGTGCATCACGGAACAAAACAGACAGATTTCTGATATGTCCCATGTCATACTACCCACCCTACACTTTTCCCAAAGAAATGGGTGATGTTTATCGAGAAGATAGTATCCAGGTCTATTAGTATAGTTGTTTTCAAACACTAGAAAGCTAAACAAATGAAAAAGAGACCTGACCTAAAAGGATCAAGAAGGAAGAAGCTACCAAAACTTCTAGAGTTTGATAGGAAGAACATTCAAAGTCTAAAATAGTGCCTTTTGATCTTTGGTTTACATAATAAAAACTTGTAGAGTACCGACCCATGTTACAACATGGAAGAATTTTGAAAACGTGATGCTAAGCATTAGGAGTCAGTCACAAAAAGTCCCATTTCATATGATTCCACTTACGTGAAATGTCCAGAAGAGCCAAATCTCTACAGATAGAAATCTACAGATAGATTAGTCAGAGTAGGAGGGGGTAAAGGATGAGAAGGTACAGCTAATGCATTTCTTTTGGAGAGATAAAAATGCCCTGAAATGTCCACATGGATGGGTAGCCCAATATTTATATATATTAAAACCCACTAAAGAGTATATGAATCATATCTCAATAAAGTTATTATTAAAACCTAAAAATGGCATGCACGAGCCACCTGGAGATTGACAATGAAATGTCATGTCCAGCAAACTAGCAGTTACTGGAGTTCCCTAAACCTAATAGGAGAATCCTTGGCACGGAGGTTGAAGAAAGAGAATATAATCTAGAATCTCACCTTCTAAAATCCCTTTAATCCTGAAGAAGTAGTTCACTAAAAAGATTGTGATTGTAAAAAAAATATTTATGTTACAGTATCACAGACAACTAACATATATCATGTGTTTATCTCATGTATTCTTTGGGTTGTAGGAACTAGCATTTTCCTACCCTTGATGTTCCTTACAGGCCATTTATGACCTTCCTGATATGTATGGGAGAAAAAATATAAATAATGCTTTTATATGGATCGTGGTGAATTGGACTTCTGATATAAGATGTTAACTTCCTTGTCTCACATGTAGCCGATACCTCGAAAGGGATCATAGGAACATAGCACATTGACAGTCTTGTGGGCTAAGAAGCAAATCCTATATGACAGAGAATTGCCAATGTAAAGAGAATGGCACAGCCCCTGGTTAAAATTACAGACTCCAGAGCCAGACTCCCTGCATATTAAACTCGGCTCTGCCACTTACTTGCTGCATGATCTTTTCAATTCGGTTGACCTTTTAGCTCCTCACTTGTCTCCTCTGCAAAATGGAATTAATAATTATAGTTACCTACAATTTAGTCTTATGATGATGATTCAATGACATAATTTGTAAAGCACCAAAGCAGATGCCTAACACAAAGTACACACCATATGAGGGTTTGTTAGTAAATCCCTGGAGTCCAATTTGGATAATTTTTCCATAATGATGTCTATTTGGGAAGCCAATGCTCTCACAAATGGGGTGACCCTTCTACATTGTCCCCCTTTCTTGGATGATTTCTATTTCGTTAATCATGTAGACTAACTCTTAATTAGGCTAGTCTCTATTTAAAACTTAACAGAATAGTGGAATTCAAAAACTGATCGTGATACATAGCAATATAATCATTGGTGCACTGATTTCCATATAAAATATATTTAGCACTGTATTCTATCTCTTAAAGAGCCATTAAGGAATATGAAGGATTTGTCTTTTCTCTGATGTAACTTCAAAAATTTTTCTCACCATAAAAATATGGCTTAAGATTTATGTGTACTAAACTCTAATTCATTTAATCTTCAAATAGGCACTATAATCTCCATTTTACAGATGAGAAAGCCTAGTCTCAGGGGATTGAAGTGACTCCTGCGAGGCCACATAGCTAGCAAAAGAGGGTAGAGACAGGATTTAAATCCAGGGCAGTAGAACTTTAATACGAATGCTCTTTGCATTCTTCTACATTCCTACTGCACCTACAGTGACCTATCATACAGACATTGCTGCCTTTTAATTGTTTTTTTAATTTATATTTTCATTCTGGGATCCCTGGGTGGCGCAGCGGTTTGGCGCCTGCCTTTGGCCCAGGGCGCGATCCTGGAGACCCGGATCGAATCCCACATCAGGCTCCGGTGCGTGGAACCTGCTTCTCCCTCTGCCTATGTCTCTGCCTCTCTCTCTCTCTCTCTGTGTGACTATCATAAATAAATAAAAATTTAAAAAAATTTGTATTTCATTCTGTACAAATTCTGGGTTGTGAGTTCCCTAAAATGTAAAATATTCCATCAATTTCCTTCAAGCTACAGAAAGAAAAAACAAAATGAAACAAAAGCATTGTAGAGAGGCTGCAAAGTCCTGCCCTAATATTCACCATTTCCCTGTGACAGGCAGAGAGGAAAGATAAACAGCGATTCCCAGGGTTGTCTTCTGAAGCTTTTGCAAACCAACCTGCTAGAGTTCCCTGCCTCAAAGCTCACTTCTCTTGACCGCTTTTGGGAACCAGCTGGATCCTTGTCAAGCCTGAGTGATTGACCCGAGGTCATTCATTTGCCTCTCTTCAAGGATGTGAGGGCCCTCTTGCCTTATCCAGAGACATTAAAGAAGACTGCTTGACGTTGGACATCAAATTGATTTCATGCCAAGATCTCACTCAACTACGGGTGACAACCATTGACGTGTCAAAGCCTTACAAGAAAAATAAACATGTCTGATGCAAAGAGTCCTTTGTTTTTGATGCCAGGTTGAATTATGCACCTTCTCTCAGATCTGACACCGACTGTGCCTGTTTGCTGGGAGGCAGAGTGGAGGCATGTAGGGTCTCAAATTGGAATGTCAGGGAAGGGCAAAGGACAGCTGATTCAAAGGTGGCCGCAAATTTAGAGCTGGAGGAGAACCTTCTTTCTCTCTGTATCCTTCATCCTCTTTCCCCGATTCAACCCTATAGAACCCAACTCATCATTCTCTGGCTCCTGGTTCTGAATGCTTGAAGTCACTTACTTGTCAGTTCTCCCCAGAGAGCATGATGCTATTTTGAAAGGGCTTAAAACCACAGCAATATTCCTCTTTTCAGCCGTGTCTGCTCAAGGTGACATATGTCTTAGGACAAGCATTCCTAGCAGGCATCCCAGCTGTTTGGGCTTGGCTAAAAGTGGGGGCTGCCCACAATAGAGGTTTGGTGGCTATTTCTTCTCCTTCCTAGCCTGAGGGATGCATAATCACTTTTCTGATGTTTCCTAGCTTCCTGGCTTCCCTGAAATCTTTTCATCTAGCTGTGTTTACTCTTTTTTTTTTTCTTTTCTGTTTTTTTTTTTTGTGTGTGTGTGTGTGTGTGTTCTGTCTGAAGAAGACTGAGAATTTGCATAATTAAGAATGACCTGTGCAATCTCTGCTAATGCCTCCACTAAAACCTCTGACTATCCCTGTTAACTAATTACATCTATCATTGTGTCAGACAGGTAAAAGACTCCTTCAGTCTGTTGAGACAACATTATTCACCTGGGATTATCAAAGGTTTCAATTCTGGCCATTAGCTGAAATTGCTTGGGTCATTCATTATGGCAAATTCTGCATCCTTTCCAGACAGAGCAAAGTAAATGCAGAATCAGGAATAGATTAAATAGCCATGTATCAGGAGCCTAATTCAAAAGCTCAGCCCCTTCTTTTCCTTAGAGCTAAAGAATGAAAAACGAACAGAAAAACTTTGTTGTCCTCTCCTTAAAGCATATGAGAATTTTCACTTTAAAAAGTTGGAAAAGAACTATCGTTCCCCGAAGTTTCTCGACGTTTTAAGTATATGACTTAACAAAGCAAAAGAAAAGAATCCTTAGGCTTGAAATTAAATCCCAAAATGGGCTGACACCCCAACCCTGGATTCTCAGGTTCTCAACTTTCCCTCATTAACCATGCATGCATCACAGAGAGGGTCTTGAATCACCGTGGGGGCAGGGATGGGTAGGACATGGGTGGTCTCCCAGTTAAAATTACTCCTCCTGAACTGAAAATAGAACAAAGGGAGACAGATTAAAGGTTCAATCTGACATGAACAAGGAGAGGGAGACCACAGAGGTATTCATGGAAGACTTGAAATGGGGGCCCAGTTGTTGAGTTGAGTAGTTGTAGCAAAACCAGACAGTGTAGGAGCACCTGGGTGGCTCAGTCAGGTAAGCCTCTGCCTTTGGCTCAGGTCATGATTTCAAAGTCCCGGGATGGAGCCCCGTATCAGGTTCTGAGGTCAGTAGGAATCTGCCCTTCTCTCTCTCCCTCTCTCCCTCTCTCCTCATTTGTGTTCTCTCTGTCTCTCTCTCCCTTTCTCTTAAATAAATAAATAAATGAATGTTATTGAAAAATCAGGCAGTGTATTCATTTCCTTCTGTGTGCACCTTTCATTTACTGAGCACATGGTTTCATCTGTCCTGTCCTCACATGAATTTCAGTATGTTTGTCACCAGTCAATGAATATATTTTTATGTTGATTTGGAGTCCATTAATGTACAAAAACTCTATGAGCTTGGCAAAAGGATGCCAAGTAATACAACAAAATAGATGAAGTTTGTGCTTGTGTTGGAAAGACAAGAGATCGAACAATAAAGATAACTAGCAATTAAAGTCACCTAACAATACTGTTTATTAATTGTGTGAGAGTATGACTTCTTGAAAAAAAAACTTTACATCCAATCATAATGTCCAATTTCTATTTTTTAGACACATTTTCATGTAATGCACATGGGTACCACACTCATTAAATGTGTGCTTACCTTGCAGAAAGGATGAGCTGAGAGATCATAAACCAGATCATTAGAGAACCCAAAACATTCATTAGTGGAAACATCTCTATAAGTGACTAAAATCTACTTTTTCTTCAGTTTTTGGAAATCTGAAATGAGGTCTATTTTTTTCCTGTTGTTCAAAGAAGTTTCTAGTCAAAAAGAAAAAAAGAAGATGGAAAATTGAGGTGAAGATGTTTCCTTACAGTCATTCATTAATAATTATTTGTTATGAATTCCCATTCATAATAGAAATCTGAATCCCGATTATGTCTCAGGTGGTGAACAATATCCTAGGGATTTATCAGTGAACAAAATGGACAACAACTCTACAGTTGTGGAGCTTATTTTTTATTGTAGTGAGACATATCAAAGTGTTAAACATAATAAATTAAAATATATATTAAACAAAATATATTAAATATATATAAATATTAGAGGTTTCATTGAGATGATGATATTTGGTCTAAGACTCGAATGAATGTGAGGATGAGGACCACATGATTATCTGAAGAAAGAATATTTCTGGCAGAGGGAAAACTGAGAACAAAAGTCCTGAGGTACAAGTGTGTCTGGCCTACTCAAGAACTGGAAGTAGACCTATACAGTTAAAGAGAGAGGAGGACTCCTGGCTGGCTCAGTTAGCTAGGTGACTGGCTCTTGGTTTCAGCTCAGGTCGTGATCTGAGAGTCCTGGGATTGAGCCCTGTGCGGGGTTTCACATTCTCTCCCTCTGCCTCAGCCCCTCACCCCATTTGCATTCTATCTCTCTCTCTCTCTCTCCCTCTTTCTCTCTGTCTCTCTCAAATATATATATATTTGAGGGGAAGGAGGGGAAAAATTGTAGTAAGATACAAAGTCAAGAGATAACTAGGAGGGTCAGACCATGTAAATCCTTTTAAGCCATTGTAAGAACTTTAGCTTTTACCCTGAGCAAAATGAGAAGATTGATAAGTTTTGAGCAAAGGAGCAGAATGCACTAATTTTCACTGTTAAAGATAGACTCTGGCTCTCTCCTGAGAGTAGCTGGCATGGGGGACACAGAGAGGTAATAAGAGGAGGAAGGAGATGACTGCGGAGGGTGTGCAGTATTGCAGGTGAGGTATGACTCTGGTTTGAATCAAGGCTGTTGAACAGAAGGGGAAAAATAGCTGGATCACAAATACTTTCTGAAGATGGTGTCAGCAAGATTTGCTTACAGATTGAATGAAGAATAAGAGAGGAACATCTGGGTGGCTCAGTTTATTAAGCATCTGACCCTTGATTTCGGCTCAGGTCATGATCTCAGAGTCATGAGGTCAAGCACTGTGTGGAGTCCTATGTCAGGCTCCACAGTCAGTAGGGAAGCTGCTTCTTTCCCTTTTCTTACACTCTGTCCCTCCCCCTGCTCTCACTCTTTCTCTCTCTAAAACAAATAAATAAATACATCTTAAAAAAAAGAAAAAGATTCCCTCTCCCTTCCACCCCCCCCCCAAAAAAAAAGAGAAAAAGAGAGAAACCAATGATGACTCTCAAAGTTTTGTCTTGAGAAGCATGAAATATGGAGAGGTCATTACCTGAGGTAGGAAAAACCCTGGGTAGAGCTGATTTTGGGGGGTAAATCAGAAGGTTGAGAGAGATCTATCAGTATACAGATGTTATTTAAAGCTGCCACAATGAACGTGATCACCAAAGGAAGTGAGGATCCATGGAGAAGAGAAGAATCCGAAGATTGAGGCTTTGGGCATTGCAACTTTAGCAGGCGATGGAGAAGAAAAGAAATCTGGAAAGGAGACTAAGAAATCCAGGAAGTGGAGTGTTGCAAGAGCCAGTGAAGGTCGCATTTGATGCAGAAAGGAAGGAGCAGCTGTGTAAAAGCTGGGCAGGTAAGATAAGGTCCGAGACTTTGCCAGGAGGTTAGAAGCTGTAGGCAACTGGTGCATGACAAGAGCAGTTCCAGGGAGGTGGTGGGGTCAAAATCTTGTATAATATAGAGTGGATGCAGTAGAGAATGGGCATTGTGGAATTAGAGATAGAAGTAACAGAAACTATTTTTTTTAAGATTTATTTATTTGAAAGAGAGAGCCCAGGGAGCCAGGGGCAGGAGAGCAAGAGAGAGAGAATCTCAAGCCAACTCAGTCTCTGCTGAACACAGGGGCTTGACTTGGGGCTAGACCCCAGGACCCCGAGATCATGACCTGAGTCGAAACCAAGAGTAAACCACTTAACCGACTGCACCACCCAGGCACCCCCAGCAACCTGTTATTATAAAATAAGAGATGGATAAGGAAATCCCACAAAACCAAATGTATGGCTTAATGAGTTGTTCTAAGGTAAACACCCTTTTCACCACAACCCACAGCAGGAAATAGAACTTTGCCCCCTTCCCCCGCTCTGGAAGCTTTTCCATGTGTCCCAACCCCATTTCAATCCTAATCCAACACCCATCACCCTGATTTTTGTAGTAATCACTTCCTTATGTTTCTTTATGGCTTTATCAATCTGTGAGCTAACAAAGATATCTATCTGCCCCTGGTTCCTAGCACAGAGTTCCTCAAGCCCTTGTACATTCCTGATGGTAAGAGCATCAAGAGCATCTTTGTTCTAATTAGGCAAATATGGCAGTGTTCCTGGATGTCTTCTGGATGGAGGATTGGTTCAGAGAGACCAAGCCATGATTAGGAGCTTGGGATTTTCAGTACCCATCCCCTTCTTCTTCAGAGAAGGAACAGAGGCACTGGAAATGGAGTTAATAATTGGTTACACCTACGTGAGGAAGCCTCCATAAATGCCCCAATAGATGGATAGTCATGTATACCTTATAACCCTTATTAAAAAAAAAATTCTTTCAGCCTAAATTCTCTCTAGGTTTCTCACAGATTGGTCTTCATTGCATACCACCTCTCATCTGTCCTCTGCTTGCACGTTAGAGCTCACTCCTGGTAGGAAGCCCTTGTGTTTATCGTGCTATCTTTGCTACTGCCCGTGGAGGCTTTGTACTGTGACACACTAGCTACATTGGAACAACATTTCCCAGAATTCCCTTCCCCATATGGTTGCTGCTTAGTGTTAGTCATAGAGAATCATGAAGTGTAGGTGGAAAACGGGGGAGTAAGTGTTTCTACTCTCTGAAGGTCAATGCCAGACATCAGACTCTGCGGCAGCTCTTGCATGTTGTCCCTGACCAGCTGGCTCGCCTTCCTGATGCCGGGCAGCTCCTGGACCTGCAGCTTCTCCAGAAAGCAGCGAGATCTCCCTCTTCCATTTCTTCAAGTCTTGAGCCAACTGTGTACACATCTCCGTGGTGAAAGGCACAGGCATCTCCTCTTGGTCAGCCATGGCTTCCAGGCGGAGGGAGGGAGAGATAGAGAATGACTCCAGGTTGTCCTTGTGGGTGACAGTTTTCCCTGCTTATCACATTCCGCTTTCTATCCTGACTCCTAGTCCAACTGATCCACAGCATCTTTAGGCCCAACAGCAGACTCAGGGCAGCAGACCCCTCTGCCAACTGCTATGATCACATAAATTCTGATCTCTCCAAGAGCCCCCTTCTTCTGCATCACTCAGCAGTTCTGCTTTTCTGATGAAACTTTGACTGATATACTGGCCGTTGCCTCATCTTTCAATTCTGCTCTCTTCACAGTGCACCAGCTCTGCTGGCCTCCAATACGGTTATCCCAGTCCAAATGCTGAGGGCTCCTTATTGCAGCCAGCAAAATGTGAGAGACAGCTGGTCTCCCCCGTACTCTAAGTCTGTGACAGCAAGAAGCCAGGGCCTTTGTCCCTACGGATGTTTCTTTCCTCGGGTGAATCAAACTTGCAATCCCTAATATCAGAACAATGTGGTTGCCATGCTGGAGCCCGAGATGAAATGCTTTTTATAAGAGCTAATCAGATTGTACATTAATGAGAGAAATATGAAGCTAATCAACACCACAGAAGGTCTCTAGGCTCAGGCCTATTAAACTTCATAAAAAATTAATGACTGAAAGAGCAGACTCTTTTGTAAGGGGTCTCTTGTGGTTGGATAAGGGCCTGAAGTCCCATTCACCTCTCATTACATTGAATTAGCCTCACTTTCCAACCCAAAATATAATCCATCAAGTGGCATTTTCCACTGGGTGTTAGACGGCTAGTGTTTGAAAACACTTGTAAAATATTTATTACTTTTTCTCCTTCCCTTTCTTCCTTTCATCCCCCTCCTCCTTCCCCTCCCAGCCAACCCCCTCTCACCTCGCTCACTATGGCTTTTCCCATTTTAATTAAAGAGATTTGTACTCCTAAAGCCTTCTGGGAAATGTCTTCAATGATTGTGGTTTGTAGATGCTTCTGGAGTGCTTGCCAGGAAACCCCTAGCCCTTTGCTCAAAGCATGTTCAGCATCTGCTTGCAGAAGCCAAGAAGTATGAGGAGAGGATTTAGACCAACTAGGTTGAAAAATAATCCTCACACTCCCCTTCTTGAACTCAGGTGTGCTTTGGGTGTGTGTGTGAACGGCGGCTATAATTATTGAACACATTCAGCATAGAAGACATTTATCTATGAAGCTGGTGGCCTCAAGTCCAATTAAATCCAAATGTCCACCTCCCGCTCCTGTTACCTTTGACCCAAACTATAATTCACCTTAGTCTGGTTGTTGCTAAAGGTTAGAGAATCAACTCCATTATTCACCCGGCAGGACACAACAGGCAGTGCTTGGCTCTGGGAGTGAGCAAGCAGGTAATTACCCATAGTGAGATGAGAAAGGGTCTTCTATGTGGGCTCTAACCACAAAACCGACCATTAAAGTCATTCCTTTAAATACTGAAATCTTTTCCACCTGGAAGGTGCTCCTATAAAAATGGCACTGTCATTGAGAGGCATCTGACCTTTGGCGGTTATTAGGTAATACCATGTGGCCCTGTTCCTGATACTCTAACCAAGATCAGAGCCCTAGGGAAAAGGGTCAGAGTGAGAACCCTGGGGAAAAGTGTTTGCCAGGGACAGTGGAATGAGTAGAAGGGAAATTAAGTGGAAAATGGAAGCAAGTCAAAGAAAATCTTCTTTCCCATTTTGGCTGGAAAGCCAACTGCGTTCCATAGATTCCAAAAGCCCACCTCCATTGATCCACTTCTCTCCTAACTCACCAACCTCCAGGCCATGTCAGTGCACCAGGACTGCACAGCATCCCCTATAAAGCTTTTTCATCTCGTTTCTTCTGAAGATCCTAAACTTGAACACAGCCCTGGGGATTTTTGTAATACAAGTTATTAACAGGTCCCTGCAGCATCTGCCAAAAGAGGTGTGAAAAGGGCGGGGGGGGGGGCGGTCAGGCTACATTGTGTCAGACTATGGGTTTCCCTGGTTGTGGTGTCGGCTCATATTTCTGTTTCTCTGCTGACATGTGCAGGGGGTCAGAAGCAAGGGTAGTTCAGCACGTGGGCTCATGCCATGACTCAGGAAATACTGGCTTACACGCAAGTCCAGAATATGTCTCCAAGGGAATCTGGAGATCAAGTGAATACATCTATATGTGGACTAGACAGGCTGCTACGACAGTCCCCAACACTCACTTAACTGTTTTATTTGTTATGTAAATTGTTTCATAATCAAAACTTATTCATGAAATATAAAAATGCCCAATGGTCAGCCTTTTAGGGACCAGAGTCGGCCAGAATATAGCAGTTAACCTGCCTATAACAGCAAGTACACAGGAACGTATCAACAAGACCATACACTATACTTTCTGGAAGAGAGTTGGGTCACCTTCAGAGGACTGATGTAAAGATCATGGTACAGACTTCTACAATCGGATTTCCTCCAACAATATTTAATTCCTTTTAAGCTACAGCCTACAACAGATGGAAAGTTGTTAGGTATGGAAAGTGGGAAGCTCCTAGAAGCCAAAATGTTATGAAATGACATCTGAGAAGAGCAAGGGAGGCTCCTCAAGAATCACCAAGCTTTTGAGTTAATTAAGGGAGAAGATAACCCATGCCTGTCCCCTGGGTCAAGAGCATAAGGGTTCAATAATAGTGAATTTCTCAAAATCTAAGTCACTTAGCCCCTATCTTGTATCAACTACAGAGTTAAATCTGTAAACACAGAACTTCAGGAGATTCCTCAAATCCTATCTCAGCATATGCCCTACCAACAATATTTTTTAAGCTATCATTTGTAAAGCATACACAAAATGCCCATCACTGGGATGAGTCTTTGACACACATTATTTCACTTAACCCTCATAATAACTATGGAAGCTACACAATTTATATTCCTTTGAAAAATTGCCGGGCATATTCACACTTGAAGGGATTATGTGACTTATCCAAGGTCATGTTTTTAAAAGCAGTAGAATTATGAGACAAGCCCAGTCTTTTTACTTCTCAAAACTGGGCAGTTAGTCTAAAAACATCTTGAGGTTTACAGGCCAGTCTGATGCCAAATCCACATAGAAAAATAAAGGTTTTTTTCTCTTTCTCACTCTCTTTAAAGTAGCAACAGACATATTTTTTAGTATGTTATGCAGGATGGTGTATATCACTGTGGTAGTTATTCTCTAAAATGCCCCAATGAACTACACCCCTGATATTCAGGTCTTTGTATAGTCCCCTCCCTGACTCAATCACAGATGGCCCTTTGACTCACTGTAATCAACAGGATGCAGAGCCACACAACCACTTTCATAGAACAGGATTGGACTCTAATTCAGGAACTAACAACGTGTGTCCAGCTGTGACTTGGGGACTACAAAATGTTGCCTGCCTCTCCCTCCATTTTGATAGGGGGGATCTATTGCAGTTATCCGATCATTGTCACACCATTGAATGTAGGGTAAGGAAGGAGGTCAAATATTTCTCTTTAGTTTTTTGGATCATCAGCTTTAGAGGAATCTTCCTCAAGGAGCTTCAGCCTCATCAACACCTGGAGCTGATGCGGAGAGTGAGATTCTGGACCTCAAGCCTGAGCCGGATGCTATAGCATGACTAGTCTTTGGAGCTATTGGAAAAAGGAATGAGTATATTTTCAAGGGGACTTGGGGGCTTTCTGGGGGTTGCAGTGTAGCTTTTTAGCCTAACGTCTTGCATAGCTCCCAAAGTTAGGAAAGTCTTGAAGAGGAACCTGGCCAAGTATCTTAGGTCCCTCAAATCTCCAATGTAGCCACCCCCATCTCTACACACACCTCAATATATGCTGGTTTTCCTGCCCCGCCCCCATCAGTGCCCTTAACTAACATCAGTTACTCACCATCCAGAGATTGAATACATACCCCCAAGGAAAAGGCAGATATTGATCTACTCCCTTTTCTATAGTTTTCGCCTCCTGAAACTTAGCCACTCTGGTGTGAATGGATCTAGTATCTCCATAATGCCATTACTCAGATGATTTTTATCTTTTGCCTGGCTGGGGTTTTGTGTTCATTTTGTTTTTGTTTTCTCAGCTGTAGCATCTGTCTACTGCAAACTACTGTATCCTACTCAAAGCAGCAATTTTCTTGACCATCTGATCCAAAGTTGCCGACGCCATCACAATTTTCTCTGAACTATTGTCTTTATAGAATTTACAACTGGCTTAGACGACTTGCCTGATGTTTTTTTTTTTCTAGTTTCCTCATTTTAAGCTTTGTTCTCACTGTAATGTAGCTCTCTCTATATTTTTTTTACAAAATAATCTTGTCCTTTGTTGTTGTTGTTAACTACCGAATATTCAGATAGAATGAGAATCTAGCACATATTAGGTTCTTAGCAAATAGCTATTGAATGAAAAAATGTTGAAAGAAAGAGACTCAGAGACTCTCAAATCAAGAGCTCTGCTTTTTTTTTTTTTAATTATTAGTTTGGATTCTCCCTATTTCTAAAATAAAGCTCTGTACCCAAAGAGGTATAAAATACATTTCAAATCATTTGTGCTGAAAGAATTATAAACAAGGGTTAGTTGTATCAAAGAAGAGCAAATTCTTCATCATTGAATACCTACCTTATTTAATAATTCCCCTCAGAGTCAGATAGCCTGGTTCCATATCTTCTTTTTCAGATCTCCCTTATGTTGTTATTTTTGTCATCTGTGATCTCATTACCACTAAGGAAAAAACATGATCAAAAGGCAACCTTATCTGTGCCCAGCTCTGACTAGTTCTAGCTCACTTTTATTTTCATCCCAAAAAAATTGGAAATCAGATTTTTGTTTTGTATTGGTTTTACTTATTTATTTTAAAATAAAAGTTGGGGATCCCTGGGTGGCGCAGAGGTTTGGCGCCTGCCTTTGGCCCAGGGCGCGATCCTGGAGACCCGGAATCGAATCCCATGTCGGGCTCCCGGTGCATGGAGCCTGCTTCTCCCTCTGCCTATGTCTCTGCCTCTCTCTCTCTCTCTGTGTGTGACTATCATAAATAAATAAAAAAAAATTTAAAAAAATAAAAAATAAAATAAAAGTTGTACAAATTTAGTGTACAATATTATTATAATCAAAATAATTAACATATCATCTCCTTACATAATATTTTTCTGTGTGTGTGATAAAGAGTACCTGAAATCTACTCTTAGCAAATTTCCAGTTTTCAGTACTGTTTTATTACATATTATCATCACACTGTACTTTAGATCTCTAGGCTTTTTAATCCTACATAACTGCAGGAAATTTAATGAGTTGGAAACTCTTCTATCCACCTAACTTCTCATTTCTGTGTTACCTGTGCTCACAGAATTTTCTTCTAGTCCCTTTTTGGCTTCATCCATCATAAGTAATACCCTCAACTGATCATCAATAATATTATAAAGAGAAACCCGAATCACCAGTATGATGGATGAAACAATCTCTGCAAACTGAAGTCAATATTAGTCAGCCTTCTGTCATTTTTCTGGTGACCAAAGAAGCTGCAAGGGCGGGAGAATGGTTTGCAAGACTTATAGAAACTCAATGGCCACGACTTTCTGCATTTAACGATCAATAATTGACTTGCAATGAATTCTGATCTTAAATTCATTTGACATTCAAGTTCAAGAATTATCATTTACTATTTTGAAAATAAGGGAGTTTGTGGCAGACTGCTGGCCCCACGTTTTCTGGCTGTAACACTAAGACAATAAACCAACTCAAGACATGATATTGCAGTGTTTCTGCTGAGAAGCATTTAATCTTTGCATCATCTACTCTGGCTTCTCCAAGAACAATCTCTTGAGGAAATTCCATAGGCTTAAGTCTGGCTCGCTTAATATCCCAGTGAGCCGGGAGGCTTGGAATGATTGCAGTATTTCACTTGTAACTCTTCTTTAAAAAATTAATTTCATTAGTCACTGAACAGTGGAGGCCAATAAACACTCTTTGCCTCCGACTAGATCCATATCATTGAATTAAGGAACAGGTTTCTTTTTTGTGTGAATCTCTGTAATCATCAATAGGAGCCATCCCCAGGGTCTAATACATAAAGACAAGGAACACGAAATAGTTGAGGAGATATCAGTTGGAGATGTGAACTGACAGTCTCACTCCAGTCTCTGAATCAGACTCTGCTCTTCAAAAATGTCTTTTTCTCTTCTTTACAATTCAGGCCTTAGATTAGAAGCCCTTGGGAAACAATTCCATTGCACTGCCAAGAAGCTTACATCAACAGAGGTGCCAGGATGTGTTTTGGAATTAGGAATATGGGTGACATAGCTTCCTGTGGTTAGGTCATTTCTGAAAGGAAAAATATTGGGCTTTGCTGACCAAATGTCAGGATTTTTTCAAAACCATTATATATTTCAGTGGTATATGATTCACATTTCAGGAAAGTCAGAATCTTACCAATGAGATTGAAAGGGCCTGTTGACTATTGGCCACGTTTCTCTTTACACAGTACCAATGTCTTGAGGAAAAGAAATAATGATCCACCTTTAGGTATGGGTACCAGCGGCCTAAAATAGTAGCCTGCATCCAAAGGCAGAAATACTTACATTTAACTTCTGATGTTCTTATAGTTCTGATGTACTATAATCTTAAGGATTATAGTAGAAGATCATTGTGAATCCACAGTCTGCAAATGTGCCAGTATCGGGAGTTGATAGTGATAGTGAGTGGAAGATACCACATCTGGGTGATGGGCAGGAGAGTCAGCTGAGCTTGATCATTACCTATAGGGAATCTACCCTGCTCACTAGTCTGGAGCATGATATGTATTGGTGGCTGAGCAAAATTAGCAATTGCTATATGGAATGGAACTTGGAGGTTATTTGTGACCATTCAAACCTAGATTTAAAAATACAGAATAGGTCTTTGGTTTGAATATGCTAAAGAAAACTAAAATGTTAACTGGCATTATATATATAAAAAAGAAAGAGATTAAAATAAGCTTGGGAAATTCTATATTAGATAAATCCAAAGCCTTCTTTAAGACATTTTGTGCCTTTAAATTACTAAAATATCCTATAAACTTTCAATTCATACAGAAAATGAAAATACTTACTTGTATTATTGGTATCATATACACTATATATGCGTGTGTGTATATATACACAGAGACTATATGAGTGTGTCTGTGTGTGTGTATGTGTGTGTGTATACATTTCCAAGTAAATCTTAGTGAATTCTGAATGTGGAATTTGTTATAAATGGGTAGTGTAGCATTTCACAAAGTTTGGAATCCTAGAGAAGAATCACATGTTAGAGGGTGTAGAAAGCACTCTTGAAATGGTCCAATATTTTCTTTTTACATATAAAAAGTCCCTAAAATTAAATGATTTAGCCAAGGATTTTCAGATACCTGGTAGTACAGCTGAGACTCAGGTTTTCCTATATCATATTGATTTTTAAATTATATTCAAAATTCAATTTGGTTTAGTATTTAGTAAGCAGCTAATATGTGCCTAAAAAGATATAGGGGAAGTCTGTGACATCTTCATTATGTTTACAATGTTTACAATCTCATTTTTAAGAGAGGCTGGCTTCCAGAAGCAAGAAGGCTCACAGATTTGCAGCACTTTGACTGTATATTTTCAAAGTCAGAGTCGAAGAATCTGGCCCCAAAGCTCACACATTTCATTGTTCTGTTCTACGCTGAGGTGCAAGTGGTCAGGCTTCTGCCTTACGTATCTGTGTATCTGGGCTCACAGAACCTCAGTGAGCACCTTACTGAAGGTTGGTTAGTATTTAAATGAATAATGCAATGAATCTCTACTAGGCTTTGACCATGGGTAAGAGGCACCTAGAGGAGGATATGGGACAAATATCCATGCTTGCCAAGTTGATCACTCAGTGAGTTGGGAATTATTGGGGCACAAAAAGGAAAAGGCGTACAAAGATTAGCTCTGGATGAACTCCCCCAATTTGTGTTTTTCTCCAGGGCTTATAAGCCTTCTGCAACTCCTTCCCTTCCGCACCGCTGCAGGGCTTCTTGTGGAGAAGGAAAGAGGGTCAGTCGGTGCACTCAGTCTCCACCTTCTAAGACTTCCACATCCTTCCTTGGAGGAGATGGCCCCACGGTGAGCTGAGATGTCCTGAGTTGAGACTGAGGAAGGCATGGCGAGAAGAGGCAGAAACGAGTGATGATGAGCCCAGACAGGTTAAGGCAGCTTTTAGAAGACAATTTAGCTCCCTTGCCCTAATTCATTATTTGCTCTAGCTTTTTGCAGAGCCTGTGTCTGGGGCAGAGGGTGCCATGATTTTTTTTTTTTTTAAGAAATGAAAGGGGTGAGATGCTACAGAGAACTGAAGCACATTGCCTTATCTAGAATTTACCTAATACCAAATAGAATGCTTAGGTTTATATGGGCAACACACACTCACACATACACACACACACACTCATATGCTCAGACAAACAATTCAGCTGAGCCATGAAAAGAACACTGACCCTGAATCTGGAGGAAATCAGGTATCAAGCATAAAAGAAGTTAAATTTTCCTTGCACTTCCTTTCTGTTGGATTTGTGTTTGGCTTCCATGGGAAGCTACAACTGGGTGGTAGAAGGAAATGATTTCTCTTCCTACCTGATTCAGTTCAGCTGAATTGCTGAAAAAGTTCAGAGTCAGTATGACATAAAAGAAATGTCTGAGCAAGCAGCATCTACAGGATTCCTTTCCAGTAAAATTGGATAGTTAGAGAATTCTATACAACAATGATTAATATGCATACAAATCATGTGTTATGTAATGTGTGTGTGTGTGAGAGAGAGAGAGAGAGAGAGAGGGAGAGGGAGAGAGAGAAAGAGAGAGAGGAATCATAGTTGCCAAATGGTTTCTAACCTCTCTTAAAAAATGACTGAATAGAAATCCATTGAATGGCTCAGGAGGGAGCCTGTCTCACTATTTGGGGAGCTCATTTCCTCTCAAAATCTGTGAAACCATCCTAACAAAGGCATTCCTGTGGGCATTCCTTTGCCCCTTTTCTTCTTCCTCAGGTGACAGGGATATATCTAATGGCAACTTTGTGCTTCGTTGCCCATTACTGACAGCCCGTGAGCTTGTCACCGCCCAGAGTGACAACTGATTGGTCCTTCCATTCACCCTAGTATGAACAACCAGATTAAATTTATATACTCCTTCACCCTGTGGAGGGGTGTCCTGACATCTAGGGGAAATTGAGGGTAAGGAGGTCACTGCTGCTTTATTTGAGGCCCAAAGTCTTTTCTCGATGCTGTTTGACATTATCCCAGATACATTTTTAAATCCGTTACAGGAGTGAAGAGTTGTAATTGGTTTAAGGTACCCAGAGATTTCTGGGCAGGCAGGATCTGAGTCATTGCCCTCGTAAATTATCAACAGCTGAAGTAAAGAGCCTAGAAAATGAAGCTCTCTGCACTGGCCGGTGGAACCAACTTGTGCTGTTGAGAGGGATTCAGGCTCCCGAGTGTAGGGACCCCGCTCGCCCCACCTTGAGTGAGATAATCCTTGCCTTTCCCACACGCTAAATCTGCCAACACCCAAAGGAGCCCATCTCCTCTTCTTTTAATCTGCTTCTGTGTACCCCCCACCCTGGTCCACCCAGCCCTGCTGAAGAGAATAATCTGCAAAATCACTCTTCCATTCCTTCCTTTACAGTAAAAATAGTTTCTCCTCTGTGGTTTGAAGAGTCTGGAGCCCAAGCTATGCTAAGTTCAGCAGGTTTCAAGTACATGCTGCATGTAAAACATTTCGTTTCTCCCCAGCCTGGATGCCCTGAAGCTTGAAAAGCCTGTTTTCTATTTTTAGCATTGTCAGCCACCATAAGTCAGCCACCCTCTTTTCTCTGAGCTTTCCTCATACTTTTTGTTTTTGTTTTTGTTTTTTTTTTTTTGAAAAATAAGAAAGTTCCTGGCCTGCTTCTTTCATACCAGGCAACAAGAAACCTAGAATCTTCCAAAGGATTTTTCTTCCTTATTCTAGACACTGAAATCTTCCAAACCTCTTTGTTAAAGACTGCATTCCATTGGCAATCTGTCCTCCAAATCTTGCCTTTGCCTTAAAATACTAATTCCTTTAAGTTCTTAAGTATTTTTCTCCTAGTTTCCTCTCTTCTTTCTCTCTCTCTTTCTTTCTTCCTCTCCCTCCTCACCTTACACACACACACACACACATCCCTCCCTATCCTTTCCTTTACTCTGCTGTGAATGAGAAACATACTATAAACATGACAGCAATGAAATGAACTTGCTGTCAGGAGAGTGGGCTTGGGCTATCTTGAACCCAGGATGTATATGAGCTGTTGAGTCACTAAAATACACTAAATGAATTACTTTAGATTTTCTTTCTTCCATGAGAAAGTATTAATTCCTTAATAGCATGGGTGCAGCTCTTGGTTTTTTAGCAAAGAGTCGGGAGCAGGCAAAAAGAATTAGCCTGTAAGGGTTAGACTCTCAAGACTTCCGTTGTCTGTCTCTTCTTCCTTTGCTCTCATTGCTCCCCACATATCCCTTGACCCATGACAAATTAGCTTAAAAGTACCTATAGTCACTACTAACATACACATGAGAATTCTTGCCTGGAATAAAAGAGAGTAGGGTCCATGCCAAGTCTGCTCCCAGGCCACATAAGTGGATTATTTGAAAGGAGACCTTTGTCACCCTATCACCATGCATGACCTTAGGCCTAAGCCACTTGTAACAACCCTGTTCTAAAACTACCTTCCATATCATATCTCGTACTCCTGATTTCTGACATCCTATTTGTCATGCTCAGAACCAACAAATTTCTAGATACTACCTTGGCTCCTGACCTTGATTGTAATTGGCATTCTTCTCTAGATACCTGACCTACATAGCCATTCATAGATAACCACCAGAATGGTTTAGTCTGGTGTTCATGGAAGTCATCACCATAGCACTCATCCTGTATACATTAATGGGAACCAGACAGCGTTCACATAATCTGAGTGTCATTAAGCACGTTCTGATTTTTACAAATATGGGGAACTCTTATATCTAGTCTAGTTTGGTTTTATAAATGATTGCTGGCTCACTCGTAATGATGCATGTCCCAAATCAGGTATCTTGTTCAATTTAGTTCCATGGTTTGGATATTTTTACTGCCTCCTACCAAAGCTGTCCTTCAGAGAGCTGTAGAGAAGGCCTGGAGATTTCCTCAAGGACACTGCTATGAAAGATGATACAAATGAGAGACAGGAAAAAAAAAAGGCAAAATTCCCCATGAGGAGCCAATGCTTTTTAGCTGATGGCTTCATAGTCATATTTCCATTTAATTCTGAACTTCCGTAAAGATGCCATAAGCGATTTGGACTTGCCTTCAAGAGAACAGACACGTGGTATCTTGAACCCATGTAGTAAATGTGCCGTAAAATCAATAAAACACATTAGATGAATTGCTTCTACTCCCTGCCCCCCCCACACACACACTGAGTCTTAATTCCTTTTGCATCACAGAACATAGTCCCAGCTGTTGGTATTAAAGTAGGGAACATAGGGAGAAAAGAAAATGGAATTGGTTATTAAAAGACAAAGAGAAACTGGGTCTCTATTCGGTGAGTTCTATAAGTGGAGGCATTTCCCCCTCTTTGAGCAGAATAAGATGCTTTCAAGGTGTGTACACTGTGAACTTCATGCTTATGGAATGTGTATCAGAAGTAATGATTAAAATGGCTTCTGCATTTAAGTACCTTCTTTCTTATAAATGCTCACTGTGAGCTGCACGGTTGCTCAGGTCAGGAATTAAAGCATCCCCAGGTTGGGGAGGGGGGTGTTGGGAGGACAGTTCCTCCAATGGAAAAGCACTTTACTAGATAATTATTGGAGAATAATGAGATCTCACAGGGGTCATGCCAAAGGCACCCAGGCAGATGAAGACTCAACGGGATGGGCAGAAATGAGTTGCTGCCAAACTACTGAGAGAGAACTGGCTTTGCCAGTGAAAGGGACACCTTGCAAATGTTGATTAGCCAAAAATAATGTTAAACATCATAATTTTAATATTAAAAACTATCCTGGGACACCTGGGTGGCTCAGTCGGCTAAGTGTCTGTCTTTATCTCAGGTCATGATCTCAGATCCTGGGATGGAGCCCCGCATCTGACTCCCTGATCAGTGGCGAGCCTGCTTCCCCCTCTGCACCCCTCCTCCCAGCCTATCCCCACAAGCACTCATACACTTTGTCTCTCAAATAAGTAAAGTAAAATCTTTTTTTGAAAAGAAAGCTAACCTGTGCTAAACACTATATTAATTAGCATGCATTATTTGATTAATCTTGTCAAGCTGGTACTTTTATTCACTAGCCCCATTTTATAGATAAGAAAATAGAGGCATAGAAAGTCAATTGCCTTCTGCCCCATGGCTGATTCAGTAATAAATAAAAATTCAAGCCAAGGCAAGTGTCCTCCAGAGTCCGTGTTCTTAAACCCTGCATGATACTGGAATATCTCCTTAAATGCAATCTTTGTTAGCAAATGGTTACAAAGTGGTCTGGTAAATTCCATGAATATTGAATGCTATAGACAGCTATTCTGTTTAGTGAGATTTCTCAAATGAGCACACATCCTAAAGAGACAGAAACCAAGGGGAGTATAGTCAGCAGACACTAGACCCTAGAGGAGCATCAGAGGTGGTGGCCACAGCCCAGTTCCCTCCCACCCCAAGGGGAGAATTAGAAGAATTCTAAGACCCCTTAACTCCCTTTGGCATTCATAGAAAGATGCTAATTAGTCTGGTACTGATGTGTTGTTCTAAATGGAAGGTTCTAAAAATACCATTAATGCAGGCAGACATGGGGTAGGGAGCAGGGAAGGCGAGCTGATTGCTGGAATTCCATAATTAAGCGTCTGGCATTTGGAGTAGTGTGACATGAAGTTTCCATCCAGCCTTCACTCTCTAGAGAGGTGTCAGTGCTTAGAATTCATAGAATGCAAGAGTTGAAGAACCAGAAAGATCATCTAGTTCACACCCCTCAATTAACAGGTGAGGAAATGAAGCCACCAGAAGTAGACATGAGAAGCCCAAGGCCGCAGAGCTAGTTAGTGGCAGAGCGGGGCAAGACCCCAGAATGTCTGATTTCTATTCAGTGGCCTTTCCCCTCCACCTCTATATTGGAATGGCATGTAATGGCACATAAGAGAACTCCCCAGAAGTGTAGTCACCAAATAGCAGTGCAGAGTTTCATTAAAGCAGTGGAAAGCAGAGAGGTCAAAGGAGTAAAAACAACATCCCAATCAATTATTTTAATGATGAAAAAAATCTCTAAACAACAGGCGTGGGGGTGGGAAACACATCTGCTAAACTAAGATTAGGAAAACAGCCATTAATTGGATTGCCAGCTTTGGTATTTTATAGACATGGACACTTTGAACATTTTAAGACTATTGTTGGGGTTCAAGATTGTACCTGAACATCATGGATCCTGATCCATAGATGATGAACTTGAGTCCCAGAAAAGGAGCCAATATCCAAATAACTTGACTAGTCAGTGGTAGAACTGGACTGGGGAACGTGGACCTCAGGCTACCACTCAAGTATCCTCTTAACTACACCACAGGTTCCCTGCATGAGCTGGGGGTGCTGAGAGTAGGGAGAAGTTTTGGGAGGCCAGTGTAAGCTCATCTAGCTCAGCCCCATCCCCATGTGTTTTCTTTAACAAATGACTTGAAGGATGCCTGGGTGGGTCAGTGGTTAAGCATCTGCCTTCAGCTCAGGGCGTGATCCCGGAGTCCTGGGATCGAGTCCCATATCGGGCTCCCTGCATGGAGCCTGCTTCCCGTGTCTCTGCCTCTCGCTGTGTCTCTCATGAATAAATAAATAAAATTTTTTTAAAAAACAAACAAATGACTTGAAATGATCCTTCCTCCGAGTAGTGTCTCAAGGGTAAAGTACAAGGTTAAAGTTCTAAACCTGAACTACCATGAAGGAAAGAACTTCCCAGTTGTGGCCTAAGAGCCAAGGCAAATAGACTTTAGGTGAAATCTTCTTGGCAGGACCATCCTTTCAGACAGTACCTGGAAATAGTCCTAAAAGAAATAGAGATACAGTCAATTTTCTTGAGAGCCAATGAATATGTTAGGCCTATGCACTTAAGAACCCTAACCAGTAGCTCCAAAGCAACTCACAGTCCATTTAGCCATAGAGAGGCAGGCCTCTGAGGAAAGAGTAATGGACTCAGCTCAGGAGAGCCAAGGAAGGCATGACAGGGGTGTTTGGGCCGTAGTTTCTTTAATAGACATAGGCAAAGGGGCATTCCAGATAGGAGCAACATGTAGAAGCAATGAAAGTATCCTAAATTCACGTCATGTTCAAAATTATCTTCAATAAATCCACCCAGGAGGTAAAAGACACAAATCATCACCCCTTATTTGGACTGAGAAAAACAAAACACAACAAAACACAGTATTTCACCTGGGTCCATGAAACTAGCATCTGTGATTGGCACGGTAATCCAAACCCATAACTTGTTTGACTGGCAGATTGACCTTTCTGCAGAGGCCCTCCCCAATCGCTCTGCAACCCAAGTTACGTTAGCATCAGAGAAGGCTGTGGCTTACTTACTCTTATAAATCTCATCAAAGTCATGGGGGAATCCTAGTCCCAAAAAGCCAATTCTTCAATGTCAGAATCATGTTTCAGCATCAACCCGCTCTACTTCACAAGACACTGCCCCCTCTATTCATGTCAAATTGATGTGACTCTCCTGAGCTGCTGTTTAAAGAAAATAAACAAAAGTCCTGAGTCCAACATTATTTTACCAATCACCCATCCTCCGCAAACCAATCCTTATGCCCCTATCCCAGACTTCTGGCAACACTCTGATCCCTCTGGAGCCCGTAGCCTGCTCTGAGGATGCTCAAAGTCAAGAATATGGGTTACTCCTGGAGGATTTTCTTTTATTTCTTTTTCGATATCATCTTTTGTTGAAACAGCCACTAGCAGAAAAGGGATTTGAACAAGGGAGTATTTATTTATTTATTTATTTATTCCCCAGGAAGAAATGTGAAAAGGGAGAGAAAGAAACTGAATAAAGAACACATCTCATCTCCACTTGCAGTTCACCATCACTGCATGGTGAATGAGCGTACTGCACGGGGCATAACTCAGGAAAAGTTCGGTGAAGACATGAAGGAAAAGATCAATGCCCACCATCATGTTTTGACTTTCTTCCTCTCCCTCCTGCATCATACCCCCATTT
The DNA here is from genome assembly GCF_905146905.1 of Nyctereutes procyonoides. Lineage (NCBI taxonomy): Eukaryota > Metazoa > Chordata > Mammalia > Carnivora > Canidae > Nyctereutes > Nyctereutes procyonoides. The sequence goes on along the minus strand of NW_026575037.1, from coordinate 19,519,531 downwards.
TGCTCTTATGACAGACTTACTCTGATTTGCAAAAGCAGATACTACATGTGGCTTCCTAGTGATTTCTTAGTATGCAATGACTCTTAGTGATTGTATTGAAGAGACAAAATCAAGGGCTGGAGTATGACTTCCAAACTGAGAGACTGGAAGAGGAAACAGGACTCAGGGAGTTAGTGTGTGTTCTAGACCCCAATTCTGGTCTCAGTCTGAGCTTTCAGGCAAATTCTTTTCCCCTTATATTTACTGAGATCAGAATGGATTTCCATACTACTCCTTCTGGCCCTGGGGTGTATCTCAAGCTAAAGAAAGATCTAAGAGAAAGCTATAGAAATGCCAATTGTATCTTCTTGGGGTTTTGTTGTTGTTTTTGTTGTTTTGCATTGAGTGGACAGCCCAGAGGAATACGGCGTAGCCCAGACCCTGACACATCTCATGCCAGTTTTGGAGAAGACAAGCAAAAATATGTGCAGGGTCAATTTCACGGGTTATGCTTTCTGATCCAGCGGATAAAATATTTGCTTGGACAATGAAGTGCTGCTGATGAGATACAATGATTTATTCATGAAGAGACGTCTCTGGGAGGTGGGAACAGACCCAGACCAGGATTTCCTAGAACCATTTGGGTATAAAGCCCCCATTGGGCATCTGCAAGATGATTGTGTTGTGCTTCTTAATATCAATGGGAAACAGAGAAAAAGCCCCAAGTATTACATGCTCGATTGTGTGGTTGAGAAGAAATGAAAAGGTCTGTTCAGGGACTGGCTCCTAATAAACGACAAAGAGATGAACATAGAGCCCTACCTTAAGCCCTGGAAAAATATCCCAAAGTCTATTGCTCTGTGGACTTTAATCCTAATGGCTCTGTTAATTGACTTGAGAGCTGCTCTTCCCCGGGGGATGAAGGGTCCAACCTATTCCCTTTTCCTTCTCTCATCATCTCAGGCTGTCCTCACAGCTGGCCTAGCAAGAGAAGTTCCTGGAAGAGAAGTGACTGATTTTCTTTCTCCCAATCAAGCTCTTCTGCTAATTATTCCTTAGCTCAAGTCAAGAAGTCTTTTTTACCGGCTTAATTTACTGGTGTGAGGACACCTTTGCTTATTTGTGTTTTAATGCAATCCTCTCCCTTATTTCTGCAAGAATTGTTAATATTTGCAGAAGAAAATAATAAAAAATACACTCTTTGAAACCTCTGAGTTCTAACAGAAGCATGGCCTCTGAAAAACTGCTGCGTGGCTTCCTCGGTTCGGAAGTATATTCGAAAGGCAGGCAGGTCACACAGGCCTGACTGTTAAGAGCTCTGGGGCCTCTGCTTTTCTTGACTGACGTTCAAAAACTGATTCATGGCCCTAAACACCCAGCCCATTACCAGTCATGTCAACTCAAACACTCCATTTGTTTAGTAACTACATAAAACACTAGGGTGAGGATCTTTTAAAAGTAACTTTCATTGTTCATCTTTATAATATGTGCTACTGCATACTTAGAATATACAGATATGAATACCTACATTTTGATATATGAGAAGATCATAACATTACATTTATGTAAAAAAGAAAAAAATAGTTAAACCTCTATATTCAAGGTCTAGCCACTATTTTTATCTTGATATATTAAACTCCTAGATTGTTTTGTATATATTTATACATGTAGAGTTAGTTCTTTTTTTTCTTTTTTTTTTTTAAAGATTTTATTTATTTATTCATGAGAGACACAGAAAGAGAGAGAGGCAGAGACACAGGCAGAGGGAGAAGCAGGCTCCATGCAGGGAGCCCGATGTGGGACTCGATCCTGGGTCTCCAGGATCACACACTGGTCTGAAGGCGGCGCTAATCTGCTGAGCCACCCGGGCTGCCCATAGAGTTAGTTCTTAAATTTAAAAGATATATTTATCTACAAGAGACATTGAATCCATCCCCATATATCTAGGAAATACAATGTGGCTCTAACATGCTTCTGAATTTCCATTTACATAGACTTACTTCTATCATTAGTAATAAAAACAATGCTTTATTTCACATATCATTTTAACATTGAACATTCATATATATTATCACATCTGGTTTTCATACTCCTTGTGAGGGACAGATTAGATATTAGGTATTATTCTGAAATATATATACTACAGAAAACAATAGTCAAGCAGCAAAACAGGGGGCTTAACAGGGGGTTTAAGTTTTGGGTAGAAAAGGCGAATATCACACGACAATGCAAAGTCAGCTGCTAGAGAGGTCAGCAGGCTGAGGAGACGTGAGACACCCAACAAAGGGCATTTGTCTCATTGAAAATTCACTGTCCCAAATCCACAGGCCTTACCCTGTCAGTGTTAAATGCTGGATTAATCTGACTTGGAGAAACTAACTGATACAAAGTCCACTTAAAGTGATATCTAGAATCTCAATCATAATTTCTTAATTTATCACAAGAGATAACATTTGGATGGGTTAGATGTTCACACTGGCGGATCAATCAATACAGCCATTCCCTATGAGCTAGATATATTAGAAGCCATAATTTTTTTTTAAAGTTAGCTTGAAGAGCACTAACGATGATGACTATGGGTTATGTGATTCAAATTTAACCACACACCTGTCCCCATCTCTCAGGACCCACTGGCCATCTTCCCCCTTAAGTGCACAGAAGGCCATGCTCACCCTTGCTCCCTTCACCCTCCTTGTTCTGTTCTCTACAGTAACCCGTCTTCTACTCCTACCTCCCTTCAACAAACAGACTACAATGGAATATACACCATGTCCATTTACCATCACATTTCTGCCTGCTTCCTAAAGATTTGGGCCAGGGTATCCTCAAAACTGTTAGTTCCACATTTATGCACAGTCTTCTGGTTCACTTTCACAAAGAGTTCATCTGATTCCTAAAGTGTGGATCTTATTAGTGTAGACCACTATTTACACTCTAACCCCCTTGCTTTTCTTGGAACAGGCATGCTCCCACTCAAGACCAGTGCTGTTTCCTCAACCCCCAGGGACTCTTCTCCTACCTCCTTCAGATCTTTATTCAATGTCATCCTCCTGAGGTGCCCTTGGATACCCCGAAATATTGAAATACCTCCCCTCTCATAAGTGATATCTCCTTTCTTTTATTTTCCTCTTTAGCGCCTATCAACAATTTCTATGTCATGAATGTTATTATTTGATTTTGTTTGTAGCCAAAATCTACTACCATGTAAGCTCTGTGAAAGCAGGAATTTTTGTCTGATTTGTTCACTGCTATATCCTCATCCTCTAGAATAGTGCCTAGGACATAATATGGAATGAGTATATACTTATGAAAGCAATGAATGAGTGGCCCTCAACCCTGGCTGATATTAACTATCATCTGGGGAACTTTAGAGATGTTTTGACCCCCCCCCCCGAGATATTAATTTAAGTGGCCTTAGGGATGCCTGAGTGGCTCAGCAGTTGAGCATCTGCCTTCGGCTCAGGGTGTGATCCCAGAGTCCCAGGATTGAGTCCCACATCAGGCTCCCTGCATGGATCCTGCTTCTCCCTCTGGTTATGTCTCTGCTTCTCTCTCTGTTTCTCTCTGTGTCTCTCCTGAATAAATAAATCAAATCTTTAAAAAAAAATAAGTGGTCTGAGATGGGGCTCAGGCATTGGAATTTTTTAAAAACTTACTGGATGAATCTAATGTGAGTTAAAGACCATTAATTTAAACTTTCAGAATACAAATTTACCTCCAATTTTTGCAGGAAGCATTTACTGTTACCTCCAATAACACTGAAACACACCCCATATCTTTTGGTTCCTCTTCATGCCTAAACTACCAAAAAAAAAAAAAATAAAAAACACAGAACAAAATTTGGAGAAGACATATATTTCATTGCAAAAGTCACCCACTCATGTGAAATAGCAGACTGAAGAAAAACCATGGAAAAGATGGAAATTTTCCAGATATCTTTGGTCCTGTTAAGAATGACCAATACCTACATATGGGGAATTTCAAAAAGAAGTAAAATTCCCGAGGGCTAGAAACATTTCATATTCCTGAGGCTCTACCTGGAGATGTGCAGCTTCATAAAAAAATAATAAAATTGCATTGGTAGGCTGGGTAAACAAAATGAAATGTTATAACCTCTTATTTCTGAAATGTAGGCCTCTCACTGACCCTCCCACCCCCAAGCCCCCTCCTGCACAGGGCTCTCCTTGCAGACCCAGTTGATACAGAACTCATTTAGCCATAATTGCTGTGTAGCCTGATGCTCGAGAAGGTGCTTGAATATGCACCAAGAAATAATTCTGATCCTCACCAGTGCTCCTTTCTGGATGGAGGAAATCATCTCTTGGCCACCCCATGCTGAGCAGAATCCATGAGCTAAAATTAGGGTTAAAGGAGCCAACATGTGGCACCATTCTTTTGTTCATCAGTTACTTGCTCTCAGAGATTTGACAATGTCATCAGAGCAATTTTGTTCTTGGCACATTTAAGAGGCAAAAGGAGGCATGGGGGACTCAACCAAGGTAGTAATTTTCTAGGTAATCATCCTAATGGCTTCATCCTGAATGCCATTGTCTCAGTAAGTTAATTAGGGAAGTTAATTTTCACAAATGGCACAAAAATGCCCATTTGCTGGCACTCCTGCCTTGTGCCAATGCCTGGCTCAAGGTAACCAAAAAAGATAAGTGGATGCTAGGTACCCATTACCAAAGCCCAGCTTGGACCAGGAAGAACCACATCTGCCAAGCTGGCAGATGTGACCAGGGTTTGGAGTTTTCTAGATCAGAGGAGGGAAATGCTAGCTCTGCCCTGGCAACTGAACAGTATGATGAACTTATTTCATCTATCTGCCTGGCCAGCAGCCTCTGAGACTCAGCCCACGAAAGACCAAGTGAAGCAGCTCCACGTGGCGGTGACCCGACAGAGAAGCTCTCCACGTTAGTAAGCCTAGTCTGGCCTCCTGGATTCTGTCTTGAGTGGGGATTTTCTCTCTTGAGTGCTCTGAGGCTGCAGTGAGAGGAGCCACGCACGACAGCAAATAGAATCCTTGGGAGCTCTAGCTTGTCATTCCTGCAATATGGTGACTCTGGAATGGGGCCAGGTGGTGCCAAAGCTATCTTTTCTGTCCAGGAGAAAGTATGTTTTCCTTATGTGGAAGTAAAGGAGAAAAAAAGAGAAGGAAAAGTCCCTTCACACCATTAGTGAGCTGGGGGTGCCACTCAGCTACCAGGAAGGAGGAAAAAGAGACTGGTGACAAAGTGTCCCTTCTCACGTGGTAAGAGTCCAATCGGCCATGGGAGATGGAAAGCTGGAACTCACATCTAACTCGGAACATTTGGGGGTATTCTGTGTTGATCTTCTGGTGTATCCCACTTGAGAAGGGAGCACCACGTGGTCAGAAAAGACCAGACTGTCTGGATCCCTAATCCCTTGATCCCTATATCACTTCACGTGAATTTCCATCTTGTTGAAGCCACTTTATTTTGGAAATGAAAGTGCTAACACCTGCCTCGGAGCACCGGTGGACAGATCACATCCCAAATGGTTTATGCCCAGCCCCTTGCACATAAGAAATATCAATAAATAACAACTCCCTTTATGACATCTCAGCTGAAATACAGTTTCCCCCTCCTAAAGAGCAGGTTGTAGGTTTTCATCCTAATGAACTACTCGAACGAGGATCTCCAGCCTATCCCTAGTTTCAGATAGACTTTACCGTATGAAGTAACATTTCACTTCTACCACATTCAAAGTGTGATTGTCTTGACTTTGAGACAAAAAAGGGGTGGTGGTGGTGGTAAATCGATTAGTCATTAGAACTGACTGATGGAGACCTGGTGAGATAGATTTTCCTTAGATTGCCAAAGAATTTATGAAAGAATGATCCATTTTGCCTTTGTATAGGAAAAGAAAATGTGCACACTAGAGCACACGACTGGCAACTGTCTGAAAACATGTTGGAGGACAGGAGGCGAAGAGTTTGGCAGAGTTAATTAGAAACCAGATGTATCTTGTCGGGCCCTGCCTTCCCAGACACTTGGGTGTTCTGTGAAGTGTTCGAAATAGCAGAGCCCCACTGCTCCAGTACCCACACTTCCTACTGGAACAAAGTTTTCCCGTCCTCCTCCATCATTTGGGGACTCAACTCCACCAACTTCAAAAAGACAGAGAAATGTGTTTAGAACAGATACCCCGGACGTGTGCACTCTTATATCCTCTGAGAAGATAAACTTTGAAAGTGGGACAAAGGCAGGAAGCAGAAATATACCTACGCATGCCAAACGTTCTCGAAAGAATTCCAGGAAAGCTTGGGAAAAGATGGTTTTCTTTGCCTTACTTCAACTTTCTGAACCATATTTCCCTAAATATTTTCTCCCTGGAGAATTGGGGAAATGGGAAATGACTCCACATGTGTGGGTGCTTTAATGTGGAATGTTGTAAAAGTCTCCAGAAGTTCTGGACCCCCAAATCATGAGATGTCACACCAGGAAAGTTTTCTTTTGAATTAAGCATTGCTCTGTCACTGGATCCTCTTTTAAAATGCCAACATTCCAGGATGCTGGATGGCTCAGCAGTTGAGTGTCTGCCTTCAGCTCAGGGCATGATCCCAGGGTCCTGGGATCGAATCCTGTATCGGGCTCCCCACAGGGAGCCTGCTTCTCCCTCTGCCTATGTCTCTGGCTCTCTTTCTGTGTCTCTCATGAAAAAATAAATCAGATATTTCTTTAAAAAGCCAACATTCCTGGAAAAATGCAATTAAAATCTTCAGAGAGAGGATCTATTCTATGTCTTCTCTGTTCTAAGAACTTTATACATGTTATTTATTTCACCTTAATGACAGAAGATAATGATGGAAAATAACATTTTCTCCATTTAGTACAGTGGATGTTTAGGTGAAGAAAGACTTGCTAACTTGACCAAGATGGCCAACCCCATAGGTTGGCCACATTCATGAAGGCCACATTCAAACTTAGTTCTATTAAAAAATAATACTTTTTCTAATTATTTAGCTGAATTTTCCAGTAGGTTATAGACTAGCTTGCACTTATGCGTGCTCAGAGCTAAAAAGAACCTATTAGCATTAGGAAAAACTTAAAAATTTGGTTGAATGCTAAATGAATATATACACCTGCACATTATGTGAAGCTAAGTGCTTATCCACTGAGTACAAAATGAACAGATCCAACAATGTTAGACCACACTTGCTGAGATTTCTGTGTTCTTCTCTTTTTAGATTAGTAAAATAAGAAATTAAAATGTTTCCCAAGTAGGGATACGCTCAAAGATTTAGGTCTGAGAATGTTCACCCTAATGCTGTTTCTAATAGTAAAGGTCGAAAGCTATCCAGGAGGCTGTCAACAGAGCAGTGACTGAATAACGTGATGTATTTTTATACTGGAATATACCCATCTGATACCCACAAACACTAGTGGTACTGAAACAAAAAGATGTTTAAAGTATTTTTTAAAGCTTGTATTTATTTATTTATTTATTTATTTATTTATTTATTTATTTATTTGTTTGTTTATTTAGAGTACAAGTGAGGGGAGGGGAAAAGGGAGAGGGAGAGAGAGAATCTCAAGTAGACTCTGTGCTGAGCATGGAGCCTGATGCAGGGTTCCATCTCATGACCCTGATATCATCACATGAGCTGAAATCAAGAATCAGACACTTGATTGAGCCACCCAGGTGCCCATGTTTAAAGTATTTTTAAGAAAAATAAGTGATCCCATATTTGATTTCAGTTGTTCTATTGATATATTGTCATATTTTGCTTCAGTTAGGGTCCTGCCTGACAACTTACTGGCTATATGTTTGAAAGTTCAACTCTTCAGGCCTCAGTTCATCATCTGTAAGATAGGGATGCTAATGGTACCTACTTCTCAATGTTATCATGCACAGTAAATGAATAAAAATGCTTTGAATGTTTGCTGGCATGTGGTAATCAGTATGCACCAGTTGTTGATATTGTTAATATTAATAGAGATAAGAGACACATTACTATTAGAGCAAGGCATCAGTGATTATCTCTGGAAGGTGGGTTTTTGGGGGCCTTAGTTTCTTTTCTTGAAAAAACTTATAAGTGACTTTTCAATTTTCTCTGATATGTTGTTTTGTGTGAGGAAAAAGTAAAGTCTAATAATAATTTTAAAATAAATTTGGTGGGCAGCCCGGGTGGCGGAGTGGTTTAGCGCTGCTTTCAGCCCAGGGTATGATCCTGGAGACCTGGGATCGAGTCCCACGTCAGGCTCCCTGCACGGAGCCTGCTTCTCCCTCTGCCTGTGTCTCTGCGTCTCTCTCTCTCTCTCTCTGTGTCTCTCATGAATAAATAAAATCTTTAAAAAAATAAGATAAGATAAAATAAAATAAAATAAAATAAAATAAAATAAAATAAAATAAAATAAAATAAAATAAATTCGGTAATGAAAAATAAGATAATGCAACTCTGGTCAACTGTCTTCCATGAAATGGGAAGAATAATTCCATTTTTTTTCTGCTTTAAATAATTCTCCCCTTAGTGTGTCGGCAGTGTTGCATTATTCAACCAGGGGGTCTATAGATATGTTCTTAATGGTCCAAGGGTTTTCTTATAGGATATTTTAATTTAGATTTCTAATTTCAAAAGTAATCATGAGGAATTATACCTGGATGACCACATCAAGCCAAATACTGCCAGGTGACTTCAGCGCACTGTGTCTTTGTCTCAGGTAGCAAGAAAATAATAGCTTTAATAATGATGATGCCAGTTTGCTAAATAAGGCCCTAGTGAGCTGACACCGCGCTACAGGAATGAAGGCTTTCTTATTCTGTGTCAGGAATGGAAGAGAGTGTAGGAAATGAATCATGCCAAGCTCAAAAATTTAAAAGAACTTAAGTCATAACCTTTCCATATCTGTGATGGGATTTGGTTTGACAAGCACCATCTATCACAATAAACTTACACTGTTAATTTGAACTTTATGGTGTTTATACTGTTATTTATATTTAATTTTATAAATTCGTTGAGTTTTATAGTGATTTAAGAACCTTAGGCTTTTATTAGGAATTTATACTTAGTTTTATGTGTATATGCTTAAGTGGCATAATAAAAATAAACATTGGCTGTTTATGAGAATTTTTTTCTCTACAAGGGGTACATACATTCAAGATTGATAAATAACATACTGCGTAAGTTCTGACTAGACTAGAATCTTAATTTAATTTAATTCAGATATTTTAAAAACATTTTTATATTCCTCACAGTGGGCTAGCATGCTGGGTAATACAGAAGACATTTACTATATAATCTTGGTACATGATGGGTTTACAATTTTGAAGATGCTACCCAGGAAAATATTAAGTGACAATGTAAGACAGCACATGACTCCATGCTTGGAGTTGTTCAGAAGGTAGCTTGTTTGGGGATTAGCTCAGAGGAAAACCCCCAGAGGGCCCACTCAGGGAGGGAGAGCTGCCAGGAGGAGCTGGGACTTGAAATTCTAGTCTTGAAGGAGAGGCAGAGAGGGACTCCAGCCAGAACGGTCTCATGGTGGGAGATGAAGAAGTGGAAACCCATCTTTTCTGGGTTTGTGAAGGGCTGGAACGGGGGCCTGTGCCAGGCCTGGGGGCAGGAGATAGACAGCCATGCTAAGTTTTTTATCAGGAAGGTGTTATAACAAAAATGATATTTTGAAAGATTCTGAGAAAAGCTTTGAAGCTCTCACCACATGCCACACACTATGCTAAGCATAAACAAGTTCTCTCAACACAAGGTGGACTCTCCCCATGAAAGAGACCCCAGCCATGATAACAATCCACATCTGAGGACCTGGACCATGTTTGATTGCTTGTCATGCTTTGATCGGACAAAACAAACAAACAAACAAAAAGACAAGGAAAGACACAATAACCAAAGTCATAGCTGCCAGGAGAATAAGTTCTGGGTTCGGTCCACGTCATTACAACAGTGCCTGGTGCCCTGTACTGCCTCCGGACAGAAGAATTACAGAACGGCAACGGGTACAGGAATGTGAGCCTGAGTGGTTGTGTACGCCTCTCAGTAAGGACAAAGCTAAAACAAACATAGGCAGGGCATGGAGTGTGTGTGTGTGTGTGTGTGTGTGTGAGAGAGAGAGAGAGAGAGAGAGAGAGAGAGAGAGTGTGTGAGTGTGAATGTGTACGTGAGAGAGTGTGTGTGTATGTGAATGCATGAGAGACTGTCTGAATATGTGAGTGTGTGTGTTTGGGGGACTCAGCAGGCACAAATGTTTGTCCACCTTGTCTCTAGAGGTCAGCTGGGGTCTTGGATGATTTACTCTTTATCTTCACAGGCTTCTCCAGCCACATGTTGTGGTGCAAAGTCACGCAGTCTGAAGAGCCTGGTTTAAATGCCAACCCTGCCACTTTCTAGCTTCTTTCTACCTCAGTTTCCTAGGCTCTAAAATGTAGACCATGGGGTGCCTGGGTGGCTCAGCGGTTTGGTGCCTGCCTTTGGCCCAGAGCATGATCCTGGAGTCCCGGGATCGAGTCCCACATCGAGCTCCCTGCATGGAGCTTGTTTCTCCCTCTGCCTGTGTCTCTGCCTCTCTCTGTGTCTCTCATGAATAAATAAACAAAATCTTTCATAAATAAATAAATAAATAAATAAATAAATAAATAAATAAATAAATAAAACGTAGACCATAATACTTCACAGAACTAGTGAAAGGAGGAAGCAAGGGGTACCTTGTGAACGCATGGTGTACGCATCCACTAACCTTTCACTGATGGCTTCCTTTCTCGCAGTTCTGAAGGGTCTGCATGGGGGAATGAAGCAGGCACTAATCCGGGGCTGGTGGTGGACTTGCTGGAGCCAAGAGGAGGGCACCACTGCACCAGTCATGCTCCACCTTCCTGAGAGCAGTGCACTGGGCTTATATGAGAGCCCTGGGAGTAACCACTAGGTTGCAAACAGAGCCACCAGCTGCCACTCACAGAGTCACAGTTCAGAAGTGAGGGCCACAGAGAGAGCTCAGACTCATTTAGAAAATGGGGTGGAATGGGACGGGATGGGAACAGGGATAGGACCTTGCTTGGGGCAGCCACACAGAGAATCCTCTCTGCGCTCCTACACCTGGATATGGCTGTTTTGTCCCTCAGTTCCCTTCCTCGAAAGCTACAGGACTCAGAAAAGCACAAACAAGACAATCTGAGGTCTGGAGCCATGTAGCAGGGCCATGTTGTTCAGACACTTGCCCACAGAGGAGATGAGAAAAGCAAGAGTGCACCAAATTGCCCAGAGAAATGAACTCATATGCATTGTGCTCAACCCAAACATCAATCTCTCTGCAACCGAGTAGAGACCTTCCCTGATGGGAAATCTGTTTCTTTTACATTCAGTCTATGCCTTCTCTCCTACAAGCAGCAGCTCAGAGCAGACGTGTATTCCTTCGTCGAGCTCACAGCCTCTCCTCCCCCTGACTTTGCCTGTCTACAAAAGGTCATTGATTTTATATTCTGTAGTCCTTCATTTGGACCTTGAATTAGCCTGATAAAAGACTAATTTTCTAGAACCAAAGATAGAGCTCAGAGCAGTTTCTTCTATTTAGAGATAAATGGACTTTTACACACATACACTTGGACTCACAGAATATAATTAAAACATAAGAGAGCTTTAATGCCCACTTCAGTACTTCTGGAAACCCACTGGAGAAGAAACAGGTAAAACTTCCAACTATGAGAGTGAGTTAAGACTCTCATTGCTTTAGGGGGACAGGCTTTTTTTTAAAAAAAAAAAACACCCCTTGTAATTCACTATCCTTTCCAAGTGCAAGTCGAGGAGTTGAATCATCCCAAGGGGGACCAGGAATTTAGAGTTTAGAGTTGGTCAGGGGAGGATGTCCTCAGCAAAAGTAACCCACCAATCTTTTAACGATGATAACTGAGAGTAAATCACGCATTAAATTTCAAGCATAACTTTAGCACCTGAATCCAAACTATTGAATTATGAGAAAGGTGTGTCAGCCAGCTTGGGAACAGGTCTGTGGGCTTCAACTATAGAGGGGGCACAGGTGACCAGATAAAAAATTAACCTTTTTATCAAGTAGGCTTACCTTAGAGAAGCCTCAGCCCCCAAAGGAGATCATTACATACAATCTTTAATTCAGCCAAAATTAATTGGCTATCTCCTGGTGCCTGAGCAGCACTGAGCTATGTGTTACTACTTAACGGTAACTTAGTTTAGCAATTAGTGTAAAGTTAGCTCGAATCACTCATCCAGCCGAGTTAAACCAATCTTCCTAAACCCCTTTCAATTCAGTACTCTTATCAAGCACTGGATTCATAAAACCAGCTCTTTGCTGCACAGTACACACCCTTCTAGTCTTCTTATCTGGAAGAAAAATGAATAAATTGTGGTCCCCGAGTTCTTTGAGTACATCATCCTATTTCCATAAGGGTCTTCTGGAAGAATAGGCATAAACATCTCCAATATGTATGTATACACACACACACACACGTGTGCCCACACATGCATACACACACATACACAAATAAATTATATGTAGGTCTGAGAGGCCTCATCCACTTCCTCAATACCCACATGTTACATGTTCTTCTTGCCCCCAAACTGTCTGATCTAGAAGCAGAGGACATTCCTCTTTACCTCCATCGAATGGACTGGGGAGGGAGTAAGTGACAGACCAACAAGAAATAGAGGGAATCTCAGCTCTACCCATCTTCCTTCTCAATAGAGTGGAAGGTGAGTGGAGAGAACATGTGCTCTCACAGGAGTGCTGGGAGAGCCAAAGCTCCATTGGCTGTCTCCCTGCTTCTGTGGCACTTTGTTCTGCTGGACCCCAGAGTCAGCATGATCTAAACCCCTTAGCTTGGCTGTCTGCTGCTTACGTGTCTCCGGGAAGTACCTCTGGGGTGCAGGGGAGAAATGAGCATAGAGGGAGGTAAAAAGCTGTTTGGAAATGTGACTTTGAATATATTAAGCCAGATCTTTCTGCATGGAAGCAAGCTTAGAAGGACAGCGATGAGGGCATGATTGGGGGCAATTGGGGGTAGGTGTTTAGGAAACAAAACCACATTGGCCATGCGCTCTGGAAGATCTAAACTCTAATTTAGCTAGAAGACTTAATGATTTTAATGATTTGTTGTGATCTCAAAACAACAGTTAAGAGATAAATCCACATCATTAAGACTATTATGGTGTTTTGCTCCATTTAGCAAATGGTGGTGGGTTGAGGGGCTTGGGTTGGATTTTTGAGGTTGTTTTGCCATGAAGACACCCACACTTAAATAATAAAAATGAGCTCCTGGGGCCCAGGAGCAACTGGCTCCCAAATCCTTTGCTGGCAGAAATAGAAAGATGTCCTTGAAAACTTAACCCAAAAGTTTACTTAAATGCCTTTTCTGTGTATTCTGGGCAGAAAGCAAACTAGCACAGAAAATTGAAAGTTGATTGTTTTTCATCTTGGCTTGAAGCCCCAGTCCAGAGGAAAAGATACGTGGTTCCTAGTGCCTTGATGCTCTGGGGGGAAATCTGATCATGCTCCTAGAATGAAAAGTCGAAGCCCATTCCCATTGTTATGTACAGAGTGAAGGTCTGGTGTTTACACTGTTCTTTATGTGACAAGGGCCCAGAACTGTCAAAATAATAAAACAGTACAGTTGGCTATTTGGAGTTCTTTATTAACTGCCACTTTAGCATATCTACAGTACAATGACCATCAAAATTGAATGGTGATTCCAAGGCACTAAATACATTCTGAAATGCTTCTAGAGCCATCAGCAAAAGCTCCTGTACAGAGTCTCTGTTTTTGAATCTTTTTGCTTTTTACTGGTTTTTTGCCTGAAGATACTGTCTTTCCTATAGCACTCTCAAGTGGCTTCACTGTGAAAATTCTGGAAAACTCTAGGGCCTCATGCCACTGGTGACATTGCCAAAGGGCAGGCTATCTCTCTTCCATTCTCCTTAGCCCTTTCCCTTCCCTGTCTCCCTCTTAATCCCCTCCAGCTCTGATGCTCATGCCACCATACTATATGATCCTCTAGCCTACTCATCTGTAGATCCCCAGATGGATGAACCCTCCCCCTTCCTTGATGACTTTCGCTCCCAGTTTACTGATATTCTGGGTGCAATACAATTCCTGTCACAATCCTTCATTATGTTAATATGTCTAAAGATGTTCCTTTCAATGTCCTGGCCTCTCAGTTCCATGATGCATTAGCCTTCCATGTCCCAGCCACCCAATCCCATGGTCTTTTCCTAGACCCTGTCATTACCAATAACTGTGTCCCCTTCTTAACATCAATTTTAAACATCTTATTGTCCTACTGGTAGATCTTATCTCCTAATATTCTCCGTCTTACTTCCTCTATTTGCTGGCCTTTATAGCTTCCTGGATATTCCTTAGACTCCAGAAGAATATTTTCTTTTGCAGATTTGTCAGTTCATCTGCCTGGAACACGCTTTCCACCAGATATCCTCATGGCTTGTACTACCAACTCTTTAGGTCTCTCCTCGTGTGCCATCAGCAAGCTTTTCCAATACTCTATTTAAAATAGAAATTCGCCCTTTCCAAGCTCTTCTTATGCCTGCAACTCCAGTTTTCTTCTTGGTACTTTTCACCATTTGCTGTATTACGTAGTCTCTATTTATTCTCTTATTGTCTGCGTGCCTCGGCTGGAATACAAACTTCATGAGAGCAGAGGCTCAAGTTTGTTTTATCAATATTGTTTTCCTGATGCATTTAAGAGTCCTTGGCACATCGTGGACCCACAAATATTTGTTGATTAAATAAAGATCGGGCCAAAAGAATAAATACATTAAGTAAGTATTTATTAAGAATTAATGATGTACCCAGAACTCTGCTACTTCCTATAGGAAAAAAACAAACAAACAGTATTTGCTCCCAGTTCCTTAAGGAACCTATAATCTAGTTTGGTATGAAGATTATGCTCAAACTACATTTCAGTCTTTTTTTGCCTACAGGACTGTGATGAAGTTTAGTCCACAGCAATGGCCTACAACTTCAAGTGACAGAGAAATGTTTGGTGGTGCTGCAGAGGAGAATCTTCCTTTCAGTTTGGAATTTAATAAATGACACTTCTCACTAAAGGTAACAAATAAAACCCTCACCTTCATTTTAGAGTACCAGAGAAGGTAGGAAGAATACTGAAGGTATGGCAAGAGACCACGGTATGCAGATAAAGTCTACACATATGATAAAGAGAGAGGGAAAAGAGAGAACAGGGAAAGTGAGCAAATTCCTAGGGGACTAACCTAGAGCCAGCAGCAAGCACTATGCACAGCTTGCTGGGGAAATATACAGCTTCCATAAAAACTTATGTAAACCAACTGTGTAAGCCAACACAGACAGGACTTAGTAATAAGGGCTCTCAGAGGAAGGCATCAGCCATCCCAGTCCCAGATGTACCAGGACTAATTCTCACTGGGAGACAGAGTAGGATTTTTAAAAATAAAATGAACACACATACCCAACACAAAGCAAAAAGGAGCATCCAATCTGCTCAAATGTGAGACTCTTCACTTGGCCACGCAGTGAAAGATTCTCAAGTTAATTGGCTTAGTGAGAAGGGCCAAGAGTTATTATTAAGTTTACACACAGATTTTATAGTTTTTTTTTTCAATTACTGTCTAGGTTAACTCTGTAGAAATCTCTATATGATTTCATGCTATAGTAAAGGTTCAGCCATTTCAAATTGATACTTGGTTCTGTTCTCTCTTTCATCTATTTATTTATTCATTTATCTAAGAACTATTAATTGAGTACCTGTTGTTCCCCAGGCACTATTCCTATCCATCTTCCATTCTCATGAAGCTTACATTCGAATGGAAGGAGGCAGACAGCAAATCAATCACCCAGCATTTATAAAGTCTATCAGATAATGGTAAGTGCTATGGAGAAAACCAGGACAAGAGGAAGTGCCAGCAAAAGCTAGATGGTTATCAGATCAAATGGCTGGATTTGAGAAGGTCTCATAGGGTGACATTAGAGCAAACCCCAACGGAGGTAAGGAAGCAGTTATTTGGAAATCTGCAGGAGAAGCATTTCAAGCAGAAGAACCATCAAAGACAAACACTAGGGTGTCAGCAGGCTTTCTTTATTTGAGGAACAGCAGAGATGTTCACATTGCTAGAATATCAAGTAGGAGGAGAGTAGGAAATGAAATCAGAAAGGTAGCCATGAGCTTGATCGTATAAGGTCTTCCAAGTCATTGAAAGAATTTTACCTCTCACTCCAAATGCCATGGGAAGCCCATGGAGGCTTTTGAAGAGAGGAGTACCACAAGCTGACACCCACTCAGTTCCATTCTGGGGACTATGCCGAGAATGTGCTGTGGTTGGGTGCAGAGCCAGGGCAGAGCTCAGGAGGCCCATCAGAGGCTGTTACAATAATTTTGGAGAGAGGTGATGATAGCTGCAAAACTGATGAGAAGTGCTTACATTCTAGATCTAGTTAAAGGTTGTAAATGTAGATTAACAAGTAGACTGCATTAGTTAAGAGGGAAAGAGGAGAGGGAGGGAACCATGGGAGCTTTTCGCTCAGTTACTAAAAGGATGAAGCTGTCATTTACTGAAGATGGAGAAGACTAGACAAGGAACAGGGTTTTTTTTTTTTTTGGACGGGGGGGTGTTGCAGTTGATTTTTGGACATATTGTTTTTAATATGCTGATTACACATCTGGGCAGAGACATACAAATCTGAAGTTCTGAGACAAAGAAACAAACTCCCTCATGTTACTTTTATGATCATGTATGACAGCAGCTGGATTCACGCAATCTATAATAATCAAGATTCTGAATTCTATTTTGGGCAAAACCTGAGATACTGCACTTCTTAAAGTATTTTCTCTTCAGGTCTATTTCTCCCAGGGTATGATACATATTGCAAAGATTAAGTGCTAAACTGTGTGACATCAACTGTAAATGTTAACGAGGGTAAAGCAGAGGGAAGTTGGTGGGAATTAGAGTCACCGAGAAAAGCTGCAAGGGGATGTGAAGGACAGGTGGTTTGGAAAGCATCATCAGGGACATGACTGGAATTTCCTAGCAAGAGACAAACTGAAGCAAAAGTGCAGGGATGAGAAAGAACAAGGTGCAAAGATAGATATGAAGAAATGCCATCCCCCCTCAAAGAGGAAGGGCTTTCTCCCAGTCTAGCATTCCTATAGGGCTCCAGGACATGGCTTACTATGCCCACGAATTTTTCAGGCAATTTCCAGAGAAATGAGGCCTTCAAGGAAGAAAAGATAAGCATGGTCTTCCAAAAAAGTATAATTGATAGGTTCGTATTTTTATAAATATTAAAGTGATATATTTCAATACTATTCTCAAAGTGGCAAAGCTTCACCTTTGAAATTGTTCTGAGACAGTGGCAGGAGAGTTAGAGAACCTGACTCCATGAACAAGCGAAGCCAGAAGGTCAGGTATTTGTATGCTGCCAGGTGGCATATATCAACAATCCATATCGAGCACAAAAATTATACTTAAGATTGACCCAAGCAAGAAGGCCGGTGTGTCTGTGTGTGAGGATGGGAAGAGTGGTATGTTAGTATTTTGGAGTGTATACTGCTTAATAAAGCAGAATTATTAAAGGATATTAGATAGCTCATGGAATTTCCAGAAAAGCTAGAGAACCTATTTCAGATGCAGCATCTTCAGGAAAAATATACCATTGGAACAAGAATGAGAGTGATCCCACTGCCACAAAGCAGAGACTCTGGGCTTTTGCAGCCAGGACTGCTGTGAGCTCAGTGTCCAGCTCCTGTGTGCCACCACACTGACTGCATATGGCAGAGAGCCTCTCCTTCTACACACATTTTCTTCTGAATCAAGGACTTACGTGGGTTTCTGATCACAAGACTATGTCAAAGCCTGCCCTAGATGCAGGAGAAACTGGGAGACCAAGTTCTGATTTTTACATTGCAGATAGAAGGTGGGAAATGCAAAGGGAAAAAAAATCCGTTCAAAGATGCTGTACATCCATAAAAACTATAAATGTCCAAAGAAGGGGACAAAATCAACCCCATCAAGCCTCTGAATATGGGAGGACATGGGGAAGGGCAAGAAAGGAAGAAACAGGATGATCATGTGTGTCTCTCGGACTTCTGCTGTGTCATTTAGGCTCAGAATGAACAAACACTTCAGATCATGAGGGTAAGATGGGAAGAGAGGACACCAGGGACCTCTGCCCCATTTGCTGGCTCCCTTAAACTGATCCTGTAGGGATCCGGATGGTAGCCATGCCATCTGGATGGAAAGTGTGGTCAAGGACCTGTAGGACTCAAAGTTTGGTTTTGCTCGACCACTCTCACTTCAGATGGACTGAACAGTTAGCTTTTCCTCCTATTCTGCAAGCTGCAGGCTTGAGAGAAACACTGCAGGTGTTATAGACAAAATAAAGAAGATTAATTTTTCCAGGTTGTCATGAGAGTTGATTTTATAGCTCTATCAGCCCGACCAAAGAAGGAGGCTTATGCACATCGCTTTCAGAAATCATAGCAAAAAAATAATTGCAGATAGGATGGGGAAGTCATGGATCAGAGAGCACGCCTCTGTAAACACTGTCCAACTCTCTGGTTCCCTAAGAAAGGGTGGTGTCCCTGAGAGATGAGAGGAACACCAGCTGAGTCTCTGCAACTAGAAGCTGGAAAGAGATGGCAAAGAAAGCCACTCAAGTCTGGGAGGTTGGTTTTGTGGCACCATAATGAACTAGGCCAAGGGATCCTCTGGGACAGATAGGACAGACATTACTCTGGAAAGAGAGTGGTGCCAGGGTGAGTAGGGTAGCAAGGACATGGGTGGGTGAGGAAGAGGCTGGAGTGGAGGAGTTGCAGAGATACTTAAAGGCCAAGAAGGGGAAATTAGACTTGATGCCAGAGGAAACAGGGAATGACCTGGGTTTTCATATTGGAAGAGAACCAGGATAGAACAGACGTTAAAGAAGATCCTGCTACTGTGGACTAGAGAGAGAGAAGGTGCAGAATGTAGAAATCACCAGAATCCCAGGAAGGCCTCAGCCTTTTGTAGGGTGGACACTGTGGGAGTGAAAAAGAGGCCACAGGGGCACCAGGGTGGCTCAGTTGGTTAAGCTTCTGCCTTCAGCTCAGGTCATGATCTTGGGGTCCTGGAATGGAGCCTTGCATTGGGATTCTTGCTCAGTGGAGAGTCTGCTTCACTCAGCAGAGAGTCTGCTTCTCTTCCTCCCCCTACTGCTCCCCTGCTCATGCTCTCTTCCGCTTTCTCTCTCTCTCAAATAAACAAATACATTCTTTTAGAAAGGAAAGGAAAGAAAAGAAAGAAAGAAAGAGAGAGAGAGAGAGAGAGAAAGAAAGAAAGAAAGAAAGAAAGAAAGAAAAAGAGGCCACATACACATTCAAACAAAATAATGAAAGTTGCTGTAGGAAGGTGGCTGTCAAGACAAATGACTCCAGAGATTTAAGGGCCCTCAAAAGACAGGAGGTTGGAGAAGGAGCTGATTTTTCCCCATGGGAGAAGATGATAGTGCTAAGTTTGAAGTGGTGGTCAAATTTCAAGTTTTATTGCACTATTAAGGTGTTTAGCATGGATGAGGGAGTCCAGGATGGAGTTAGGATGGAGTATGGCATCATGTGCAGTCCACCCTAGCCCCAGACTTGCTGGATTGCAGATTCTGTACCGTCCTTCTTCCTGCAAGCTCACCAGACCGCCCGTGGCATTCTTTCCCTTTCTTCTTTCTTGTGGAATTATTTATTTTTTTTTAATTTTTATTTATTTATGATAGTCACAGAGAGAGAGAGAGAGAGAGAGAGAGAGAGAGGCAGAGACACAGGCAGAGGGAGAAGCAGGCTCCATGCACCGGGAGCCTGACGTGGGATTCGATCCCGGATCTCCAGGATCGCGCCCTGGGCCAAAGGCAGGCGCCAAACCGCTGCGCCACCCAGGGATCCCTTGTGGAATTATTTATGGATAGAAATCTAGTAAAGATATTAAAATGGCTAAAAGACATGAAGATCCAAAGACTCCAAAAACTTCAGCTATTTGCCCCAAATCACACAGGAAATATGTGGGAAAGAAATATCATAGCCGAAATTCCTTGACCTTTTATAACCCTCTTTCATGAGATTGCTTGGCAATCAATAAAGTATGCTTATTATCTACATAGTAGTAAGAGACGTGGAGAGGAAAGTGTTCTTTTGGCCCATTTCTGTGCGGATGAAGTACTTCAGACCAGAACTAGAGTCACTGCTGAAAGTGACTGGGGACAAAACTAGGTCAATGAAGCATGGATTTAATTGCTTGTATTTTGCTAATTGCACATTTTGTCCCTATAAGTGCTGTTGTTTCCTCATTTACAGGGTCAGAATTGCTCACTGGATTAAGTGATAGAGCCTCTGAATCTCTATTCCCTGATATGTCATCTGGTCATCCCCCACTGCCAGACAATGGTCCTCAGAGAGGCCAGCATTGTGTTCACTTGCCTTTTAGTCACCAGTTGGTCATAGATAGGATTCTAAACTTTGTCATCAACACAAAGCCATCTGTTTGAGGTGGTCAGTTGGCTTGGTTGGCCCACCATCAATGCTATCTATCTCCCAGTTAGCCTGGATATGGTATGGGTTCATAATATTTGTTGAACTGAAGAAGAGGGTTCTCTGCAGCACGTATTGGGTTGAGGGTGTTACATACCTTGTGTCATCAAATCTTCATGAGAATCACATAAGGTAGGTGTTAGTTTCCAATTTTTTTCAGTTGAGAAGATCAAGATCCAGAATGATTGCCTAAATTTGCCTGCAGTCCTATTTCTAAATAAGCTGAAATTTGTCTACTCCGAAGACATCATCTTTCTACCATCCCAAGTGACCTCTCATGGTCCCAGTCAGATTGCCCAAGCAAATGTAGATAAATTTGTCTCTGATACTTTCTATTCTTGATGGAGGTTTAGAAAAGGTACAAATCTGTGCTCAAAAATACCCTTGTGAACGAATAGGAAGAAATGCAGTATGGTCCTGTAGCTGATCCAAATCATGACTGATCATGTAATAATTCTTACAAAAACCCACAGATCCTTGTAACCAAACAGTTGTTTGACAATTGAGGGATGAACAGCTAACCAGCAATTGGCCTAACTGCAAGGTTAAGATTGAAACAAAATCCTCCAAACATTCTGATACTGGATCTTTCTGATTTAATCTTAAAGTTTCCAAGCTGAAAAGAGAAAAATGAGACTTTACTTCCATTAGCCAAGGTTATCTGAAACAAATCCCAGGTAGGTACTTTGAAGAAAGAACCTATCAGACTTCTGGTTCAATTCCCAATAATTTCCTCAAGATCTTTCTTTGAAAAATTTGTTTTAAAGTCGTTCGTGTAGCATTACAGGACTAAAGAAGCTTTACACAAAAGAAAGCTAAACCACCCCCCAAACACACACACAAAATCCAACCACTTCAGTAAATACAGCAATTTTCATTTATTTCTATTCAGAACTTGTGCGTTCAAAAACATAATTTTATATAATTTAAAGCAAGGTACAGATACAATTTCATTGTTTAACATAAAATTATATAATAAATATTTTCTATGCTGACAAATAAACCTCATATCTATCATTTAAATTTCTGTAATATAGCATTATATTGCATGATATTGTCATTATTTAACCATTCCTATACTGTTCAGATTGTTTCCAATTTCTCACTATTATAAATAATACTACGATGTATCATCTTCATGTAAATAACATTTTCCTTCTTTAAGATTATTTACTTAAGATATATTCCCAGAGGTGGGGTTACAGAGTCAATTTGGTTTATGTACTTTAGTTTTTATTCACCTGAGGTATTACTTCCCAAAAACAGCCTGCTAATGTAACATCACTGTCATTTGAATGTATATAATAATTTCACAAAGATCTCACCCTGATTCTCTCTCTCTCTCTCTCTCTCTCTCTCTCTCTCTCTCTCTCTCAAATCTGCCTGGTATAAAACTTCATTCCATTTTTTCAACATTTGATCCATCCATGTGGACCTTCACTATGACCACATGCCTCCCTATAACTTCTGGCTTCAATCTCTCTTTACTACCCCATAATTCTGTCTGAGCTCTTACAATGTGGTAGGTATTGCACTAGATGCATAGAAATAGAACAGCAGAAGAAGTAGGCCTTCTGCTCTCAAGTACCTTTCAGCCTAGGTGGGGAGTCAAATGAGGAAAAAAGGGAAATTTTAATACCATGTGAGAAGACTTTATTGGACAGAAGTTCAGGCACTAAGGGAGGACAGTGAGGGAAGGTCAAACCAAACACTGGAAAGAAAGAGAAGGCTTCCATCAGAAGTCATTTCCAATGGAAACCTGATGGACAATTTGGAGTTAAAAAAGATGGAGTATGGAGGGTGTAATGGGGGATGGAAGGGAGTGTCCCAAGTAGAAGCAAATAACTGGGACACTTGCTCAGAAGCAAGAGAGAACAAGCCTAAGTGCAGAAAGAATGGCTTCAGGTGGCTAGCCAGCCAGAGCTCCCCAGCGTCAAACACAGGAGGGTCCATGGGTTTGGGCCTGCCTCCCCCCACCCTCCTAATGCTGTCCCTACCTTATCTGCCCATCTGCAACCCTGTTCATCTTCCCCCCACACTGCAGCCTCTGGCAACTCCCAACTGCACTCACAAATGGGGAAACTGAAAACCTGTGTTGCTCCTGCGCTGATATGGAGTGATGAGCTGGGGAGTGTGTGGCCAGGCACGGTTTTCTTTATGTGTTGGAACAGAAAAGAATACGCATAGATAAGCTGTGCCCAGCACACAGCAAACCCAGCAGCGGCTATAGTCTGTCTTGTGTCTTCACCCTAGGCAAGCCCCTCAATTCATTTCTTCAGACATCCTTCAGAAATTGCCAGAGTGGTTTCCCACTGTCAGATTGCACTGCAGCCCCGTGCATCTCTTCACTACAAAGGGAAAGATTAGCCAGAGACAGAGAGAAATGGATTTACGGTCCTAGGGAAGTTAAGCACACACTGTGTGAGAGTTTCATTTCCACTGAATTAGAAGGTCTGGCTCAGCACGGATGGCACAGTGATGCTCCTTTAATAACACAAAGTAAATAAAAACACGAAGAAGTCTTTCCATTTGTTTTGAGGGAGCTTCATGCATACATGCTCTTCCTCCATCCTATCTAGGAACATCAGCCCCTCTCTTACTGACTTTGTGCTACCTCAAAGCTTCAAGGATTGACCTTACCATTAAATAATGTCATAAAATAGTTGGATTTCTTGGGGACCAACCCCTGCAGCCTCCACAAACCTGAAGTTTCATTAAGTCCCAAGACATGGGGAGAGCAGAAAACACACCAAGCGTAGGGCAACCAGCATTGAATGAATCCTGGTATAACAGCTGCTAAGTGGGAATAAAGGTAGAAGGGCATCAGTTCTGTTTGGCTGGCATTCTCCGGCTGGCCTTTCACAGTTTTGCGAGATTCTACACAGAACAACAAGGGTTGTCATGATTGCACGACACTGTAATTTCTCACCTTGCCCTCTGTTTGCCGCAGACCCGGAGCAATCACTCTTTTGCAGGTGCGCTCACCCCATCTCAAGCTCATTCTCCAACTAGCAAAGGGGTTTGAAAGGCAGTGAAGAGTACAAGGCTTTTGTTCACTTTTTAACCTAAGATATGTTTTTAAATTTAGGTGTTACCAGTGAAAGGCTATTTATTTAGGTTCTGACTCAAAACTCAAATTCCACCAGCTTCCACCAAAATGGGTACCATTCTATGTCCCAACTATCCACCTAAAGATTCACCTCCTTTTGAAATTTTTCCTGACCTCATTTTCTCCAGATATCATTGACCAGGTGTTTTACTATACCTAAAGCATTATTTAATTATAGCACTAAAACCCTTTCCTTTGTTGACTCATTTACACGCCTACCCTATTGAACAGCAAGCTACCCGTGGCAGGTAGTATTTTCTGAGACAGCCGCAAAAATTCTCCCACCACACGTATTCTCATACAGTGTGACCTTGACATACTTTTCCTTAAGAAATGGGATCTGTGTTCACTTCCCCAGAACCTATTTTTGGCTGTGAGTTGCATGTAACTAACAGAATGCATTGAAAGTGATGTGTAACCTAACTTCTAAGAAAAAGTTAGAAAAGACATCACACCTTCTGCTTACAACAAGGACATTCTCCTTTGGAGTCCTATTAGACGTCCAGCCATCCCAAGACTGCCTTGTAGTGAAAGAGCCAACAGCCCCAACTGTCTCAGCCAACCAAAAGGATCTCTTGCTAGATATACCTTCAGATTATGACAGCCTTCAGCCATCTGGTCACACTCAGACTTGAATTTTATCATCTGAGGCCAGAGACATTGTGGAATACAATCACACTATCCCTCCCATAACCTCTGGATTCCTGTTCCATTGAATCTGTGAACAAAAGAGATAAACAAGCACAAAGCTTTGGAATAGCTCATTATGAAGCAATAGTTATCTGAAATACTATTAAGGATTGAAACTGGTACCATTCATGTTTATAGGCTCAAAGTAAAGTGTTCAATATATGTTGATGGTCGAAATGAATGCAGATAGTTTCTTTTTAAAGTATGCCCAATTATGAACCAAGCTGTGATATATACCAAGAGTGGACCTCCCAACACAAAAGAGCTCCTAAGATGCTGAATTCTGGAGAAAACAAGAATAAAAGCTAAAATATTATCAGAATTTATCAAACAAATCTGCCTTCTGCTGGTCAGAAATGGTCCTTGCTTTATTTAGGATGATAGAGATTTGCAAGCTAGATAAAAATGTTAATTGTTGATATTTAATAATATATAGATTCCTTACTTTGCAATTTATTTGATGATTTCTTTAATTTGGGTGGAGGTTGCAAAGAAGCAGAGCAAAGACCAGGTATGGCACGTTTCTCATCTCTCTTGGATAGGTTCCCAGAGGTTCAGACTGAAATGGCTCAAGGTCTTTCCCTACGTAAAAAATTTTGAAACAGATGGCTAAATGTTGGATATTCTCTGATTAAACAACAAAAACATAGGTTATCTTTTATTTTTTTATAGGTTATCTTTTAAAAAGAAAGAAAGAGAGACAGAGAAAAGAAAGGGAGAAAGGAATAGAAAAAAAGGTCCATTAAATTGTATTCATTTCTGAGTACATCCTTGTGAAGGGATAGGGATCGGAGGACAAAGGAGAAAAAAGAAAATGAAAAAAACAAAACAAAAGAAAAAACCAACAACCACAAGCATTGCTGGGAGCACAATTTTGGTTTTGTTTTCATTTTTTCCTTATTCCCCCCTGGGCTAATTAGACACTGGACTGTATCTAGGGGGAATAGGCCAGTAGACACGGTTGTACTTGGGATTCTGAGTTGGACCACTGTTCTTGTGTCAACCTTTATAAGTGGGCCTGTCAATTCTGTGATGTTGCGGAACTACCCCTCTAGGTAGAACAAATGTTGTTTAATTTGCTGCATGAAAGTTTTGTCAAATAAATCATACATTCATGGAGCTGAGGAAATTAACAGGAAACTTTGCCTGGGAGGCTAGACATATTGTACAGAACTTCAAATAACCCGGAGTACACTTTGCAATTCAGAAGATGTATATATGCCTGGGTTTGCGAAGGCAACACTGTTTTATTTATATATGTATACACACAGTGGTTCTGTATACAGATATCTGTGTGCATATATGTATGAATAAAAATTTGATCTTTATGTGTATATTCATTTTTTTTCCTTCTCTACAATAAAGGCCCTTCCAAAAAAAAAAAAAAGGCTGTGTTTCAGTGAATAGGTCTGAATCATCTTAATTTAGTTAACAATCATCCGAGTGACTGGTAAGAGTTGTGCTTGGTGTTGGAAGAGCAAGAAAAATAAAACACGGTTTCTGAATGCAAGCATTAAATTCTAGTCGAAAAATGGAGAAAGCTCAAGCTGTCCTTAGGACAAACTATATTTGCACAATATCCAGTGGTCTCAGAATTGCATTCATCTCAACAAGTATTTATTGAACACCTGTTATGTGCCAGTCCCTGCACTCAGTGACACAGTCACAAAAAAGAAGTAAGGCACCATCCCTTTAAAGGATTATAATATGAAAGAGGGAGATAGAAA
This sequence comes from Nyctereutes procyonoides, assembly GCF_905146905.1. NCBI lineage: Eukaryota > Metazoa > Chordata > Mammalia > Carnivora > Canidae > Nyctereutes > Nyctereutes procyonoides. The sequence continues at coordinate 19,493,488 of NW_026575037.1, read as the reverse complement.
AATAATTATAATGTAGAGAAACGTAATGTGTGGGAATAGAAATGTGTAGAATGGGGAGCCGCCACTCAGGAGAGAGTGACTAACCTAGACTGGAGTGTGACAAAGGAACACAAAAGGATTTGAGGCACGGAAAAGCCTCAAACAGTGACATGAAAGCTGGGTTTTAGGGAATAAATATGAGTTCCCACCTAGAACTCAGGAAGGAAACATCCCATGTGGAGGAATGGAAGGTGAAATGATGGAAGGATATAATGTAGCATGGTTGCTTGGGCAACCCCAAAGAGTTTATTGTTGCTGGAGTAAAAACAATGTGTGACTATGGCAAAGGGTGAAGGCAGAAGAAAGGATGAGAGAAATGAGGAAAGGAGGGGGAAAGGCTAGAGAAGTAGGTAGGAACGAAGCCTGGTTACAAGGAGCTGGATGCTTTGAGCACAAAAGCCTGTTGGCGGTGATCATCGTGAACAGCATCTCCCTCACCTTCCAGTAGTGAGGAGGTGAGTGCATCGGTGGCTCCAGAGACCAGCCAAGCTAGCAAAGAGTAGGAAAACCAAGCAACCCTAGAAGAGTTGGAAGACTCAGAGGTGTTCGTCCTGAAGAAGAAGTGACTTAGTTGAACAGTGATGACTGTTAATATTTGCAGAAGAGCCATTAAACGTATTTCCTGCACCTTTAGAGGGCTGGGCTGGGAATGATGAGTGGGGCATCCCAGACAAGTACACGTTGACTCCATAGGAGGCGAAACTCCGTGCCCAGCCAGAGCTGGCCAGGAATGAGCTGGGCTCTGTTGAGAGTGAGAAGCGTCTGCAGCTCAAGTGGTCAAGCAGAGGTGCGTCACATTGGGCAGGGGTGCTAGGGAGGGAATCACCACACTGAAGGCTGCTTGGCCAGAGGTAACCTTCTCTAAGGTTCCTTCCAAGTCAAAAATTCTATGATGAGGATCACAAATGCAAATATCCTAGAGGGCCAGGTCAGCAACATCAAAGAACAAAGCGCCCAGGTAAGAAAACAGAGACCTGTGGCTAACTGTACACGCACGTTTATAATCGTGTTCTCATTTATTTTTGTAAGATAGTTGAATGACACATGAGTCAAACAAAACCCGTCTGTGGGCCTAATCTGACCTGCTGACCTCTACTATGGGTCCTTCAATCTGTTTTCTAAGTCCTGAGGTCTAGGTTCCTGTCTAAGTTCCATCAGTTATTAGCTATATATGTGTGTGTGCACCTTAGCTGTCCTGATCTTTGGCCACTTGTCCTGTTGTAGATCCCCATGTCCTGGCGGCTCCATGAGGGGCCTCGATGAACACTGAGTCCTGTGTCTGCTCTCATTTCTCTCCCAACTGCAGGCAAAAGCAAAAACCCAGGAGGACAGAGTACAAGCTTGGATAGACAGGAAGCATTTTTCTTGTGTCTTTATTCCTTAAAAGGGTACTGCTTACTATAGAACTCTGTGGGGGATGAGTAGAGATGAGTTCTTAGCGAGGGAGGACAGTATCTTAATCAAATTTCTTGTTGTTTTTTTTTTAAATTTTTTATTTTTGACATTCAAAATATACTATAGAAAAGCACTGAGAGTAATCCACCAAAAGCCCATGCACCCAATACCAGAACTAATAAATTTAGATGTGTAGGACACCTGGGTGGCTCAGTGGTTGAGCGTCTGCCTTTGGCTCAGGGCGTGAACCCCAGGGTCCTGGGATCGAGTCCTGCATTGGGCTCCCCGCAGGGAGCCTGCTTCTCCCTCTGCCTCTGTCTCTGCCTCTCTGTGTGTGTCTCTCACCAATAAATAAATAAAATCTATAAAATAAAATAAAAAATAAATTTAGATGTGCATCACACATGGTTTTTATAATAAAACCTTACAGATGTGACTAAATCTTCTGGGTCCGCTTCTGTAGTTCCGGTCACCCCTTCTTCACCAGAAGTGGTTGGTATCCTCTGTCCTTCATGTACTTACACTTCCACACATAGTATTTTATTCCTAAAAACTTACATAAATGTTGTTATATCCCACATATCTGTATGTACTTCACAATACTTCTCTCACCCAACAGTGCAATCTTAGAGACGCATCCAAGTTGATATATATAAATTTAGTTCATTAATTTTAATTGCTAACTGGAACTCTATCCTATAGTACACTGTACCATATACATTACAATATATCCAAATTCATTTTCCCCCTAAATTAAACCCTCTTTAATTGCTGGTTTATTTTTAGAAACTGTGTGGAACATCATCATATATATTTTTCTTTATATATGACTAAACCTAGAAGGGAAATTGCTGGGCAATCAGGTACCTCTACGGTGTCAATTCTGCTAGATATTGCCAACTTGCTCTCTACAGTTTGGTTGCCAATTTGTACTCCCTTCCGCAGAATATATGAATACCTATTTTGTCAAATCTGCTCACCATTTGGTATTCTCAGACTTTTAAAAATGTTGCCAATCTGATGGGTTGGAAACATGAAGGTTTTAAATTGCATTTCTGTGATCAGTGAGGTTGGGCATATTTTCATCTCTCTTGGCAGTTCTAGCCTCTTTCATGAAACATGATCGTATCGTCTGCCTGTTGTTCAGCTAGATTTTTGGTCTCTTTTTGGTGGTGGGGCGGGGTTGGGGGAGCACATTTCCACATACTAGTTAGCAGCAAGTAATCTGGTGCTGGGTTTCAATTGAATGAGCATGAGTTTCAATTCCAAATTTGTCACTTAATAGCTGTTCATCCTTGGATGTGTTACTTAATCTCCCTGTGGCTCATTTTCTTCACCCCTAAAACAGAGATTAACATAATATCTCATATTATTATTATGGTGGTTGAGACAGTTAATACAACTAACCAGCTAGGACAGACTATGGGATATAGTAAGCATTTAATAAATATTACGCACTAACATTACCTTAGTAATGAAAGTGGTCTTTATATATATTCTGGATAGATTCTTTGTGTATTTGGTATGTTGCCAAGCATCTTTGTCCTTTGGTCTTGATAACTTCTGTTATGTAGGTATTTTACATTCTGATGTAAATTTATCAATTTTCTTTATGATTTGGGTTTTTCCATGAATCGAAACATATTTTTCTTCACAGAATCAAAAAGTTGTCCTCCTATATATTTTAAAACCATTTTAACAAGTTTAGGCCTTTAATCTACCTAAAATTTATTTTTATATAGAAAGAAATGCTCTAAATCTCTTTCTTTCCATGCAAATAAGCCAGTTATCCCAGTAAATTCTAATTTTTCAGGCGACCTCTATCATAAATCAAGTTCCCATGGAAGCTAGGGTTTATTCTGAAATTCTTAAGTCTGTGTAATTAATCTATTTTAAACTCTGCTAATATCATAGCATTTAATTACTATAGCTTTAGAATAATTCTTGATATCCAGGAGAGCAAATTGTCTTAATCATATTGTCCTGCCGATTCCTGAACATCTACTCATACACAAGAATTTTGAAATAAGTTCATCAAATTTCCTTTAAAAATCTTTTGGAGGGATCCCTGAGTGGCGCAGCGGTTTAGCACCTGCCTTTGCCCCGGGCGCGATCCTGGAGACCCGGGATCGAGTCCCACGTCGGGCTCCTGGTGCATGGAGCCTGCTTCTCCCTCTTCCTGTGTCTCTGCCTCTCTCTCTCTCTCTCTCTCTCTCTCTCTCTCTCTCTCTGTGTGACTATCATAAATAAATAAAAATTAAAAAAAAAGACTTTTAAAAATCTTTTGGGATTTTTGCTGAAATTATCTCAAATGTTTAGGTCAGTTAGGGGATAATTTACAGCATATATTTATGATATTGAACTCATATATGCATAAACAGGGTTTTTTTGACCTTGTAAGGTTTTATAATTTTCTTTTATAAAGTATTAAATGCCATTTGTTTGTTTGATTTTTCCCCCCTAGGTACCATGTAAATTTGAATGAAATTGTAAATGTAATCTTTCTAAAATAACTTTTTCTATTTTTAAATTACTCTTAAATAAAATATCACATTATAATCATTTTTGTATGTTGATCTTGTTTCCATTAAACTTCCCCAATTTTTTTTTATTCTAAATGGTTTGTCTGTGGATTCTTTTGCATTTTGTATGCAAACAATGATATTATATGCAAATAGCAATTGTGCCTCTTTCTTTCCAATAATTATATAATGTAATTCTTTTTATTGCATTTTTGAATTGACTAGAGCTTCCAGTAACTGCTATATAAAAATAGTCTTAGCAAAGAATTTCTTGTCTTGAGTTTAATGTGAATTCTTCTAAAATCTGACCATAAAGTATGGTATTTCTTGTGGATTTGGGATAGATGCTCCTTATCAGGTTAAGGAAGTTTCTTTCTATTATTAATTTACTATTTCTTTTTTTTTCTTTAATTTATGAATAGGCATTGACCATATCCATTGAGATGATCGCATTTTTCCCTTTGTTCAGTGAATGTGTTAAATTATGTAAATATATTTCTTCTTATTTATTTATTTCTAATGTTGATGCATCTGTTTTCTTGGGATAAACTCTGGTTTATCATTATGTACTTAAATAAAATTCTGTATTTGCTAATATGTTATCATGATTTGTTCATCCATGACAGAGTGAGATTGAAAAGTACATTTCATTTCTTATACTCTCTGTGCCTAATTTTGATATCACAGGATAGGTCATTTGCTCTTTTTGTCCATTCACTGAAACAAGTGGTATGAGATAGGGTTGAGTTACAATTTTTGGTAAAATTCTCCATAAAATTGTCTAGAATTGATGTCTTTTGTAGGGAGAAATTTTAATCACCGACTCAATTATTCTTACCATAGATGATTATTTATCCAACAAGGGCTTAGGAAAATCCAGTTGTATTCATTTTATTGTACTGTACTAAGATAAATGCTCTGTACGATATCAATTACTTGGCAGCTTATGAGACCTTTTATAAAATCAGATATGATCAACTTTTTAAAATAATGCGTGCATGCTTTTGAATCTAAGTGCCTCTACTCCTTGGACATAAGGCTATGTTGCTTGTGTTACATTATCTTATATTGCATATATTATGTGAGAGAGAGAACAATCATGTTGTTCAAATCTGTATCCTTACAAATATGGACTCCTTGATCTATCAGTTTCTAAAATAAATATTAAAGTTGTTACACAAATATTATATATTTTTAGATTTATTCTTGTAATTCAGCCGCATTTACTAAAATACATCCAAATGTATCACCTGGTTGCTAAATATATTCCTCTTTCTCTAACTGTATAACAGCATCATTACCTACTCCTGCCAAGATGGTGATTCATTTTACTTGCTGGTTCTTTGGCATGAGCTTCCAAAGTGCACAGGCAGCAAACAAACCTAGAACCCGTCAAAGCTGGTAGGCTTTCATACCACCAGGTACGTGGGTCGGGCTAGTATTCCCAAATATGGTTCCTAGGGATGAAATATGCTCCCTCTAGAACTCAAATAGGCATCCCAGGGATTTTATTTCTTTCTTCATACTGAGAAGTTTCAATAATCGGTTCTTTATTGGGGGAAGAGGTATGATTCTCATTGTGCCATAAACACCAGACTCCTACAATTTTACTGATGTGACAGGCCCTGAATCTTCCTAAGGTTTATCTCTAACTCTCTAGAACACATGCTTCCCAACAAAGCCTCCAACTAGCATCTGCTTTTTGCTCATATGGCTTCATTAGCATGATGTTATCAATATCACGAACAAATGTAACACACAAATAGACAAATATGATTCTGTGTGGATATCCTGATAGTCTCCGTATTTTTAGACTATTTTGAAAAAGGCCCAAAGTGTTAGTCCAGACCTAGCACAAACCTGTTATGTATCCTGTTGTATGTTTTAGACAAATAAAAACTCTTTTCCAAAGGATGGAAAAGAATGTGTTTGCCAGGTCAATGCCTGCATATCATATATCCAATGCCATGTTAATGTGTTCTAACAAAGACACCAAATCTTCCATCAGTCTAATGTCTGGCTGTGTCTGCAGTAATCCACTGTAATGCTTCAGGATATGTGTTGCTGTTGCAATATCCCGATTGCTGAATTAAATGGAGACCAATGAACATCATCACTCTTGTGTCCTTTAATGTATCTTAACGGTAGTAATAATTTCATTCATTCATACTCAACTATCTTTTTTTTTTTTAATTTACTATCTTGTAACAGGGATGGAAGGTGAGGTAGTTTCATAAGCTTCTACTTGGCCTTTCCCATAAGAAAGCTCTTATCCTATAGACCAAAGGCCTAATGTAGGGGTTGTGCTAACTCCTAAGTATATCTACTCCAATTATAATTTGTGATTTGGGGAAATGACCACAGATATTACTTGGATTTACTTGGGTTTATAGATATGAGGTTCACCTACTGTTAACTTATCTTGGCTATCACATGTCCCACTCTAACAGAGGGACCATAATGACTCCTTGGCATTGATATCAACTTGTACCTTATATCCAACATTCTTCAAAACGTTTGGATATTTCCCTCTTTCCCTAGTTATCCAATAAATGACAGCAGGTCCCTTTGGGAAAGGTCTGAAGAAGTCATTGTCACATGTATTTGCCACGATATTGCAGAAGACTTCCTCTGAACCAGTGTCTTCTTTAGTCAATAGGTCTGAATCAGAGAATTATCACTGAAATGATTGCCCTAAGCTTTCTGATCATCATTCTCAATTTCTTTGTGTTTTACAGAGAGGATAGTACTCATGTTGGTGACCATCTATGATGCCCTTATGGATGCCACATTCTTTTCACTATCTCCACAATTTTCTGAAAGTCAGCCCCCTGGCTGCCCTTATAATCTTGCCACTTATTGTACTAATCGTGCTTACCTGGCTTCTGAATATAAAACACAGCCATGTGGCTGTGTGCAATCAGAGTATCCTCAGTTTTCCTATGTTCTGTGTTAATGAGCCTCTTCTGTAAAGGCTTCTTCTGTGATCATGCCTGACTTATGGAAGAATCACCATTGAACTTCCTATTAATGCTATTTTTCTCATCAGGTACCTTCCTTATCTTTCTGGTAAGTGGTGTATTTTATTAGCCCTCATATGAGATACACTCATCTAATAGGAATTCTGATCTTACATCATGTATCCCCTCTAACTTGTTTACTTCTCTGCATCTTTTCATATTTTTCCATCTCCTATCATGACCATTCTGGCTTTTCTTCTTTTTTTTTTTTTAAATTTTTATTTATTATTTATGATAGTCACAGAGAGAGAGAGAGAGAGGCAGAGACATAGGCAGAGGGAGAAGCAGGCTCCATGCACCAGGAGCCCGACGTGGGATTCGATCCCGGGTCTCCAGGATCGCGCCCTGGGCCAAAGGCAGGCGCCAAACCGCTGCGCCACCCGGGGATCCCTGGCTTTTCTTCTTAATGGAGAGCATTATTTTTTCTAGCCATCATGTCTGCTTGCTCACAGCTTCTCCTGAGGTCCTGGCCAGGGTATTAGTGCCTGCATCCCTGCAAACCCAAAATGGACTCCCATATCGATAAAGTTTCTCTCATCCAAACTAGTGTTTTTGTTTGGGTTTTTTTGTCTTGTTTTGTTTATTTTGTTGTAGTAGCTTCAAAGTGCAGTTCTAAGTGTACCTTCCCAGCTCCTATGCTACTAGATCCTGAAGTTCCTTCAGGAATTAGTTTCTTTCCCCTTACTAGTAGCCTTAAGTATATTATAACCTAGTATGGCCAGGTTATGTTTTGATTTGTTTAATCTTGGTTATTGCCCTACTGACCTGGAGAGGAGATTAGGGGTAGAACCTGGGGGATGGGAGGAGGCTACATATGTTCTCTGTATCATCTTCAAGCAAGGGGGAAAACCAGCTCTTTATAAGGAAGGACCATTTCTGAAGGCTTATCATGTTAAGGCATGTCTGGGAATTCAAGATTTTCAATGCGTCAACCTGGATGCTCCATGCCTTATGTCCCAACTAGAGCCCTGACCTTGGCATAGCAGACTTACCTGGGTTACAAATTTAAACTTCTAGAGCTTGGCTACTCTTACAATTAAGTCCTGGGACTGGTTCTTAAATTTCCCTGCCATCCTGCTATAGAGGATGAGAGCCTCCTTGGTAGCATCCAAAGAAGCTCTCTAGCTTTTACTCTCAGTTTTTAATTGCTAATTAATCACTCTTAGCTTTTTGTTCCGTTTTTCAGAGCAGTCAATGGAGTATAGCAACAGCCACCAAATTCTTCTCTCCCTATAGTTAGGATTTTTCCCATATTTTTCCAAACCCCATACTTCCCACCAATTAATGCATCTATCATTATTATTATTTCTTTTAATTAATATTTGCCTGATATATTTTTTCTAGCTTTTAAGTTTTTGTACGTCATTATATTTTAGAAATTCTTGCATATAGCAGATTTTTTTTATTTCCAGTTTCCAATCTGCCTCTTGATAGTAAATATAAGGAGAATATAAAGTTGATCCTTGAATAATGTGGGGGTTAGGGATACTGACAGCCTGCACAGTTGAAAATCTTTTGACTCCCCCCAAACTTAACTACTAATAGCCTACTGCTGACCAGCAGGCTTACTGATGACATTAACAGTCAATTAACATGTATGTTGTATGTTATGTGTATCATATACTGTATTCTTACAATAAAATAGAGAAAATAATGTTATTAAGAAAATCATAAAAAAAGAAAATCATAAAGAAAATACATTTACAATAATGTACTATAAAAAATCCACATATAAGTGGACCCATGAAGTTCAAACCTGTGTTGTTCATGGTCAACTTTAATTCATGCAGATTTATAGCAATTTTTTAAATTAAAAACGATTTAAAGATTTTCTTTATTTATTTGAGAGTGAGAGGGTATGACTTTGGGAGGGCAGAGGGTAAGGAGGAAGTAGATTCCTTGCTGAGCAGGGAGCCCAACTCAGGGCTCCATCCCAAGACCCTGGGATCATGACCTGAGCCAAAGGCAGATACTTAACTGACTGAGCCACTCAGGTGCCCCTACAGTAATTTCTGATATATGTGTACCTATGTATATTGTCTCGTTTGACAGTCTCTATTTACTAGGTTTTTTTCTTGTTGGATTAGCTGCATTTTCCTTATATCCTTTCCTTATATCCTTACTTCCTTATATCCTTATTTCCTTATTTCCTTATAACCTTTCCTTATATCCTATCCATAAAAAAATCCACCTCCTTCAGTTTTGAGGTTAAATATTCCATTTCCTATCCCCTGCCTTTTTTTTTTTCTGTATTTACCTCTAGAGTTTTAATGCACAAAGAGCCAGACCTAAGACTAATCAATATCTCTCTCATGTTACTGGACAAAATGAGGAGTGTAGTGTTTTAACTCTGAATTTTCCCCTCGTAGCATCCACGATTGATTGCTGTGCCCCAGCTTGGTTCTACTTTGGTGTGATACCACCCCCATCAACCCTAGATGCATATTTGGTTCAATCCCGACAAGCATATGCCATTCTATCACTCTTGCTTTGAGTTTCCATTTTCATTACTAGGACGTTGTGATTTTTTTTTTCCTCTTCTTGATTTCAATTTCAGCTATGTATGTACTCCAAAGGAGAATTTGTGCTCTATCTTATTCAGCATTTCTGTGTATTGAGAGCAAGACAGGAAGTTTCCCATTTCTGCTTAGCCTACCATATTGGCTAGAAGTTTCCTTTTATTAATCTTTACTGCTTTTCAATCCTTGAAAGCTACCTCACATGCAAAAGATCATCAAGGCCACTCATTCAGTCAATAGTTATTTATTGAACACCTCCTGAGTGCTGATGCTAAATTGTGAAGTTAGGAAAACCTGCTTCAGTATGTCTGGAAAATGTTTATTCTGTAGTTAAAAAGGGTATGAGAGGGTGTGCTTTTCCCAGGAGGCTCTTGTCATCATGTCTTTTAGTTAAACATTCCCGGGGACAAATGCTTCTCCTAAAATGAAGTAGACTGACTGACTAAGAACTTCCACTCTGTTAGAAATGACAGCAGAGTGTTGATTCTCTGAAGTAACAGGCCTCAGGGAAAGCCTGTGTAATTGAGATTCACCAAGAAATTGAGAATTCATTTCAGCCAAGAGATTCCACCTCACTTTTCATCCACCCTTTCCCTCTCCCCTATACCCTCTAATGCACCAAGCCTTTTGGCAGGGCATCTCTCTCTCTCTCTCTGTCAATCTCTCTCTCTCTTTCCTTCTCTCTCTCTCTCTCTGGAAGAGATCTAGGGAACAGAGAAATGGTTAGGAAATGCCAGTGTTGGAGAAACTTAGGGCTCTGGACAATCTACATGAAGCCTAATGACCAGACACAGTCTTTGAAAAGGCTCATCGTTCTATGGCTTTTGTGTGGCCCCACATCAGGGATCTGTGCACAACCTGGTATGAAGTCAACTCAGGTGTCATTTTACTTTCATTTTGTAGTTCTCGTTGTTCACAGTGTTTATTTCTCTATCCCTCCCAGAAGCCTTAAACCACGGAGTAATAACATACAGGAAATCAATGTGTCTTGAGTCATATGCTAAGGCTCTCTGGGAAATGCAGCAAAGCAACAGAAAAACAAGGAGAGTTGGTCTCCCAAGATTTCTTCTCTCCATACCTGCCTCCAGAAACACTTGACCATCTGAGACTCCTGGAACTGGCCCTCTGGCTTCCTAGAGATCCTCTCAGGTCCCAGGTGGTAAATATCATCAGCTTCTTGTTAGAATTCTGCTCTGTCTGAGCAGGTTTTGGAAGCAGCCTCTGAGAGCTTGTTTTCCATCAGCCCTCAAAACTTCTGACTCCTTTACCAAGACCCAGTAATTGGGACCTCCTGGGTCTTGAGCTACAAACCAGTTTCCTCACTTACTTTACGAAGATTTTCCTTTTTCTTTTACAAAACACAAGTTTGTGACTGAGCTGTGCTTTCTCCACACCCAAGACAGGCATAAAAAAATCATCAAATTTTCCTTCTGGTCTTTGGTTCAAAAATAAAAGTCCTGATTTTCATATGTTTCTGGCCCTGGTGGCCTAAAGAGCTTTAGGTTTACCAAGTGAACTAGTCTCTTACTAGACATTGTTTGAAACTATACATTTAAAAATATAGAATGAAATGTCATTGTAACTCTTCTTCCACACTCAGATTTGTTTAATATTGTGATTAATATTGATGATAATAATGATGAAATAACAATGGGATGATAAAACCTAAATGCTGAATATATGTGTACCTGGCCTGCTCAAAGTGCTTCCCATGCGTTGTTGACATTGATCCTCACAACAATCCTATGAAGTAATTACTTATCATGTTTTTAAAGATGAGGAAAACGAGGCTTAGAGAGGTAAGTTACTTTACCACAAGTCACATCTGCAGTAATTAGTGAATCTCAAAACCACCATATTATACCACCTTCTGAATATCAACAAATGTTGCTTTAGGTTGGATGCAGTACCAGAGTCACTGCAATTCAATTCAAAAGACAAAGCTGATTGGTGGCAAGGAATTTATACAAAAATAGACTGGTTAGTCTAGGGAGAAGTTAAGGAGGCAAGCATTGTCAAAGCATTCTATGGGAAAGGCTTAATGGCCGGGGATTTAGCTGGAGGGATAGATAGGAGCAAAATAATGAAGGGCCTTACCTGGCATGTTGGCCCTCTAGGAATCTTTGAATATAATCAAAGTATAAGAGCTATTCTGATTTGTATCTGAGAGATGATTCTGGAGTAAATGCTACTACTGGTCCTGATATAGTTCCCTACTCCTGAAATAGCTATAACTGCTAGCAGAGAAGCTAAAAGTCTCATCTTGAGATTGTGTATCACCCTACTGGAGGCTGGAAGACTGGATGGATGGCTTCTTGTCTTTCATGGGATATAGAATGACAATGAGACCAGAGTTCTAGGCTTCAACCAAAATAGAACGACTCTTCATTCAACAGACTTGAAAAAAAAGTGTGTGTGAGGGCCCAGTATCTGCCTTTGGCTCAGGTCATGATCACTGTGTCCTGGGATTGAGCCCCATGTTGGGCTCCCCGTTCAGCAAGGCGTCTGCTTCTCCCTCTCCCTCTGCCCCTCCCCTGCTCCTTCTCTCTCTCTCTCTCTTTCTCTCTCACTCACACTCTCTCTCAAATAAAATCATAAAAAAATAGTTCTGATGTCTTCTGCTCTATGACAGTTCTGCTCTATGACGGTTGCTTAGGATGCTAAGTCAAATAAGAATGAAAGCTACCATTAGGCAATTTAAAGATTAATAGAGGATGCAAATATATAAAAAAATAAATAGACTACTTTGTGACATGTTCATTGATAAGAAGTAAGCTTACATAGCATAGGAGCACAGAGGAGAGATACAGCAGAACTCTGGGGAGGTGGGCTCCATAATAGGTTCAAGCTCTGACTCTTACTAATTATTAGTTCTATGACTTTAGGCAAGAAATGTAATTTCTTGGGGCCTCATTGCCTATATCAGCAAAATGAGAACATTGGATGATATCCAAGTAAACTCTCAGTTTTAAAATTAAGTGATTAAAAATGCAATCATTTTTATGATACTAATGACTTAAAATTCTTGATTTACAAAATTCAGCACATAGAAATGTAAACTAAGCATCAATTTCTTTTCCTAGCCCCCACCCATTCTGGAGGTCAACTGTCTTCATACATTTGAAGAAAATGCTCTCAAAAGATGTTTCGTAAGTTGAAAGTTTGAGTTTCCAAATTCTAAGTTGCAGAGTCCTTGTCTAGCCCACAGAAGTAAAACATAATGCTTTTAAGCATAAGCTCTAGAGATCAAATGGTTTTGTGACCATGGGAAAATGACTTCACTTTTCTATGCTTCAATTTCTTTATCTGTAAAATGGGCATAGCAATTGGATACAGGGACAGCTGGGTGACTCAGCGGTTGAGCGTCTGCCTCTGGCTTAGGGCATGATCCAGATTCCGGGATCAAGTCCCACATCAGGCTCCCTGCTAGGAGCCTGCTTCTCTCTCTGCCTGTTCCTCTACCTCTGTGTGTGTGTCTCTCATGAATAAATAAATTAAATTAAATTTAAAAAAAAATTAGATGCAACTTTTTTCTGATCTTTGGAGCAATAAATTAGTTAATGCATGTAAAGTGTTTAGAATAATACCTGGCATAAGATAGGCATTCAATAAATATGAGTTACATCAACCTGTAATAAAGCTCAGTGGTTTTCTATCTGTTTTAAGGCATGACAACTTTCTACCAAAAAGAAATTCATGCGATTAAAGTTGTACATGGTAAGCCCTATGGCAACCACTAAAACCATTTTTAAAGTGATATAAATAATAAGTCAACTGAATAAATAAAATGGAATCATAAAAATGTTCAATCAACCCAAGAGAAGAAATATTTAAAAAAAGAAATAAAGAACAGATGGAGGAAATGAAAATCCTCTAATAAAATGGTAGATTTTAATCCAGCCATATTAATAATCACATTAAATATGAATGCCTGAATGCACCAGTTTAAAAAAAAAACTGTTAGATGAGATAAAAAAAACCAAGTCCCAACTATATTCTCTTCTCAAGAACCCAAATTTAAATATAAATGTAAATATAAGTATGTATGCAAGGTAATTACCAATATAATATAAATTCATAATAAAAGAGAAAATATACCATGAAAATATTAGCCCTAAAGAAATCTGAATAAGTATTTTGATATCAAACAAAATAGACTTCAGGAAAAAGAATATTATCAGAGATAAAAAGAGACATTACATAACAACAAAGGAATCAATTTTCAAAAAGATATAACAATGCTAAACATATATGCCCCTAACATTGAGCTTTAAAATACATGAAAGAAAATCAAATAGAACTGAAGGCCACTACTAGTTAATACTGTATTAAAGTATCAGGAACACAGAGCTTGTCTGGAGCCAGAGCAGTAGGAATTGAAGAGGAAAAAATGGCACCAAGAGAATGTCTAAATAATGTTACCTTTGTCAAAGTTATTATTTGGACCAACTCTGAGCTCCGAAGAATATGGCACGAGTGCTCTCTTTGGTTTGTGATAAGATGTCCTAGTCTTCTCTTATTCCCTGGAGTGTAATGGAATATTTAGGAAATTTCAGACTGAGGCTGCAGAGCCCTGCAGACCGGACTTTTATGTTTACTTCTCTGGCCCCACTAGTGTAGTGACACTTGTGTCTGCTTTATACAATGGGCTTCTGCAGAACCATTTGTTTAAAAAAGAGTTCTACTGAAAACAAATATATCTATAGCTTTCTATATAGATATATATGTAGAAAGAGACAGATGGATATGCAGATAGATATGTAGACATCTAGAAAGAAGAACAGAAGAAGAGAAAGGTGGTAGGTTGCATCTGAAATGCCTTCCAATGATCCCTGTCCCCTGCTATTTGTGTCTTTATGTAATCCCCTCCTCTGTGTATGGGCTGGAACTGGCCTTCCTTATGAAGAATTAAATATAGAAAAATTGATGAGATGCCACTTTCCAGATTAGCTTATAACAAACTGTGACTTCCTCTTGTCTCTGTGGCTCTTCTCGCTTATTCACTCTGATTGAAGGCAGCTGCCATGTTGCAAGCTACTTAACAGAGAGATCCACTCCATGGTGAGGAACTGAGGGAGGCCTCCAGCCAAGGGCCGTTGAGGAGCTGAGTGCCCAGTGCATCTAGCCATGAGAAACTGAATCTTATCATCAACCATATGAGTAAGCTTGGAAACAGATGCCTCTCCAGTCAAACTCACAGATGAGACTACAGCCCAACTTGCCTGGACAAGAGACATTGAACTAAGTTGTGCCCAGATTCCTGATCCACAGAAACTATGAAATAATAAATGCTTGCTTTAATCTATCAAGTTTTGGGGTAATTTATTATACAGTGATATAGATAATTAATACAATTACTGGTAAATTATATAAACTAATATATATATATATAATGTAATATATTATATATTGTTATATATCCTCTACATATATCCAATGTCTTATCTTTTCCCAATCCATTCCCCGCTCCGCTTGCATTTTCCACACACTGGTCATCTCCCACTTATTTGCCATATTTCATCCCAAAAAATCTACATATTTTGCCCTTTTGGCCAGGAATGGCTTTTATCTCATCTTCTGGAATTATATTTTATAGTATTTGTGACAATTGCAATTTTGCCCTTATTTGTGTTTTCATTTTTTAGTCTATCTGTCATTCAACAAAAAAATTCATGAGAAAATAAAATGTCCTGTCTCTGCTCACCAGCACTCAGAAGTGAATGGATGTCTTTCAGTCACAGGAGTTTGCCTATTAACTATATTTCCTAGTTGTACCATGAAAGGTAATTCTCCATTACAGAAGTTAACATGTGAGTATGCTGGCAGGAAGGGTATTTAAGGACCAAAAGGTGTAGTCTGAGGATAGATTTGATTAAGCTTATTTAGGGTCCACTGGAAAAGATGAAGTCCTAGAATCTATATCTATCATGTACTACCATCACCCCAAGCCTCTAACTTTGGGGAACATAAAAGAAGACATGTTGATTGGTAGATGAACCTACCTTTGTAATATAGTTTTGAATCATATTAGCTAAAATATACTGAATACTAAACACTGTTCTAAGTGGGTTACATGCATCACCTCAATCCTCATCATAGTCTTTTGAGACAGTAATCATTACATGCACTTTACAGCTAAGACAGAGGCACACAGGGACCCCCAGGTGGTTCAGCGGTTGGGCATCAGCCTTCCTCTCAGGGTGTGATCTGGAATCCCAGGACTGAGTCCCACATCAGGCTCCCTGTGAGGAGCCTGTTTCTCCCTCCGCCTATGTCTCTGCCTCTGTCTCTCTCTCTCTCTGTGTCTCTCATAAATAAATATGCCATGCCATAAATAAATAAATAAATAAAATCTTAAAAAAAAAAAAAGACAGAGGCACATAGAGGTCAAGTTCTCACAACTAGGAAGTGGCAGACCAGGCATCAAGACATGAACAGTCCAGTTTAGTGGCCAGACTCTTAAATCATGCAGGACAGTGGCTGTGTTCTATTGGGAGGGAAGGATCTTGAAAGTCCAGCAAGAACTAGAGCCACTCTGTGTCTAAGATCAGGAAAGATTTCCCATCTACTGTCCCACCTGAACCCATTCCTCTTTGCATCCACATACTTCTAGATGTATACTTTATTTTCACTGTCAGAGAATCCTCAGCCTGAATTCTGGGGCCAAATTACCTAGATTAGGATCCCAGCTCTACCATTTACAGACTCTGTGAGCTTGGGAAAGTTACCTGAACTCTTGGAGCCTCAGCTAACTATATGGGAAATGAGATTGATATCTGTAGAGTGGTGTGGGGAATATTAAATTAATCAATGCATAGAAAGTTTTTAGTGCAACACCTTCCTCATAACAGGCACTGAATTAGTTGCAGTGATTGCTGTTGGACAATCTCCTGTCTCATTTGTAACTCAAGATTTTGGTAATATCACATTGTTGGGGGCATATCTCTTCCATGACCAGAAGAATTACTGTGAAAGAACACAGGTGTGTTTATTAGCAGAAATTCTTTTCACTCTAAGCTATTGGATTCATGTGTCCTTTCAGTCAGCAGGATCACTGAAGAACTGGAGTTCAGGGAATGTCACTCCAAAATATGCCACTCTGGCTGAAGGATTATTCTGAGATGAGAGCAATTAAGAAAAAGCAGACACAGAAAAAGACCCTACAGGAAGGACAGGATAATACTTAATTACTGGAGACAATTCTGAACTCTTTTATCAGCCCAGAGAAGACATGACTTACATCTACATAACAATCTTTACTAAAACAACCCTTATCTTCTAGCTTTTCCCTGATGCTTCCCTTCCCAGTTTGCCACCCTAAAAGCCTAAACTACTTTTCTCTTGTCACTTGTCCACAAATGCACCGTTCTTTTAAGCATGCAATGTGAGCCCCAAATTCTAAACAACCCGTGGAGTTACTCATCACTGTGTTTCTCCCATATGTAGGCAGGTTAATAAACTTCTTCCTTTTTTTTTCTTATTAATCTGTCTTTTGTCAGTCTAATCTGCAGGACTCCAATTGGATAACCTAAAAGGGTAGAGGAAAAAGTTTTCTCCTTCCCCACAGAACAAATCCACAATCCTGGTCTCACCGATATTTTTATATTTATTTCTAGAAGTCACTTGCGGTTTAGAAGTACAGTGACTTTTTTGATGACCAGTGGTTGAGTGTGGCGATCTAGATGCTCAAGTTCTCATTTCTCCACCAGTGCCAACTGGGAAGGTTGCCTGGGCTAGTCCCTTTCTGTCCATCATTGGCGATTTCTGATGTGTGAACCCTTCCTGGAACCAGGGAGCAGCATCAAAGAAAGGTTGTGGAACTTATTACTGTGTGTAAAGTACCTTGCAATCCTTGATTGAAAGAAGCTATAGAAACACAGAGAATTCCCTATGATTTTATCTGCAGAGTAAGTTCAGGTCAGCACATGAGGCAGGATTTAAGCCATATCTCTTCCTTCCTTTGCCATTGTGGATTAAAGTTGTTCCATTTTAATGTACCTAAAATGTATTTTTTTTTCTGAGAATAGCTAGACATGTGATGCTCAGAAGGATTTAATTCACTGTGTTGTCCCGGGGATGATGATGTGGCTCAATTTTGAATGTGCGGAGAAAGCCATAGGACACTAAACTCTCCCACGGTTGCAATCCTCACAATACAATATAATTAAAGGGAAGCAGGAGGGCACCTAAGCAAAATGTTAGGATGCTGGACAGTTTGAGAGTGGGGTCAGAGAAGGTTGAACTTGGCAGAACGACTCCCTGGTGTGGGGCGTTATCAGGCCAGAATGAATGAGGAAGAAGAGACTCAATCAGCCGGAGGACTGCAGAGTGCAGTTAACTGCCAGAGGGCAATTCTGAACCAACCACAAAGTATTAAAAAAAAAAAAAAAAAAAAAAAGGACACCCTGGGATTAATTGTCATTCCACTGGCCTGTGAGGCAACTGATACCAAATATAATTGAATTACTTTGTAATTATTTCTTTTGGAGTATTTAACCTAAGCTAGGCTTTGGAGATGGATTTTTTCTCTCTCTTGCTTTGCACTGCAAATGGTTTTGCATTACGGATATTTTTCTGCTGTACTGTATTATCTTGTGCAAACTACTCTGGTTTGTTTTCCCCCTCTTCCTTGCCAATGGGGTTGTTTACTTATCGGAATTAAAGTCAGAAGTGAGCGTCTCTTGCCAGCAGGACAGAATTTCTAATAAATATGTAAATAACACCTCTCTCAGCTGTGGCTGCGGGCTCTGCTCTCACGTGGCCCACCCGGGCCACAGTCTGAGGCTCAGGCAGGCTTGGAGAAGATGAAAGATTTTCATCAATCTGCAGATCAGAAAGAAATGAAATTAAATCCAACCTGAGAGGGCAAGGGAACAAAGGTGATGTGATAGAAAAGGGCAACTGTCCTTGTGGTTGCAGAAATGGGTCATTTTCTTCGGCCTGTGGGTGAAAGCATCTGAAGGTTGACATGGCTAGTCATAAGAAAGGGACTAGAACACTCAAGAGTGGCTCAGGATAGAGAGAAATAGATGCCTCCTCCGCAGGCAGGTCATAATCATTTTACTAATAATAGTGGCAATGCTGTCATCAATTGCCAGCTACACCTGCCGCATGTCCCAATTCCATGCTGGTGGTAATTAACACCTGGTATCTACATTGCACCTTGAACTCAAAAATATTTTGAGGACATTTAATACATTTATCTTCTGCTAAAAAGGAAATCAAATCAAACTTCTGCAGAAGTCAAGGACACACCACTGAGTGACACTTAGTATCAGCTCTGGAACCAGAATGCTAAGGATTAAATTTTACTTTGCCACTTACTAGCTCTGTGCCTCAGATTTCTCATGTACAAAAAATGAATATTCACTCAACAAATATTGATTGAATGCCTACTGTATGCAAAGCAAGTTCTAGATGGAGATACAGAAAACAAAACAGAGGTTCTTTAATTAACAATAGTGGTTGTTATGAGCATCAATGAGCTGTCATGAGCATCAAAGAAATGAATAAATCCCTGGCATGCAGTAGATTTTCAATAAATGTGAACTAAATTAAATTTATCATTTAAAGTCATACAAAAAGGTGGGCTACAGGTCAGCATCCTGCTGAGCCCAGCACTAGTCACTGGGTGATGTCTACTCTCCCATTATGCAGGGCTATAGCCAAATTATGGAAAAACCCTTGTTGAAGTGCTCAAAGATTTGGATACGCTTGGATGTGGGCAGCAGGTTCCAAGAGAGAGTGGCTTGGTGGGGGGGCCAACAAAGTGATGCTCCGGGAAGGTGTGTAATATGCAAAGATGTGCTCTGCAGAGCCACTAGATTTTTCTGCTGTCCTCTCCTTTTCCTCTTGGGGACCAGCCTCAAAACCTTAGTAGAATATCTGCTCTTCATGCACATGCCTTGGCTGCAGTTACAGGCCCAAATGTAAAATGTAGTCTCAGTTAAATGACACAGTTTGATTTCTTTTTTTCTGTTAGTCCATTTCTTCATTAAATAAAGCAGAAAGATGCTCTTCTGGATCTTTTGCCAGTTTTAATGGGTTTTGCAAGATGACTTTCCAGCAAGGAAATCCAGGGCTTGAGTGGAGTAATGTGTGTGAGCTTTGTCAGAGTGGCATGCTGTGGTGAGTCTCT
Organism: Nyctereutes procyonoides; assembly: GCF_905146905.1. NCBI lineage: Eukaryota > Metazoa > Chordata > Mammalia > Carnivora > Canidae > Nyctereutes > Nyctereutes procyonoides. The sequence goes on along the minus strand of NW_026575037.1, from coordinate 19,473,855 downwards.
CTCCACGAGAAAGGGAAGAATTAATTAGAGCCATAAATTATGGATTACTAATCATTGTGCATTATAATGAAAAGATATGCAGCTAGGTTTGGGTTTTCTAAGGGCCACATACGTTTGCAGACTTCAGCATAGCTTTCTCTGGGGCTTTTTGACTTTCCCCTCTTCCCTTCTCTCGAGGTGTCTGACCTGAGTGGCATCCTCGAGACACAATTGGCTTATCCACTAGAAAACCAAGAGTGCATTAGCTTTAGAAGCCTCAAGGAGTAAATATTGTTAGAAAGTGCTGGAATCACCAAGCAGAATTGCTGTTACCTTTTGGATTGAGGCCATGGCTAGAGAAATGCAGTTTTGTTAAATATTTAAACAGCAACCTCCAAGTGCCATCAAGCCATCGAAGCAGACCCCCCAAACTACCACCATCACTACCTCCCCCTGACACAAAAAAAGTAAAATAATTTGTTTTAATATTGGGCACGAAGACGAATTTCAAAATGAAATTTCTAATATCATAGAATGTTAAGCAGCTATTAAAATGATATTTACATAGAGTTTTTAATGATATGGAAAGAATCTTATAACCTTAAGCACAAAAATGGGAAAGAAAATTACATTAATATACAGAAGGATCTTAATAAGGCTTTAAAAGCATTGGGGTGAAAGTTTGAAAGAAATAAGCCAAAATTTCAGGATGGAAGAATTAAAGATGATTTTTCCTGTTCTTTAAAAACTGTACATGTTTTCCAATTTTTTAAAAGATGAGCATGTATTGCATTTAAAAACAATTTGAGAGTATGAATTAAAAAAAAAAAACATATGCAACTCCAAATCAGCAATAGTAATCAAGTTGATCAAAGGCCACTCTCCCAATCCTCAAATGGTGGCCTTTGACATTGTTCAGGGTGGAGGTAATGAGCAGCTGAGGAGAAGACCTGGTCTTATCACTGCATTCTCTTTGTTGTTCCTGCCGTTGGGAGAGTTCTGGCTGTCTGGGGATCCATGCCAGTGCTTCTAGTTTAGCACTGGTGATTAGTGAGTGTTTTTGAAAAGATCACCCTGACAGCACTGTGAAGAGTGTATCAGAGGGGTGCCAGAGTCAAGCAATTACAAGGCCATACAGGCAAGAAATAATGGTAGTTTAGACAAGTGTGGAAGCAGTGAAGATGAGAGAGAAGTGGACATATCTGAGAGATATTCAGGAGCTGAAGTTGATAGGTCTTAATAATGGATTTCAAGTGGGGAAATGAGTAATAAGAGAGCTAGTGGATGGGAGTGGCACCTCTTTTTCTGACTATGTGAGGGATAGATAGCACTAGCATATTATCTGTTGGTTTATTGGGTGGAGAGAAGGAGAGTACTATCTCTCTATTACTACATAATAGACTGTCCCAAACTCAGTGGCGTAAGACAAGAAATATTTATTATCTCAGTTTCTGAGGATCAGGAATTTGGAAAAGATTGTGTGATTTTGGCTCAGGAGGGTGCAATCAGGATGGTGGTCAGAACTGCATTCAACTGAAGGCTTGCCTGGGGCTAGAAAATTCATTTCCAAAGTTTCTCATGTGGCTATTGGTTGGAAGCCACACTTTCTTACCACATGGCTTCTCCATGGAGGGCATTACAGCTGGCTTCCCCAACGTGAGTAATCCAGGGAAGAGCCAGAAAGAGGGAAGCTGAAGTACTGGTTATGACCTGGTCCCTGAAGTCACACAATATCATTTCTCTTCTTATTGAAGTGAGTTGCTAAGTCCAATGCACACTTAAGATAGCATTAGGTCCCACTTTTGAAGGGTGTGTCAAACCATTTATGGCTATATTTTAAACCATCACCACCATCATCAGTAGGGGAGTGCTAAGTGAACTTAGTTCTTGACATAGAAAGTTGAAACGGCCTTTAAGAAAAATCAAATCTAGGGGCCCTTGGGTGGCTCAATGGTTGAGCACCTGCCTTTGGCTTGGCTCATGATCCCAGAGTCCTGGGATTGAGTCCCACATCAGGCTCCCCACAGGGAGCCTGCTTCTCCCTGTACCTGTGTCTCTGCCTCTCTCTGTGTGTCTCTCATGAATACATAAGTAAAATCTTAAAAAAAGAATTCAGATCTCAAGTAGATGTGAATATGGAGTCAAAACAAAACATGTTACAAAAGTCATGAGTCTTCTAGATTTGCTTGGTAATAGGAACTTTGGATGAGATTCCTTAAGAAAAAAAGTATAGAATGAGATAGGAAAAAAATAATCAAAGGTTAAGTAAGGAATTCTAACAGTTAATGTCTGTATAGAGGAGAATGGATTTGCAAAGGAGACAGAGAACAAAACAAAAGCTAGAAGGGGAGGGGGAAGTAAACCAGGAGGGGCTTCAGCATGAAAGTCAAGCAAATGGGGGCCCCTGGGTGGCTCAGTCAGTTAAGTGTCTGATTCTTGATTTCAGCTCAGCTCATGATCTCAGGGTCCTGGGATGGAACCCTACCTTGGCCTCCATGCTCAGTGCAGAATCTGTTTGTCCCTCTCCCTCTGCTCCTCCCCCTACTTGTGATCTCTCCTTCTCTCTCTTTCCCAAATAAGTAAATAAATAAAATCTTAGGAAAAAAAAAAAGAAAAGAAAGTCAAGCAAATGATAGTATCATAGTATAAGAACAGAAAGAACAGAGTATGAGCTAATGAGGCTAAGGACCAGACTGGGGTAGATTGAATGTCTAAATGTAGGTACTGATTGCATGTATTTTTTTTTAAATCTTTTTGCTTTGAACTAAGTCTAGACTTACATAAAGTTTGCAAAATAATACAGCTAATTTCCGTACACCCTTCACCTGGCTTCTGCTCTTCTTAATTACTTATATAACCACAGTACAATTATTAACTCCAGAAAGTTAACACTGGTGCAATAATATTAACTACCTACAGGTCTGATATGAATTTCCCCAGTGGTGTTGGCAAGAATGTGACACAAATGATGCTGTGTTCTTCTCAAGAGCGCCATTTTGTTGCTAGGCCTTGTAATTGGTGATATGAATCTTAATCACCTGGTCAAGGAAGTGACCAGGTTAGATTTTTCCTCTGTAAAGTGACTTTTTCCCCCTTTGTAATTACCAAACATCTGTAGGAGATACGTAGAGACTGTGCACTTATCTTATCTCCCCTAGAACTTTCTCCTATTGTTTTTAGCATCTACCAGTGGATCTTGTTTGCAACAATTATTACTTTGGTGTCTTGCCTAATGGTGCTTTTCCCCCTTTCCTTCTATATTTACTCACTGAATTTTTTGTGTAAGGAAGAATTGTCTCTTTCCCCCATCAATTTAACCATTCAAATATCTATGTCAATATGACTTATGGGTATTGATTTTATTCTATTGGTTAAAATCCAATACTGTCATTATTTCTTTTTATGCTCAAATATTTCCAACTTTGACCATTAGGAGATCTTTCTAGTTGGTTCCACTATCTTTTATGAAAAATCCACTTCATTTGTTTGAGCACTTCTAACTTTGTGGCAATCTGAAATCCTCTAAGCTCAGATTTTTTTTTTTTCCTGGCCCTGATCTAGATCAAACTTTTCTCAGAGAATCATGTTCAGAAAAGATCAGGACACTACAGGTGTTCTAGCAATTGGACTGTCTTTGCTTCTAGAACTTCTTACTGGGCAGAGTAGGAAATGCATATATGTATGCTAACCCACATACACATACACATCTATATTTATCTGTGTGTTTGTGTCGTGTGCATGTGGACGTGGGTTGGTGTATGTGTACATATGTGCACTTGTTTATATACGTATGTACATGTAGTGTGCTTATTTATTTACACACACAAACCCTGAATTTATAGTGACAACTGATTTCAATTTGTTTCCATAGGGTTTATTTTAGTTCTCCCCCTTTCTTTGTTTGTAACTTCTCTCTCCGATGGCAAGGAAGCTGGCTCTCACTTATACAGTATGTTTACTGATTTCATTGATTCTGGTGTGCCCCTAAAGTTGTTTTAGAATTGCTAACCCATATTCCAGTGAGAAACAATTTGATTGATGAAATCAAGCACTTGGGCACAGTTCTTTTTGCCAGTAGTCTTGTGGTATCCAGTCAAGATACTATTTACCGAAGTTAGTTCTTTTCTGCTCTACCCTCTCCAGGGTAGACTGTAGACTTTATAGAAGTAAGTGAATTTGTTACCTTTTGTATTCTCTTTGGTCCCTCATCCCCACCCTGGTTGGTTTGTTTATTTTGGTGACATCTAGAGGGTGTGTGTAACATTAGTATAATTTTAAGAGCCAGAGCTATGCTCAGAGAAGTAAACTCCTTCCTCAGTCCTATAAGCCCATTCCCACTTCTTTTTTAACATATTTTTTTAATTGGAGTTCAATTTGCCAACATATAGCATAACACCCAGTGCTCATCCCATCAAGTGCTCCCCCTCAGTGCCCGTCACCCAGTCACCCCCACCCTCCGCCCACCTCCCTTTCCACGACCCCTTGTTCGTTTCCCAGAGTAGGAGTCTCTCATGTTCTGTCTCCCTTCCTGATATTTCCCACTCATTTTTTTTCTTCTTTCCCCTTTATTCATTTTCACTATTCCGTTCCCATTTTTTTAAAAAAAATTTCTCTTCTTTTCACCCATTCCTCATTGCCCCTCCCTTCTAGTGGATAACTAATTTGTGAACTATCCTTCCGTTATTTCTTTTGTATGAATGAGTAGATACATGTGCATTTACTTATAACCTCTCCTTTCATACAGAAAGGCAGCATATTGTACATACGGTCTTACGCTTTACTTTTTCACTTACCACCATGCCTTGGAAATCATTTCATATTTGCTTTATAGAGATCTTCATTTTTGTTATGGCCGTGTAGCTCTTCCTTGTGTGGATGTAAGATAGTTTACACAACCACTATTTTATGAATGGACACTTGGGTCACTTTCAATATTTTGTCATTGCAAACTGCTACAATGAATAGCCATCTAAAGGTGCATCTTCCTATTAATAGAGGTTAATTCCTAGCCATGGGATTGTTAGCCAAAAAGCACATGCCTATGTAGTTTTGTTAGATATTGACAATTTTTCCTCCAGATAGAATGAGATTACCTATTTTCTCCATTAGCAGAATTGTGGTCCTTTTTTTTTTTTTAATTTTTGCTACTCTGCCCGGTGAGAAATAGCATCTCAGAGTTGTTTTAATGTCAATATCACCTACTATGAGTAAAGAACATTTTTCATCATCTAAGGACCATTTTTGTTAATTGTCTTTGTATGTTTTTTTCCATTTCTCTATCAAGTGTTTGGTCCTTTCCTCTTCTATTTTAAAAATTATTTATTGGGGGTGTTAGCTCTTTGTGTTACCTGTCTTGAATATTTTCACCCAAGCTAGCACCTTGCTTATGGTATATTTTATAATGCAAACTTTTTTTAAAAAAATCAACCTTTCCTTTTGTTATCTCTAGAATTTTTGCACTCATTATGTATTTATTGACTTAAATCATTCCTCTACCCCCAATCCAAGCTAAATTCTTGCACTATATATTCTTAATCACTCAAAGAAGAAATAATCTATATTTAGTTCTTAGAATCCTACTCCCCCACCTTCTCTAGAAACAAACTAGAATTGTCCTAGTCTCTACACAGAAGGTTCATCAGTTTGCTTACCTCTACTCAACCATTTCTCATTTGCTAACTAACCTTGAATTTCAGCTCAGAAAGATTTCTTGGCTCTGTTTAATGATTTCACCTGTGATTCAGGAGAGAGACATTCTGCTGCCTGGAAGAACAGAAATCTCTTAGCAGTGAACTGCCACCTATCCAACTAAGAGTGGGAAAATAAACATTTAACACAAATTATAGCTAATAGATTTCATGTATGTATAAAGGCACATGTTTTACAGAAGGCCATAGTTTAAGCAATAGTCAATGAATTGCAGCATGACTGTGCTTACAAATGAGCTCTGTGACAGGTGCTATAGGCCTGTAAGAGAATTATAACTAACACACAGCCTATGTCCTTATAGAACTCATGGTTTCCTCCAAATGCTAATGTGAATGCACATCGAAGAAGTAGATTGCAATAGAACATTGTCTATAAACAAGAGCCTATCTGTAGGTTGCAGAACATGGACTCCAGGCATAATGAGCATTAATTAAAAGAAGGGAAAAATCACTGAGGTCTGAAGTCATATGGTGAATCTTGAGATGAACTTTGAGGAATGGGTAGGATTTGGATAGGTGATGTCAAGAGAAAACATTCAATCATTTCACTAAAATGTATTGAGCTGGACACCCACTGTGTGGAAAATAGTAAATATGAGCTCCATATAAAGTGCAAAAATGTTACAACCCAACTTCCCTTTTATTTTATTTTATTTTTTTTCCAACTTCCCTTTTAGAAAGTAGACACACATCCCCAGGCCACAAGATTTCTTCCTCATTTTAATCTTTTTAAAGTACTTTTCGCTGAAAAGTTTGGATGAGATTTACCCAAGAACATTCTCAAAAATATTAGAGGTGGTCTGATCTGATGTACTCGCAAAATGTATGGCAAATAATTTCTTTCAATTTTTTTACTCTTCAAGGATCTTTTCACGTGTGGTCCCCTTGCCTTTCCCTTTTCTCCCCCTTCACAATAATACTGAATAGTGAGTATTATAGTCTCCATTTCACTGTTGAAAGAACTCAGATGTATGAAGTCCAAATTGTCTTTAATAGAAAAGATGAGAAGATCCAGAGCCGGAGTTGTGAACTCCTAGCTCACGTTAGTTCATTTTTTTTTTTCCATTGGAGGAGCTGATTGTGGAACTGAGATGAGCCTAGGGTGTAGACAAAAATCCCAAAGCACTAGCCATGGTATCCATAGACCTACCGACATGGTGCTGTGAACTACATCTGTGCTGTGAACAAGTCCCTTTGTTTTCCTTTCTAGAGCTCAGCCTCTTCATCTGAAAAATGAAGGGTTTGTCTAAACATTCTCTAATGCCCCGTGAGTATTAACAGTCTCTGCTTCTAAGTGCCTAGCCAGCTCATGCTGCATTCTGCTCTGCTTGGTCATCAGAATGTTCCACGGGGTCCAAATATGAGACGGCACCTGGTCTGCTGACCTCTAGAACTATCCTCCACCTCCACACTTGTGCAGAGAAGTCCCCGCAAGAATGCTGTATTCACATCACTCCAGGGGTCTTTGATGTAGTAACTGGAGGCATGTGGGCAGTGGAAGGAAAGTAGTAGCAGAGCAGAGCTAAGAATTTCAGGAAAGGATTTGCCTGTGATGTAGATATCTTAGGTTAGAGAATTTTGTGCTCGAGTAGCAGGAAATGTTATAAAAGAATCACTGGGGAGAGTGAGGTCTCCTAGCCCCTGCTCTGAGCAGCACTGTGAAAAATGAAGTGGAAAAAGCCAAATTTACAGATCATCTAGGGAAGCTGAAATCCAGCAGTAGGATATTAAACACAAAAGAGCTGAAGTTAACATGAGGCGTTATTGGTTTGGGGAGATGGGCTATTTCCCCAAGGTCCATAATTAGAACCGGGAACCTTTTGCATGTAATTAAGAGTAAGAGATTGGTTTAACAACCACAGCTGAGCAAGTCTGAAACATTTTTTTTTTCCCAACTAGCATTTGGGATTAGGAATTTTTTTTTTCTTTCACTTGTAAAATGTGAGAGTTTCCTGACTCTTTAGGAAATTGAGGCTAATTCTACTTCCACAAGCATTTTTGTTGCTAATAATAATAGGATATGTTTTGCATATGTGATGTGAAATCAACAAGGTGCCCTACAGAAGCAAGATGGCCTTTGAGGCACTTTTTCCCCCTCAAGGAAGCTGTCACTGAGCAGCTGATTAATTACTGTAATAATCATAATTTTTAAAAATTAAAAATATCCCTCTTTCCATTCATTAAGTACACTGAAGATAGGTGCCAGAGGTAATTATTGTCTAGAAGTACTTCCGAATTATCTTTTCTAATCCAGCTCTGCTGACATTTTTGAGAGAAAAAAAAGTGTTTTGTCTTTCCTCTTATGAACGGGGTGACATTTGAATATGCAAACAGTGTCACAGTCTGCCCTGTGGATGTTTTCTGGAGGTATGATTTATGAGGCCAGCCTATTGTATTTGTTATCACACTATGAAAAAGGTCATTAGACAAAAGAGCTCTACCTACTGGGGTCTATGGCTCATCTTGTGATATTTTAATTGTTGCACTTGTGCTGACTTCCAGGCTTGCCTCAAGGTGTGAACTGTGTGGACAATAATTTGCCTAGGCTTTGCATATACTCCCTAATGTTTTGTGCCCACCTTCAGCCACTCCTGGAATTACAGATGTTGAAGAAGAAAGCCCATGAAAAAGTCTAAAAACCTTATTTTAGTCAATGGTTTAACTTTCTTTCCCCTAAAATAATTGTTTCTGAAGTATGCCATAGAGTCTAAACTAGAAATGGTAAAGCTGAGATATCTGTTGGTGATTCCTCATTAGGGAGACAGACTAGGTGAACTGCCTTCCCACAGGCTTATGGTGAGTACAACCAGAGTTAAATCATTCTATCTTAGAGTTGGAAAGACCTCAGGTGGCATTTTCTTTATTTTCTCTTCTTGTAACCTTATGCCTTCTCTAACACTCAGAGAGTGGTAGTTCAATCTCTGCTTAAACATCTCCAATGACAAGGGATTCATTTCCTTGTCTTCAAGAAGTCCTGTCTATTTTTGGGCAGCCCTGAAACTACTATTTTACTTTTTAAAGCACTGAAACCTGCCTCCGTGTCATTTTTGTCAGTTTTGTCCTAGGTACATTCTCTAGATGGGATAATCTGTATCCTATATGGCAAAGAAGCTCAAAGAAAACTAAGCCATAAATCCATCCATCTCTTGGTTAAATGTTCTCTTGGCTAACACTGGTTTTGCATCCTATCCTGATGTCTTAATATATGGACAATACTTTTTCTAACCACTGCTGTAGACATAATGGATCATAGTCATAAGGGTGTCCTGGTACTACAAACACTTCGTAATGTTCTAGATATAATTCTACCCTTTGATCTCCCACACACCAAAAAGGTTTATCAGAAGGCAAAAATGACATTTTTATGAGATATCCTTGAATGTATGTGTGTCTATTACGGGGATTTTAGCTGCAAGTAACAAAAATCCAACTTGAATTAGTTTAAACAATAAGAACATGTATTAACTCATATAAAGGTGGCATAGAGGTAGGGTGGGGATCTCAGGATTGATGGATTTGGTAGCCCAGTGATTTCCTGAAGCCCTCTGTTTTTTTTTTGTTTTGTTTTGTTTTGTTTTAGATCTCTGTTGGCTATCTACACTGACAGCTTTAATTCCAATTTCTCCCATACTTGCAGAGTAGCAAGCACAGTAATGTGTTTTCTCGAGTATGTATGACAAAAGAGAGAATGGCTTCTCATCTCTCTCAAAGAACTAGAAAAAAACCTCCTCCAGCACATTTTCATGTAGTACCATTGACCCGAAGTGGCTCACATATGTAGCCATAGGCCTAATCACTGGGAAAATTGATACCAGAACCAGGCTTAGATCATCAGAGTCCACTCCCAGAGCTGGGCATGGATTTTGCCTTAGGTCTCATGAGGGTGTGTGACTGGACAAGCGAAAAAAAGATTATGTCATGGACTATTGTAATGAAAAGCTAAATATTCACAAGATTCAATGTCTTATAACTATGAGGAATTTTTTTCTTTCTTTCTTTCTTTTTATTTTATTTATTATTTATTTATTTATTTGGTTTATCCCTTGAGTCATTTATTTGTTGGCTCTCATCTCTACTTTTGCCCATCTTTGAGTTCCTTTGTAACACAGTGGTAGGAAGAAAGCCTATAAACTACATTTCCAAAACTTTTTTTTTAAGATTGATTGATTGATTGATTGATTTCATGAGAGACACAGAGAGAGGCAGAGACACAGGCAGAGGGAGAAGCAGGCTCCATGCAGGGAGCCCGATGTGGGACTCCATCCCAACACTCCAGGATCACACCCTGGGCTGAAGGTGGCGCTAAACTGCTGAGCCACCGGGGCTGCCCCATTTCCAAAATTCCTTTCCCAGCTGGCTTACAGTCCAACTCTGTCAGTATGAGGAAGTGGGGGAGACTGGAAAGCAGTGTCTCCGGCAAAAACATTTGTAGATGTGGGTATATTGGGGGAGGGGGGCGCTCCTAGGTTGAGATACAACAATCCCAGCAATGGTGTCTATAGCAACAAGTCTGCAGCCTCCACAGCGAGACATCCATGGCATCACATTAGTCAACTGACCTGCTTTGCTTCCCAATCAGTCCTGAATAAAGTTTATGGATGATTTATGCTCTCTATCTACACTATTTATATCTGTTTTGTTACTCTACATTTATTAAGTTACAGCATAAGGAAGAAGATGTATTCATCACCAAACATAAATTAAAGATCTTCCAATAAAGATTTTATTTACAAAAGAGAGGTCTTCTCCACTGAAGTTAATAATCTGTAAGTCCACATTTATCTCCAATCCTTTTGGTAGTGGGAAGACTTTTCCTATCAAGGGCACTGAGTGAATCTCCAGGTGTCTTTCTGTTGAGCCATAATCAATTGGGAGGTGTATATGTCAGTATCCAGCCAGAAAGAGAGCCAGTTTAGATTTTTTTTTAAGATTTATTTATTTATTTATTTATTCATTTATTCACTTATTCATTCATTCATGAGAGACACAGAGAGATGGGATCCCTGGGTGGCGCAGCGGTTTGGCGCCTGCCTTTGGCCCAGGGCACAATCCTGGAGACCCGGGATCGAATCCCACGTCAGGTTCCTGGTGCATGGAGCCTGCTTCTCCCTCTGCCTGTGTCTCTGCCTCTCTCTCTCTCTCTCTGTGACTATCATAAATAAATAAAAATTAAAAAAAAAAACTTAGACACAGAGAGAGAGAGAGAGAGAGAGGCAGAGACACAGGCAGAGGGAGAAGCAGGCCCCATGCAGGGAGCCCGATGTGGGACTCAATCCCGGGACCCCAGGATCATGCCCTGGGCTGAAGGCTGATGCTAAATCCCTGAGCCACCCAGGGATCCCCGACAGTTTAAATATTTAAAGCAGCAGGAATTTAATATAAGCAATTGGTCACAAAATTATTGGAATAGTTTAATCCTTAGAAAAGATCTGGCACAAGGAACTTTGGTGCCTTTTCTGAGCTAGTCATACTGTGTCTGTGTATCAGGGTGTCCCACTGAAAAGCATATTATGGAGGCAAGTCCTACATACATATAGATTCTTAAGTTAATACAAGTTGGGGTGATATCCATGCTTTAGAGACCCTGCAAAGTGGCACCAGACGTTCTAACCACAGCAGAGCATGCTCCAGGAGCCTCCATGACCAGCATGTTGAGCTCCGGATAACACCATCTTCCGTTCTACTCCTCCAGTGCAAGGAGTGGTAACAGTTCCCCGCAATTATTCATCTTGAGGTAATCCCTTTCTCACTCTTTTTGCATCTTCAGTTTTTCCAATAATTTTGTAACAAAGTCCCTGAATTAAATTCTCTTTGTAAAAACCTGGACTGGTTTCTGCTTTCCTGCCCGGATGCTAACTGGTCCAAACTGAACATTATTCGGTGAGTCACAATGGGATCCACAGCCGTGGAAATCAATGTGCTTATCACAAAACATACTTGAAGTTTAAGGCCTAAATTTCCTACTTGACAGGAGGTAACAAGAAGTTAACATTTGTGCCCATATCACCTCTGTTTTATTTGGGTTAGCTTTTGTGTTTTGTGTTGGTGGTGGGGTTTCTTGTGTGCGTTATTATTATTAAAATAATAAACAAGGGATTTGTGCTAGTTATATTTATATACGTGGGCTAATCTGAAACTGGTTCTGTCATTCTATCAGAAGCAGCGTCATTCTTGGAACCTATTGCTCTCTTTCTTGTTCAAGGGCCACATGACCACTCTGTCATATTTTTTTCTGCTATGTATTTGCATCCTTTTCCTCTGTAACTTGCTCGTTTTTTAATGCAACTCTCTATGCTTTTCTTATTTCATGACTTTTCCACATTTTATTTATTTCCTCAGAATTTAGTTTCCACCTGCCCCCTGTAACTCCAACTCTGTTGGATCCCATCTTTCTCAATTTGAATTCTAGAAGAAGTAAATCTCATTGGCCTAGCACCTCTCTTTGCCAAGCAATGTGAGAGGCCTTTAATTATGCTGCAGATTGACTACCCCTGGGTCAGAGTCTATCTGTGGCCCAAGCAACTATGCCCTGGGGTAGGAAGAGGGGTACTAATTACAGGATCTAAATAAAGCCCAAAGGCTCCTTTCTCATGGAAGGGACAAAAACAATGTTGACATGCCCAAGGTAAGTCTCAAAACAAAGTCTCAAACATACCTTTCCTGCCTCACATTCACAACCACACAGAGCCCAAGTTGAAAGCTATGATTTTGTTGTGTTTTTTTTTTTTTCTCCTTTAGGACTGACATGGTGACATGAATAAAATTCTCCTAAAATGGAGGCAGATAGCAATTACTTTCTCTGAGCCATTAAACATGTTAGGAAATGTCCTGGACCTCATATCTCAGCAAACATGACCTTGATGGCAGGTTTCAGAAGATGTTAGGCAGTGTGGAATAGTAAAAACAAACAAAATGGATGTTCATTTGTTTTGTTTCTTAAATTCCACATATGAATGAAATTATATAGTATTTGTCTTTCTCTGACTGGCTTGTTTTGCTTGACATAGTACACTCTAGCTCCATCCATACACATACACAATGGGATATTATATATATATAAGGACATATATATATATATATGGGATATGTATATATAAATGGAATTATATCTAAATGTTATATATATACACAGGCATACACAATGGAATATTATTCATCTGTAAACAAAAAAATAATGAAAGCTTTCCATGTACAATGACATGGGTGGAGCTAGAGTGCACAAACATCAGGGAGAAAATAAGAGAGGAAAATCAAGAAATAGACTCTTAACTATAGAGAAAAAACTGAGTTACCAGAGGGGAGGTGGGCAGGGGGATGGGTTGAATAGGTTCAAAGAGTGTACTTGTGATGAGCACTGGGTGTTGTATGAAAGTGTTGAATCACCTGAAATTAATATTATACTGTATGCTAACTAATTGGGATTTAAATAAAAACTTTAGAAAATAATCTTCTGAACTATATAGCAGTTACCCCCACTGATGCTCAAATCTTAATTTAAAGGGGAGACATTTCAATATATATTTTACATGCAGGTAAGGGTCTCATGTTGGATCAACTTATAAAAATGAACAGCACCATGCTTAGAATATAGGCATGATATCCTAAAGATCTTTTAAAAGAGCTCTGCCAAAATAAAGCAACTGATTAAATTCATTCAATTGATTATTTTTAAAAGTTTTAGAAGATCAGAAGAAATCTAGATGTGCAGGATTGTATGTAGACAGTTCAGCTGGCCCACCTATACCTCTCCTCTTTGTCGTTCCTTCCTGCCACCTTATTTCTCTCAGGTTCTTTCCCTTGATCTGTAGCCATATCTACAACCTCTTCCTTTTCTCATACCCACTAGTGTACCCCTCATGTCACTCCCACATAGCCATTCTTACCTTCTGGACTGCCTTAGCCTTTCCCTTCTTTTCCTTTGATTTCTGTTTTTCTGCTCTTTGCCCCACCCAGTGGCTGGTTTGTGATACAAAAGTATTAGGGGATGATTGAAAACCTCAGAGCTGTTCCCACGAATGTGGAGACGATCAATCTGGCACTTGTTCATGTTTTAAATACAGCTTCTGGATGAGGTCAGAAGAGACCTTTTTAAAGATACTGATTGACACTCGAAAACTTAAAAGCTGAAATCTTATTCAGGGCCTGGACTCCATTTCTTGTCTTGATTTAAAGGATCTTTGTTTTGTTCTTCTTCTGTGTTCTCTCCATTAGGATTTCACTTACACAAATAAATATTTCAAAAATCCACAGTAAAGATCTTGAGGCTGTTTTTCAATTCTACATGCCTCTTTCCCTCCAACTCAAGGCTACCATCCATTTTTTTTTTTTTTTAGAAAAAATTCTGATTTCTTACCCTGCTCAGAAGAATAAAGGGTCTTTGTTCATTTTCAATATTTTTCTCTGATTTTAATCAATATTTGATTTTTTTTTTCTTCTCACTTGCCTTCATCCCTCTCCCTGAACATCGACATATCCTGTTCATTATCTCCTTTTTTTTTTTTTAATCCAAAGAGAAAAGGTGGCTGTTTTTGCAAGCAATGTAAATCCAACTTCCTGGTCATTCAATTGAGATCAATTTCCGCCTGGGAGACTGAACATACTATATCCATGAGGCGTGCAACATCTGTCAATAGGAATGAGATCGGCAATCTGTAAAGCAGCAAACAGCCAGCACATGGACCAATGCCACAGACAGGCCCACTGGGAAGCCAGCCCCTACCTGCTGCTTCCCCACTATTCCAGGAACACAGGGTATTTACATGTTCTGCAAACCCCAGAAATTATGCCCATAATCCAAACATAAAAATTCATTAGGTAAATAAAAAACAATGACCCCTGCCTAGAAAAGGATTTTCACCAAAGTGACTTTGTGTTTTGTCAATACGCACTGTTATTTCTAGAGTGGCAGGTTGGAGCAAAAGGAAAGAAGGGAAGAAGAATGGCCAGTGTGTGGACAAGATTTGGGCAAAGAACCTCTTCATAGAGAGCAGAAAGTCTGGGTAGTTCCATTTAAAGGATAAAGATAAGGGATCGGGCTGCCTTGATTTCTGGTTTATGCCCTGCAAAAATCTCTTGCTTGGGGCTCCCTGGACAAATCACTTAAATAAAAAGCAACGATCAAGCACTTAGAAACCTGTGATTGTATACAAAGACCTCATATTCATTTATCTCTTCATTCATTCTGATATTATTTATTGTGAACTTACTACACAGCAGACACTGTCCTAGACACTAGAGATAATGAACAAAACAGGGATAATCCCTGCCTTCATGGCAATTATGGTTGGCCCCTGAGTCACATGGGTGTTAGGGGAGACTACCTCTCAGACCTCTCGCAGTCAAAACCCCACATATAACTTTTGACTCCCAAAAAACTGACTACTAATAGCCTACTATTGACTGGAAGCATTACCACTGCCATAAAAGGTCGATTAACACATTTTGTATGTTACATGTTATACATACTGTATTATTACAATAAAGTAACCAGAGAAAAGAAAAGAAAATGTTATTAAGAAAGTCATAAGAAAGATAATATACACTTACAGTACTGTGTGTATTTATAAAAAAAATCCACATGTAAGTGGAGCCACACAGTTCAAATTTGTGTTGTTTCAAGGGTCAACTGAATATTCTTACAAAGAAGACAAACAATAAATAAAAAATTACAAAAATATTGTTTCACACATGTTCCACAAAGGGGGAAAAAGCAAAGTAAGCAGAGAACAACAGCGTCAGGGTAGTTACTTGAGACAAGGTTGTAAAAAAAACCCTCTGTGGCACATGAGTAATGAATGGAGGGAACCATGTACCTCTCTAGGGGAAAAACATTTCATAAATAGGACTAGAAAGGGTGTATGTACTTGTTGCATGCAGCAGCTGTAAGAAATAAGTATGAATGAGTGTGGAAAAGAGTGGAAAAAAGGGTAAAATGTTTAGGGAACAAATGAGAGCCTTCCTGGCCCTGATAGAGTTTGGATTTTATCCTGATGGTATTGAGAAACCATAAAATATCAGCATCAAGGCACTGAGATAATGATGATGGTAATCACAGAGTCATACTTGCCAGACCTTGTTCCATTTCTGTAAAATGGAGCCATATGACAGCCCTACCCCCTGGATTTTTAGGATAATTAACTGATATTGCATGCAAAGCACTTGAAATAGTGCTCAGTAAGAGTACTACAGTTATTATTATGGTCATCAGGGACCAGGCTATTTGTGCTCACCACTTCAACCCCATTTTGGCCCCCAAGTACATTTCCAATACAAGTATTTTAATCAGAATTATGCTAACATCCGTACATTTTTGTGGAGAAAGTATTTTTCCAGCGAGCTCCATTAAGCCAATTTAATTCCTTGATCAATGTTCCATATTCCACAATTTAATCATTTGTAATTTTTTTCCCATTTTCATTAGCATTATTTCTTTTCCATTTCAATTTTACAGCAAGATTGAAGTATCTCAGAGGTTTAAATGATGGAGTCAAACGGTAGTTTCAATTTGGTATGGTTAAAATATCCTGCTGCTTAAGAATCCTGAGGCTCAAGGAGGTTAACTGATTTTTCCAAAGACATACAGCTAGTTATCAACAGAGATGAGATTCCAACCTAAATCTAACTCTAGTACCATTGTCTTTCACCACAACACTTTTATAGGAAAGAGAGGAAAAAGGAGAGAAAATAATAACACTAATACCTACCTATAAGGGTCAACATGAGGCTTAATGTAATATAGAAGAAAACACTTTTGCAAACTATGAAGCAGTATGTTATTGCTAGTAATAACAATAAAAGTAAGACCCATTTCTGATCTAGAAAAGCACGGTGAATAAGTTCATTCTCAGCTGAGTGCATTCAGTTAGATCGGTGAATTTCATTTCCTAAAGGTTTTCATTTGTCAAACACATCACAGACCCACTTCAGCATGTCATAAGAACCTCCATCAAGGAGGAGGATAGATTTGGGAACCTGTTTGGATTGGCTCAAGATGAGTCTAAAAACAATTGACTACAGTGGCAGAGATGGTCTTTGAGAAGATCTAGAGATCTAAAACAATTTCAATTAACACTTTAAAGTCCAATTGGGACCCATTGTCTGTTAAAGAAGATCTCATTCAAAGAATTTAGCATCATGACTTTGGGAAGATGATAGTTCTTGACATAAGGGCCATTCAATAGTCCTTCTCTGAGTACTTAATATCTTGAGACACTGCACTAGAGGCCAATGGTATAAAAAGACTCAGCCTCAAGAAGCTCACCACTTCCTAGGAATGATAGTCATGCTAAAAAAAATCCCAAGCATGATACAGTATCAAAGCCATGATGGAGGCATGGAGAAGGAACAACAATCCCAATATGAGAAGACTTCCTGTAGGAAGTAATAATTTTCAAGGAAATAGAGAAGTAATCAGACAGGGCAGAGAGAACATTCCAGGTAAATAAATTACACATGCCAAGGGATAGTGGTGGAAGAGAATGGTGCCACTGAGAGAGCATATGTCATGGCTTTAGTGCAGAGGGAAGGAAGCAGGAGATGGCTCAGATCTAGAGACTGAACAGGTGAGGCAAACAATGATTCAAGTACAGAGGGAATGGACAAGACAGAGAATGGCTCAGGTGCAGAGGGAGTAGGCAGGTGAGGCAGGGAAGAGGCTGAGTGCAGGATGCTGCAAGACAGGGTGGAGGCCACAGAGAAGAAGACTCCTGTCTTAGGGAAGTAGACTGGCAGAGACTAGATCTGATCAAAATCTACTGCAGACACCAAACTATGAGACAGTAATCAAGACTAAAGGTCAATTTGATGAGAATGGGTGAGTTAGATAAAGTAAATGTTGCAAATGCTCCCAGACTGACCAGAAAACTAAATCCATCCCTAGACACTGGGAAAATGAGGCCAGAGTTGCTATTTGTTCCTGGAGGCCATTCTGTCGGGCACAGTCTCCCAAGGGGTATTCTAGGACTGAGAGGGATTGAGACACCAGGTAATAGACTTCTTGAAATGCAACTGGACTAGGGCCGGGACAGCTAGGAGTTGTAAGGTTTATACCCAGTAGTATGTAGGGCTCTTGGAGACACAGGTTTTTGCTGACTTATTAATAGTAACACTTACCACTTGCTAAACTCCTTTTATTCACTTTTCACTTTGAGTCTGTGAAGTAGCTGTTATTATTTCTGTTCTGTGGATGAGAAAATTGAGGCACTATAACTTGCCTGAAGTGAATTCAATGAGGTTCCTGGAAAAGTGTCCATGTCCCAAACTTCAGACTCTGTGAACATTACTTCCTATTGGAAAATAGTCAATATTATCTTATATGGTAAAAGATGAGTTTATGATAAGGATCTTGAGAGAATAAGCTTATCCTGGATTATCCCAGGGGGGCTTAAATACAGTCACATGTATCATTAGAAGATAGGTACACAAAAGAGGAGACATGCAAAGAAGAAGAAGAGGTAAGGTGACCACAGAGTCAAGGATTGGAATGATGTGGCCATGAGCTAAGGAATGTTGGGCAGCCACCAGAAGTTGAAAGAGGCAAGGGATGGAGTCTTCCTCAGAACCCGTCAGAGGCGAGGCTCTGCCAACACACTGATATCAACATTTTAGCCTCCAGAATTGTGAAAGAATAAATTTCTGTTTTTCTTTTTTTTTAAGTTTTATTTATTTATTCATGAGAGACACAGAGACAGAAGGAAAGATATAGGCAGATGGAGGAGAAGCAGGCTTCATGCAGGGAGCCTGATGTGGGGCCCTATCCTGGGATGTGGAGATCACAGCCTGAACCAAAGGCAGATGTTCAACCACTGAACCACCCGGCCCTCCCAATTTCTGTTGTTTTAAACCACTAAGATCATCATAATTTGTTACAGCAGCCACGTGAAACCCATATATTGCCCAAGATCACAGTCCTGAAGTTAGAGCTGGCATTCAGACCTCAATCCCTCAAACTCCAGAGCTCTTGATTTCTCTCAGACCTCACCACTCTATAATAGCACTAAACTGATTCAAAGTTTCTACAGAAAAAAATGGAAAATGGTGCTTTTGGAAGCAGAATCTTGTGGAGATTGACTAGCAGGGCTGGTGTCTGTTATGCTGGACTTGGGCACCAAGCAGCTGCAACTTGGCAGCAAACTAGGAAGGAGAACTGAAGGTGGAGGCAGGGGCAGAGGCTTGGAGGTCAACCCAGACTATATGGCTAAGGTGGGATGAAAGTCAAAGAAGCAGGTCAAGTATGCCAGAGCTGGGATACCATGGAGCTGCTGGGAGTCATCTTATTAAATCTTTATCAATAAACAGGCAAAATACACATGTGTTCAAGGTTCCAACAGTGCCATAAAACCACAAAATAAATTGGAGGTGACATGAGGGTAGAGAAAAATTTGCTATTTTCTTTTTTCTCCCCCCAACATCAAAACAATCACCATGAGTAAAATCGGAAGTTTGTCAGACTTCCTTACAAAGTTTTTTTTTTTTAATTTCAATTATAGGTACCTGCAATACCATAATTCTTTTTGGTATCAATCCATTCTTGCATTACAACTACAGAAGGAAGAATTAGGAAATGGTGTCCAACACCCATGTCTCCACCCCAGGGAGGCTGGGAGGAGGGAAGAAGGTCCATCCGTTGTGGTCCTGGGACCAAGCAAGGTGGGGGGGTGGAGGAGGAGTCTGTGCCCACACTCATGATGTGTGTCTGATTCCAGTCTGAATGGGGCTGAGATTAAGCAGGCTCAAATAGATAAAACAGGCCCACAAGTTTGTAGGTATGCAGAAGCAAGTATGTGAAGCCAATAATATTCATTTGCTAGGGCTGCCAGGACAACAAACCACCAACCAGGTGGCTTAAACAACCAAAATGAATTTTCTTGCAGTTCTTGCCATGGGCTCCATGGTCACAGAAGCACAAAAAACATGACTGCTTTTGCTCTCAGGACCCACCTTCGGTTCATCTGTACCTTCTGATTTAATTTCTGCTTTTGGAATCATTTAATGTTCACTGGTTGCTGCAGCATTTATATTTAGATCTTGATCTAAAGCAAGGCTGGAAGTTCAAGATCAAGGTGCTGGCAGGGTGGGTTTCCTGGAAGGCCTCTCTCTGTGGCCTGCAAGAAGCTGCCCTCTTACAGCTCATCCTCTTGTGCATGAGGATGCATCTCCCTATTCTTATAAGGACACCAGTCATACTGGACTAGGTCCTTCCCAACCACTTCATTTTAATTTATTCACCCTGTTAAAGGCCCCCTTTTAAATAGAGTCACATTCTGAGGTACTGTGGGTTAGGGCTTCAGTATATGAATTTGTAGGGGGAAGACAAAATGCATCCTATAACCCCAGAAAACAGAGGTCAGTGTGGCTTGACAAACTGGACAGCAGAAGCAGTAAGTTACAAGACACAAAGCACAAGGAAGTCTGAACACTTCTGAGAGGGGAAGATAATGTAGCAGAGAATATCCAAAACCCAAATTTTACATTCTCTCAACAAAAGTTGACTAATATGGATGTTTTTACTTAAATAAAAACACTGGAATTAATATCCTGTATCCCAAAGCTCCCAATTTATAAAATGGGTTTCATGGACAATAGTGAGAAATAACAAACCTTGAGTACTTACTGTGTGTGAGGCATTATGCCAGGTACTTTCTGTATATTCACTATTTAACCCTCTGATATAGGGATTTCTCTGATCCTCACCTGAGACATGAGATAACAAAGGCACAGAGGGGTGAAGGAACTCCCCCAGCGTCACATGGCCAAAAGAGGTGGAGCTCTTATTTGAATTTAGGCAGTTCAACCCAAGAGCCGCTGTGTTCAAGGACTACCCAATACTGACAGAAGATGTTGTGTCAGAGAAGCTGCAGGATCAGTGAGACCTGGGTTTGAAATAAGCTTTGGCACTAATCTGTAATTTGGTCTTGAACCAATTGTTTAACTTCCAAGAGCTTTAGTTTCTTAATTGTGTAATGAGAATAATACCTCTCTCTCAAGGTTATTACAAGGAAAATATAAAATCGTAATAACATATAAAGTAATGTCACATACATGTCAGGAATATTCTAAAGACTCTGTATATACTACCTCAATTAATCCTTTTGTCAACTCCATAAATTCATGTTCTATTATTATCTGCACTTTAAAAATGAGGAGACTGATGGGGCACCTGGGTGGCTCAGTCGGTTAAGTGTCTGCCTTTGGCTCAGGTCATGATCCCAGGATACTGGGATCGAGCCCCATGTTGGATTCCCTACTCAGCGAGTGTCTACTTTTCCCTCTCCCTCTGCCCCATCCCCCAGCTTGTGCTCTCTCTCTCTCTCTCTCTCTCAAATAAATAAAATCTTTTTTTTTAATAAATGAGGAGACTGAGATAGAGGTTAACTAAGTCTATATGGCCAGTAAATGACAGAGTTGGGGGGTAAAACCAACCATATCAAATCCAGAATTCTCACCCCTAGTCTCCTCATGTAAGACTAAGGAAGAGGTCAGCAAATAGGAGTTACCACTACTGCTGCCACTACCGTACTATTACTAATTTTATTATACTCTCACTATTATCATTCAAACACATGTAATTTGGAGACATAGAAGTATTAGATTCCCTGGGTATTCAATTTATGGTCAGGGACAAATTGAAACATGAGGACTAGTATTTTCCAATATTTGTTCGACATTTACACAGAGGAGAATCCGAATGCTCAGCTAAGGAGGATGGAGAAGTAGAACCAACATCATCACTCAACCTTGCCTCTGTTGTCAGAGCAAACTTCTCTCTGGTTCCAAAGTTGCATAACCCAGCAAGGAAGGGAAAAGTGAATCCATTATCGGAGGTGGTGTCTCACCTGTCTGTTGGTTCTTGCTCATGATCCTCCCAAGTGCCTTAGTCATCTTCCTTCCTTCTGCTATTGCAGAAGATGAAGCTGAAAGTTGATGAAGGATATCTTCAGCCTAGGCTTCCAGAGACAATCACAATATATCTAAACAAGGGAGAGGAAGAACAGCATTCAAGACTACTATACATTGCGCATGGCCTATCTTTAGATGGGAGATACTCTCTGAATCTCTAGTGAAGTTATATAATTCATCTGATTATATAGAAGAACACTGAGGCAAAGCTCTGGAGGTTGGGTACTAGCAGGTAAAGAGGCCAAAATGGAAGATTGGACTGGAATGTCCTAACCATTGGCAATATATATATATATATATATACATATATATATATATATATATATTTTTTTTTTTAATGTTAGCTGTGATCACTTTGACCAAGGAATTAGAAGCCATTATTTCATATCATGGAAGTTTTGCAAAATCTTCCCATCTACTTATTTCACTTGCTCAAGGAAAGGAAGGCTTGAAGCAACCGGATGGCAGAGACTGCCCATATCCCTTTCAAGGCCTGAATGGTACCAATGTCAAGGCCGTCAGCAAAGCCTAATTGAGTGCAGTTTTCATAATGTGGATTTGGCACCGATTGCATCATGATAGGCAGCGCATGCTTGATCGGAGTGACTACAAAGACTCGAATCATGTCTCTCTCTGAATGTTGTGGGGCTTACTCACAAAGGGAATTCATCCTAAAATTAGAAACCTTTCTGAACTGAACATGCTATAAATTAAAGATCTCTTTTACTTCCAGGCATTCAGAAATTAATTCTCATGTGCTCAAGTATTTTCATGTGTATGCTACATTATAAAATAAAAAAAATGATTTTTACTAATTTAGCTTATTTGGCTTATTAGTACCAATTTTCTATTAATGAACACTAGGCTACATACTCCTTGTGGGCAAGGAATGCATTAAGTTCTCTGTATCCTGAGGGACCCACACATAGTAGATGCTCATTAAATGTTCATTGGATGAAAGGAGGAATGATTTGGTCTTTTATTTTATATGTACTATATTTCAAAGTGGTCAAATTATAATCTTTATAAAATATTGCTAAGCAGACTTTCCATGAAGTTGTATTTTGCCCTGAGCTACATTTCATCCTTTCCGGATTTCCAAACAGTAAACTTTTCATAGAATTTATATAGCAGCTTCAAAATATCACTATTGAATTCACTTTTATTTCCACAGTGTCCTTTGTGGTCTAAAGATGTAGTGACTGAAGTCACGAGGACCCCCAAATTGAGCCTATGATGAACACTTCGGTGGTAAAATGAGCATCTCCAGCATGTTTCCTGCCGATGTAAAGTCCTGCTCCGTGGCCCTGCAAGCCTGGCGTTGCTCCTCAGGAAAGGGTTAAGGCAGCATTTGTTCTCAGAGCATTTTGTTTTCCCCAAGACCTCCATTACTGTTATAAATTTTTCAGTGTGGCTTTTATGTAAATGTAGCAAGAAAAGCAAGACAGAAAAATTTATTTGTAAGCTTTAGGGGGAGAAATAAGGAATCTGAGGATGTTTATTGAAAATAAATGAATATGGAATGTAGAATAGAGGCCAAAGAAGAACTGAATATTTTGTCTTAAGTACCACAGGAGCAAACCCCTAGAGGGGCAGAAAGAGGCCGAGGATGACTGTTTCAAGGGCAGCCAGGCATGCGCTGCCTCCTCCAGCTCCAGTCTCATGCACGCAGAGAAATCATGGACCCCACCAAAAAACAGATCCTGGCCTGGTGGTCAGAAAGCCTTGAATTTGAGTCCTCCTTGGTGCCATCCTGCTGTGTGTCCCAAAGCAGCTCATTTACTACCTCCGCGGTCCTCCTACCTCTCCATCTGCCATAGAGAAATCTTCACAGCCTGCCCCCACTTCTGATAGGTTGCTGCTTTCTTTATTCTCAATTAGGTTCTTTGAGAGGAGGAACTAGGTATATTATTCATATCTGTGCAGCCTGGGACTTCACACGTAGCAGGTCATTAATACATTATGTTATAGGAAGGAATTTATTAAAAACCTTTATGCATGAGGTCCTTTGTCAAGCACACTATGTTTTAAAATATAGCTTTTATTATGACTCAGGTATAGTGAGGCCAACAGATTGGATGGTTGTCATTGAAAAGATAATTTGTTACTCACAGATCCCAAGGGGTGAGGGGATTGGAGGCTGAAGCCACTCTGGGGGAAGCCACAGTGGAAGGACAAAGATGGAGAGGCAAAGGGAGGAGGGGAAAATGTAGGCAAGAGCCGTAATTGTCATTTCCACTAGAAAGAATGGACAAGGCAGGGTAAACAGATTTAAGATTGACTAGTTTGAAGAACTTCAGAGGTTCTGGATCACAGGGGCCGTCCCTACATGTCTGACACCTGGCTCTGGAGTGATTAGGTTAGAGGAATTGTGGTCTAGAATGGGAGAGCCTAATGAAGGAAGTGGTTGAGGGTATGGGCTCTGGATTGTTTGGTCTGTCTATGAAAGGTTACTCGGGATTAGCGAACCCTGCGAGGTTTCTGTATTTGCATAATACATTAGTATTATGTACTATGTATAAATGTATAAATACATTGCAAAATACATGGGAGCACAAGCTCCCATACTCAGGAAGGCCCCAGGATGTTGAAACATTAGATAATAGAAGATATGGTTAATATATTAATTCTGTATATTGTATATATTCTTTTAAGATGAAACTGAGCCCAGTCACATAGTAAGTGGAAAAGCCAGGATTCATAACTGTGTCTGTTTGAACCCAAAGTGAGTGTTTTTCTAACGCTGACATGCCGCCTCCAGCATTTCCTCTTATCAGCTTGGATTGCTATATATCTCTCGTAGCTACATGCCCAGGGTTAAGAAAAACACACACACACACATTCACACTCAATCACATACAGTTTAGAATTTATAGACCAGCAAGATATGATAATAACCCAAACTCTAGATTCAAATGATGGAAAGAAGACTGACAAGGGAGTGAAGTCCTTTAGTTTTTACTTCTGTCACCCAATCCAATAAGTTGTGAGACCTTTAAATGACACTTGGTTCAGAGAGGCTGAGCACATTCCTTTACAAACAGTAGGTAGTCAATAAATATTTGCCAAATTGATTTAGGTCTCAGTTTTCTTACCAGTCATAGGAAGGAGTCAAAACAGGTGAGTTTCAGGGTAAATTTTTTTTTTTTAGTTTCAGGGTAATTTACATTATTAAAAATAATGAACCTCTGACATTGTGCAGTGCCAGAAAAGGCTACTACTGAGATTCTGAAAGATTTGAGCAAGAATTCCATTATCTCCTCTAAGTTATTTCCCTCTCTGTGCTCCTAGACCAGCAAGATTTGGTCAGCTTGGGTTCTCCAGCCCAGAGTTCATGACTGCGACGTGCCAGAAAGCCTGGGCCCCCTTATGAGTGAGCCACTTGGACAGGTGGGCATCCGGGGGTTCGGTCTCACCCAGCGTCCAAAAGCCTGCTTCTGTAAGAAGCAGTCTTGTTAGCGAAGTGATTACAGGAAGTCATTTGGCACCGAGCAGTCCTGTTGAGTCATCACTCTTGTTCTCGTACAAGACTGGATTTTTCCTTCTTTTAATTAAAAAAAGAAACTGGCATTCCATAAATAACATCATCGGTGATGCAAAGAAAAGAAGGCACAAAGGAAAAAGACACAGCAAGAACCTAACCCTAGTATGACTTGTCCTCCTTCAACTGCCTCCTTGTCCTCTGTTCACACCTCCCTCAATACTGCTGCTGGGCGGTCCCCCACTGAGGGTGCCCTGCCCCTGGCGATGCAGTGGAGAGACACAATCTGTATCATGGAGGATAAGAGACACCTCGTTTGTATCCCATATTCACAGATAGCAGACGGACAAGGCCATTGATCATTCGAGTTGGAACTCGGGCCATCTTTGTTATATCATGAGGATGGCTACAGAGACAGAGCAAAGGATAAGAAGTAAGAGACTGAGGTTGGATGTTTTATTGCTGTTGAGGAGTCACCATGACATAAGTGAGTGTACAAAGCCCCAGAGTTTTCTCATGGCTTTGCTCTTGCTTTTACCATGTGACTTTGGGCAGAAACCTTCACCATTCTGAGCTTTGTTCTTCTTACCCATGACAAAGAAGGTTAATCCTGATTCTTTCCCATGTCCTGTTCACAGATACTCTTTGATCATCTCCTGTGCTCAACTTGGGGCTAACTGCTTCTTTGGGGGGAAATCATGGCCCTGAGGGCATGGAGTCTATTCATTGAGATCTTCTGCATTTTCCAGATGACACAGTGAGCCGTAGACCGAAGCTGCTCCCTCCAAAGAATGTGGATGATTCAGAAGCCCTTCCAGATTTCATGGTCTGTTTTGTTTTGGGAAGGTGACTTTGTTAATTCTCTTGGGCTCCTGGAAATGTCTTGCAAAAGCATCTTATTAGATCATTTAATCTTTTTAAAGAAATTAAATGTTCTAATAATAGAATCATAGGTAGAATTCTGATACATGAAATCATCAAAAGAGAAGCTGCTGTGGTTGGAGTTGAGACAGCATGCCTGCAGCTTCCTGCTTGGGTTGCCTCTCCCCTCCCTGGGCACCTTTCTTTTTCCTCAGGCACTGTAGAGCACAGTTTGAAAATACTATTCTCTTACCTTTCTGAGAGACTTGGAAGTTGAAAAGTTTCCAAAAAAAAAGTAGGGCCTGGACATCGGAAAAAGAATGAGTTAGAGCAGAGTATATTGTTTTCAGCCTGTGTCCCTATCTTTTGTTTTTCTATATTGGTGGAGACCTATATCACATGTAGACTGTGGTTCACAGGACCTCCAAATGAGCCAAGGGCCCAGGAACCAAGCAGTGGAAGAACACCAGGGGATCTCTCCATGAGCCTTGGGCAGAGGTCTAGACATTCCTCCAATTTAACTCTTGACTCTCACATGGTGCGAGCAAAGCAACAAAATGAAACTCCAGCCTTAGTTTTATTGAGAAAATGGCTGGGGAGCTACTTGGGGTGGGGGAGAGGGGTGGGGCGAGGGTTTGGGGGGAAGGGGTGGGTAGCTTGCAGGTATGAGAACAAACACATTTCCTACACTCTGAGTTCTTTGTGGGCAGGATTAATGTCGACTTCATCATTGTAAACCCCACAGTTCCCAGGAAAGATATATGTAGTAAGGAAACAATAAATAGTACTGATGGAAAAAAGGAATAAACAGTTAATTGCAATGTTGTGTTAGAACATATTACAGAAACCAGCAAATACAGGTGGTATCAACCCACAGGGTTAAAAAACAATGTACCATAAAATTACAAAATTGAGACCATGACATATTTACTTTCAAATGCCAACATTCTGCATAGTGTCTAGCCCACGGTAGGCTGTTTTAGATAGGCTGGTTTTGGTGGTCTTTAATGATACTTTCTGAATTCTTCTGCTGTCCAGCTTCTAGACACATGATAGGGTTGTACTTTTTAGCCTTGACTAGGGCCATATGGCCACGTCTGACCAATGAGTTATTGGTAGGAGTGAGGTCTGGCTGGCTGCTTGTTTAATGGCTAATGAAAACCCTCTAGGGATCTTTTTGCTCCTTCAGAGTAACCAGGATGATCCAAACGGTGGATGTTCCATGTGGCCAGGCCCCAGAGCGAGAGTGAAAAAGTAAGAACAATATGGGAATATATCCCTCAGAAAAGCCCCCAAAGATTAAATAGCATGGATAAGAAACAAACATTTATGGTTTAGACCACGGAGTTAAAAAAAAAATCATAACCTAGCTTATCCTAATTGATGTAACCAAGCAATAATAATAAGTAGATCCAAACACTAAATGGCTTAATAGCTTAGAAGTTTAATTTTTGATTTTTGCTCACTAACTGTGCCAGATTGGTGAGGAAAAGTGGAGGGCACACTGGTCCACACAGTTATTCACCACTGAGGTTGATGGCCACTTTGCCTTATTAAACCCATAGTTTTCAAGGTCACTCAAGGGCCTCTCCATCCACGTCATACCATATTAAAATCTAGTCATTTGGTCACACCTAATTGCAAAGGATGCAGAAAATGTATAGCTACACCCAGGAATATGCAGTGGATTTGGGTAAATAGTCAACAGTCTCTGACACATTGGTACCCTATATGTATTTGTTGAATAACTTAGTGCAAAATGCATAAAGCCAAAAGAATGTCTACACTGATAAGAGGATTTTTTGAGTTTACTGACCAGTGAATCATTTGACCTGAGTAAATATGTATAAAACCACTGATGGTTTTGAAGTGCCCTTCAAAGTTCCCTAACCTAATGTGTAAGTTTCTACTTTTCTGAACCCAACTGGTATTTCTGCAAATGCCCTATCACCTAGAGTGATATTTGAAATAGTTAACCTACACAGCAGAGGCTCCAACCAGTCAGAATAGACTTTTCCTAATCACTCAGTATGGGTGCCAATCATCAATTACTGGTGGGCCAGTCATTTCAAGGGAACACGCACTTTATCTCTGACTCTAGCTGCAGTCACCACATTGTCCAAAACAAAGGTGAGGGTCAGAACATGTGGTCTAACGAGCGATAAGGTCTAAAGATTAAATCATACAGATATTAAAAGCATTCTACTAAGAAAAAAGAAGCACAGCTACATGAAATTAACTGTCCAGAAAAATCTAGGTGAACACTCATCAGGTTAATACTGGGAATTAGAATCTTCATAACTCCTCAAACACACACCATGCCATAAGGAAGTTGTAAACCAAAGGTTATGGGGCCAGAGGGAGTCAGAGAAGACTTCATAGGACAGGCTACTTTGGAAAGAAAGCCATATTTTGACAATCAGAGATTGGTGATGATGAGAAGGAATTTCTAAACAGAGATGCCAGCATACCGAACACTTTGTTTTTACCTTTCTTACAGCACTTATTCTAGTCTATCTTATATCAATTTTTGTGGTTATTTGTCTTACCCCATCTGCTAGATTGTGATGTCCTTACGGGGAGAGAACTCTATTCTCTCCATCTTATTTGTTTTTAACAAGGACCTAAAAATTATAGGTGTCCAGTAAGTGTCTATTGACTGGATAACAAAGGATAGAATCATTGAACAGTGAATGAAGTGAATTTAAAACACAGTATCACAGTGTGGGTGGGGACGGAACCATATCTCGGAAATCTATACTTTCACCAGTCAACCTCAGGGATTCATGCACTTAGGGGAGATGCAAACCCTTAAAAAATAAGATCTTACCTTTAAAAATAACCAGTATCCAAGGATACTCCACCCCACCACCTATATCTACTTCCTATCCTTTTGCTGCTCATTGGCTTACATCGGCCTTGGGCTCATGGGCATTTGCCTTCCTCAGCCTTTAGCCCTCCTTACTTGCCTCCTGGCTAAACTCACTCCCTTTCTCTATTCTCTGCAAACTCTAGCCTCACTGTTTTGCTTTTTCTTCTCCCTGCTTTTCTTTTACCTGGTCTTCCTACTGATCAGTGTATTTCTGGCTACCACTGGCAGCTCAGCCCAGCTACCTAATCCTTGTGGTGTTTCTGAACATATAAATTGAACTTGGTAAAATAAAATTAAGAGATGCAATTATTTGCAATTTCAAAAAGTCTTTGACTAAATTATATGCTAAGTGATTTTTTTTCCTAAAAACACATAATTAAAGAGATTTTTTTTTTTTGTAGCTAGAGAACTGGCATAGATCCAGGAATGAAAGGATTGAAATAAATGAGTATTCTGTGATGAAACGTTAATGGTAGGATCACCAAGATATTAGACTCTTGATCACTCTTATTTAAAAGTTTAGCTAATGAAGCAGAAGAGTGAATATCTAGTGAAATTTCCAAGTTTGCAGATAACAGAGAATTTCTTCATATGGGGAAAAGAAAACTCCTGTGATGTACTTGTGAAAAATGTCAGGAAGACCAAGTGGAGGTCAAAAGGTGGAGGCACATTTCCACATGAACAAGAATAAGGCAATGACTTTAGAAAAAAAAATCCATCTATACTCAAAGGACACTGGGCTCTGAGTGATCATTAGAACTTGATAAGAGGATTCAAGAGACATTGCAACCATTCCCTGAAGAGAGCCTTTGGCCTTCAGGGGCAAGAAGATATTGTAATAAGGCAGAGAACATTGTTGCAGCCTTGTCCAAACCATAAATCTTCCACTCTTGGAATCCTGGATGCAGCTCAGGCTGTCTAACCTGTCCTTATTTTATAAAAGATGAAATAATACTGCAAAGCTCCAGAGAAAACAACTAAAATTATCAACAGGATGCAATATATGAAAATGAATCAGAAAGATTAGAACCATCTGGAAAGAAAAAAAAAGTTGAGAGGGGATGTGCTATATGAATCTTTTAAAAGAGTACAGAGTGTGAAAAAAATGTGTCATATAAGGTATCCATTGACTGTACTGTGATATATATGAAGTAGGAGCTAACTCTTGAACCTTAAAAAAATGATATTGGAACCTGTAAGAAACTCAGTGTTTGTCAATACTTGATTCTGCATTGTTTCTTTTCCCAAACATTTGTGGAACACCTACTATGTGCCAAGGACTCAACTAGCCTCTTAAAACACCTGGATAAATAGAATATGACTCTGCCCTTGATGGGAAATTTAACAGAAGAGAGAGAGAGAGAGCTATAGAAAAATAGGTATGATTGCATTATCATAAGTATGTGGTAATTCAAGAAAAGAATCACTGGACTTCACGGCTGAGGTGACATTTGATCTGAGCTTTGAAGAATGAGTAAGATTATGTCATCAGACAAAGTGAAAAAGATCATTTCAGACACAGACAAAAGAGCATAAGAAAGCATGGGGATATGAAAATAGGTAGTCTATTACAGGAAGTGGGAAGTCCTGGAGGCGAACCTGCAAATTGGTCTCCAACCAAGGTAGGAGGAGCCACCTGAAGCAACCTGAGAGGTGCATGAGAGACAGAGCCACTGGAGTTTTAAGAAGGGAAATGACACAATCAGACTCACATTTCGGAAATGTAATTGGGCATTTGTTACTCTGCGGGAATAATGCAGCCAGGAAAAGAAATATGTAAGTTCAAAAGTTTTGATGAATTAATGTATAGGGAAGTAAAATAATTCACGTATCTCCCAAATCTTTTGAGGTTGACATCACCAGAATGTTAGGACAGACTAACAAATATCATGGCTTCATCCCTACCAAGCCCCAGCCAGGGCCCGACCAAGAATAAACGTACAGTTCTCCAAACCTTGATCACCTAAAACAAAGTCAGTTTGGGCTTTGCATGACCATGAGTGTTATAGAAAATTAGATGCCTCTTACAAAGAGAAGGAAGCATTGCCCTTTTTTGTCTTTAAACTTTTGTGAACTTGAGTGGCTTTTGCCTAGCCAGACAATGTCACCTGTGAGATGTCACATGGATATGTGGCTGCTGTCCAAGCCTGTCAAAAGTGCAGCAAATACAAGTGCAACAAAGTTATGATTCTTAAAAAAAGCATCTACTATAGGACAAAGAGGCTGATACAAGGGTACAGAGCAAAATCATCTGGCTACTAACTCAGGACCAGTTTTTAAAACGTAGAACACATTCCTGTATTTAGGATGGAATGTAATGGATCCTGGGTGTGCTCATGTTTGCCAGAATGGGTGGTGCTTTTACCTGGGTGAAATGGAAGCTGGAAAGAACCAAAGGATTTTCATCTCCTGAAGGAGAGATTTGCCTTTAAGGGTTTTCATACTCAGATTGTGGTTGGAGGATGGATTGGTAAAAGAGTGTTTTTGAGGAAATTTTAGAAGGGGAGCTTACACCAAGATCAATGATGAATCATGGAGCACATGAGTGAGATCCCGATGAAACCAGGAAACTGTTCTCAGAGAGAGAAAAAAAATATTGGTTTGTGACTCACCTATCTCGTAATAGTATTTTTTCTATTTATAGCTTACATAATGCTTTCACAGAGAGGTTTTCATCCTTACACTTTTATTATAATCCCCATTTTACAGATAGATAAGCTTAAAACTCCGTGAGGTCAATGGCTCAGCCAAGTTTGTACAACAGATTACTTAGCAGCAGAACTGGAATTAAAGAGCAGATCTTCTGAGTCCCAACTTTGTCCCCTTCCTTCTGTACTACAGTCACTGTTGTATGAGACATCTCTGGTTCCTCATATCACTGGGAACTCAAGAAGAGAGGCCTAGTTGTGTATCCCTGCTAATATGTCTCAGTATGAATAAGGAGTGGTAACAGGAGAAATCTCCTATTTCTTGAGCTGAGAGCTGATGGAGAACCTTTGAAGGTTCTCAGGTGGCAGCAACAGAGCTAGAACCAAAGCCTCAGAGTGTCTTGAAATTCCTGAAGAATGAAATCTTAAATACTCTTTCTTTGTCCCGGAAATTGTAGGCTGAGACCTACAGCTGCCTCATTTTGACAAAGCACACTACTAATCTCAGAGCACATTCATTAGTCACCCTACAGCCCCCAAGAGACAGGGAAAGGACATTCTATCAGCAGGGAAATCACAGCTAACATATGAAGTAGGTGATCCAGCATCACCTAGAAGATCTTTGATGGAGAAAAGAATATATCATTAATACCCTACAACAGCTAGATCTCTATCCAGAACTTCTTGTCTGTGTCATTCCTTACGCTATGTGCTGTTCTGGAATACTGTACGCACCACTGAATGCTTGCAGAAGAACTAAATAAGTAAGTAAATGGCCAAGAGTGTCAGATAGTTGCCCCCTGTAGAAGGCCAGGGGGTAGGCCTGCAATGGTAACCAATGAATATAACAATCAATTGTTATCAGCAGATAAGTTTTAACAGGGCTAGACACTAATATCATTTAAAGTGAAAGCAGCACTAATTTCCTTTTATTTTGTGATAATAGACTCAATGACACCAGCTACCATGGGGCACCCTTTAGTGCAGAGCAGTTCTCCACATTGAGAAAGGGGACATTTACAAGCTACTCTGAACAGTCACTGCTCTGTCTATACATTTGTACTGAGAGCTTTCAGTGCATTTAAATTGCTTTTTGCAGCAGTCCAAGGAATCAATAGCTCTTAGACTCTTTAAGGGACGAATAATATACAAGATGGACATTTTAAGCTCTTTAGAAAATATATTCATGAGGTCATCCAGTTTCCCCTGGTACCCAACTTTGCTGGTGACATTTATTAATGTTTTTGCAGCAAACAGGAGGTGGAGTTCTCCAAAGGCTCTCATCTCTGTTCTTCCAGAAAACATTGATTTTCTTTTTTTACAAGAATCAGGGAGGGGAATGGGTAAAAAAAAAAAAAAAAACAAAACTCAAAGCAAAAAAGAAATCTCACAAAAGAATAACTTAGCTCAAAGCTGGCTTGACAAAGTAATTCTATCTAAATAGCCCTGTGCCACTTGATAGAGACAATTTCTCCTGATTTTCTCTTTGAACAATTTCATAGTCTTCATGAAAGACGTGCTTTAACAATATTATGCTCTTAATGGTAA
This sequence comes from Nyctereutes procyonoides, assembly GCF_905146905.1. NCBI lineage: Eukaryota > Metazoa > Chordata > Mammalia > Carnivora > Canidae > Nyctereutes > Nyctereutes procyonoides. The sequence continues at coordinate 19,440,861 of NW_026575037.1, read as the reverse complement.
TGCAGGACGTTCTACTGAATCTTCCTAGGAGTAAGAGAGGACAGCTTTACATTATTGTGGATTTGGAAAGTGATTTAAAATTCCAATTAATTAAGGTTAATTAATTAGACATTTGATAAAAAACACTTTAAGATGCCAGACTGGGGAAAAAATAACTACTCCATCATGGCTGCTTGCAAGAAAATGCTAGAATGCACTGCAAAGCCCGGTCTGACTCAGAGAAGCCTGAAAGAGTTTGGGTATGTGATTGGGATTGAGAGAATTCAGGTACTAGAATTTCTTTCTCCAAAAAAGGGGAGAAATTAATTCCATTGACCCTCCTATGTTAAGTTGATGTTGTGTAAGACTTGAGACAGACTGATTACGTTAGGAGGAACCAGGCACGGCAGTGGTCAGAGGAGGGGTGTACAGATATCCACTCATCTATGCATATTTGAAGCAATTAGGTGCCAGACCCTGTGTGGGGTTGAGGAGACAGTGGTGTACAAAAGAGGCCCTCGTCTCACCTTCACGTTCCTTCAGTCCTGCACTAGATTGTAACATGTGGCTCACATGGTCTACAAGAAGACATTTTTTATTCCACACAGTGTTTTTCTTATTAGTTGTTAACATCTGGAAATGAGTAAATTTCACATGCAAATCCAGATATTTAGTGTCTCTTTTAAAATTATTATATATGACAACACTAGGCAGGATTTCTGAATCTCCTGGAGCTCGGCAGTGATGTGCTCCATATATTGATCATATATGCTACAGTCTCACTGCCCTTAGACTCATAGATTACCTACCATCCTTTCCCGTGGACTTTGACTTTGACACACACATAGAATAGGAGAAAACACATGTCTGACGCACACACTGAGGATTGAGTAAGACTTGGGTCTGAACACCTGGAAGTCTTTAGCTAAGCTATTGTGACTGCTCTACACATTCCCCACATTCTGTCTGGTCTTTTCTGCTGACCTTGTTTCAACACCATTGAAGACCTCTTTCTCCTCAAGGATCTCATACACCTCAAAACTATTTCAAATCACCACCCATTATTAGCACTCTAGGTAGGGTTCTCCTGGGCTCTGACCCTGGAAGTCCCCCCACCCATTTACGTGTGTGTGTGTGTGTGTGTGTGTGTGTGTGTGTTAACCAATGGTTGGGGGGTAAAGAGGTTACACAATGTTGCCTGGGCAGCCAGAGTCTTCTGCTCTTTGCCTAGCTGGCTAGTCTTATCCATTAGGCTTCGACTTAAATGTCAGCTTCCAAGAAAATCCATCATGACCATCCTACTCAAAGAAGCATGGTTTTCTGGTTTGAGTCTAAAGTATCACAAAGAAAGAGAGAATATGAGAGAAACTCAGGCATCAGAGAACTGGCTCCTACCCAAGATCTCAGGATTTTCTAATAAGAAAAGATGGTGGGGAAATGCAGGATGGAGGCCAGCTCATAGCTGTAAGAGAGAAGCATTTATAACTGCTTCTTAGAACTGAGGATTCTGTGAAAGATTCCTGCTGGGCAATGAAGCCCCATAGTTTTGAGGGAAGGATCCAGAAAGCCAGTCATTACAGGCATCAACAAAAGAGCCAGCCCTCCTTGGGAGCCACACTGGAGCTCCACTTGGATGGGTCTCATTGTCTCCTTCCTGACTTTAAGGCCCTTTCTCTTTAGGCTGCCATTCCATTGGCACAAAGAAAGGCAAACTGGAGCAAAGCCTTCTTTCTAGAAAGGACAATTTATTTTTAATTGTCTGCTAATCAGAGTCTTCCTGTTCTTTGCAAATTTCCTCCAAAACAATATGTTTTTGTTTCTCGGGCATAACTTGTCTATTTCTTCAAAAACAAAACAAAAAACATTGTTTTTGAAATTGCCACCAAAATCCAGTACATTTAGACCCACATCATGTAAGATGTTATACTCACATCATATAAGAAATAATTTCTTGAGAGGATTCTTGCCCTGGAGGTGAGTCAGCAAATGTGTGCAACTGACAGGTGTGAAGCAATGTGCTATACACTGCTGGGACGGAGACTATTCAACGTGCCCTGCCTCCAAAGAGTTTACCATCTAATTTTAGTCAAAAAATTAAATAACATTGCAAGACAAGGGGTAACACATGGCTGTATCAAAGGGATACTGGACAAATCATGAAAACTTAAGTACTATGAACACTTGAAGGAAAGAGAGATTAGGTTTGAAGAGCCAAGAAAGGCTGTCGCAAAAAGAAAAGAGTTGAGCTGGTTATTGAAATATTGGGGAGAATTTACATGAGTTTGAAATACAAGCAAGTACAACAAGAGATGACATTCCATGGGTGAGGGGAGGGGAGGGCTGGTGAGGAGTTAAAGCAAAGACCAGTAGTGCACCCAAGCTGTAGATCTATGCCTTTTCTCAAGAGTGTCCCCAGGAGGCCCTGGTTTTGCCTGCTTATTACCATCCCCCGAAATATTCCATTATTTTATTAGTTCCCCATATAAATTATTTATCTGAGAGATGACTGATGCTGCCTAGCTCTGATAAGGAATATCTTCGATGGGAAATGCTGCTGGAGGGACAAGGGTCTCCTGTGGCCGCCAAAACATCGAAAAATCAATTTTAATTCCTGTGTGTGTGTGTGTGTGTGTGTGAAGATCTTTGAGAACAGGGGGGGTTCAGATGAAGGCTGCCCTTTCTAGTGGGTCTCCATGCGATCTCCAAATTAGATTTCTAGGAGCCACATTAGGGAAGTGGCCTGGGGATGCTACTCCTGGTGTTGTTTGTTATAAAGCAACTTATAATAACTTGACTGGGAGCAGAACATTAAAAGGTCGCCTCATTTTATCTCCAATATGCTTCCTTTGAAAAAAGTCACCTAGCAGCCACATTTGGGGAATGATTTGTCAGTGTATTTACCTTCTCTTTGTCATTCAGGCTGAGCTTAGCCGTCAGAAAGATCATCACCTTCCAGACTGTTTCGAAAAGCTCCTAAAAGCTTTGCACAATTACTTTTGCTTCCTTTACCAACAAATGCCTCTCTTAACTGCTCGGCTGCTGGTGGCTTCCTTGCTGTTCTATGGGGCTGCTCTGTTCTCAAAGGCTACCAGTAATTGCCAACAGCATGCCCCTTTCAGGAAACCTGAGCTGTAATAGTTAAAAATTTACAAGGCCGATAGGGAACTTGAAATTAAATGAAGCAGAGAAGGGGCTCTGATTCACTTTACAAAATATTCTTCATGTGTCTGGCATGCTTCCTTTGTGCTCTTGCAGAATTAAACACGAGTCACTTTCTCCTGGGTAAAGGAGGAGGTGTCACTTAGACTTTACCAACCTAACAGCAACTGTGCCCTATAGGAAGAACAGTTAATGCCAACGCAGGCACAGGGCACCTGGGTGGCCCATTGGCAGAGCATCTGACTCTTGGTTTGGGCTCCGGTCATGGTCTCAGGGTTGTGGGATCGAGCCCCACATCAGGCTCCACTCTCAGCGAGGAGTCTGCTTGAAATTCTCGACCCTCTCCATCTGCCCTTCTCCCGCTTGTGCTCTTTCTCTCTCCCTCTAATAGATAAACCTTAAAAAAGAAAAAAAAAGTCAACACTAGGCACAGCATTTTAAAATTTTTATTATTATTATTTTTATTTAAATTCAATTTGCCAACTTGCAGTATAACACCCAGTGCTCAACCCATCAAATAGGCACAGCACTTGACCTCTGTCAGATAAAGCTTGGGTTTATGTTTTTCAATAATCGGATCTCCTTGAGCCTTCAGGGTCCCGGTCTTTGATATATATGATACACACATACCTATGATTTGCCAAAGTGTCTGGATAATTCTAAAGAGACTTCTGAATTCCACTCACCTCACAAAATTTTGTGGACTGTCTCCTGCACGCTTAGCATGAAAATATATGAAGCTGCCATGAGACAGGTTTGACCTGAAGTTTTCCCACAGATGGTAAGCAAGGATTAAGCTCAAGGTTTCATCCCACATGTGTCAACTTGGATTCTCTCCTGTGTTTTATAGATCATCTCATCCTGGAGGAGATTTGGGAGGTCTACATTCAATTTGCCTCTTTAATCCCAGGAGGAGGCAGTCTTTCTCACTCCCCTGCCTGAGGGTGTTCAGATCCATGGAGAATCCTAGCCACCAGTGTGATAGCCCTGTGCATTCTTCAGAGGAAATCATGGTGAATTCACTATACTGGTTACTACTTTTCATTTCTCTCCATATGTGTCTTAAAATTAAAAATTACCAGCCTATCAGTGAGAATTGCTTTTGGCTTCAACAGAAAAATTCACAAAAGCAGTTGAGGGGTTACTTTTGTGCAAAAAAGTAGTCCAGAGACTCCTCTGATGAGGAATAGTGCAGTAGCCCCAAGATACCAGCAGATGCCAGGTGCCTGTGCTTCTGCTCAGTCGCCCCAGTGAGCATCTGTCATCCTTATGGTCATAAGTATGCTGGCTTCCATTCTAGAAGACAATAGAAGAACAACAAGTAAGGGAAGAAATGTAAAAATGAGATGACTCTGTACCCCTCCCAGGACCTTTCCAGAAGTTCCAACCAGTGATTTCCATTTACACCTAATGGCCAGAACTATTCTATTCAGCCACCCTATGCACAAGGAGGCGCTGGGGAATACCTAGGCTCATTGCCACCCTACACAAAGTCAGAGTCGAATCATTAAGAAAAAGGGAGAAGAGATATGCCAAATAATCTATAGCATCCACCACAAAAAGTAAGAATCCTTTGTTCTCTTTAGAAAGCATGAAAATTAACATATATTACAGAGTCTAAAAATGAAAAATCATCACATTTCTTATAAGGATAACCAGAAGCTTCCATTCCTTTGTTTTTCCTTTGCTGGCCTTGCAAATTTCTTACAGTTGGTATTTACTGTGGCCAAATCTAATTCATCCATTTATGAAGCTATCTCAGGCACCAGCAGAAGTCATAAACTATTCATCTCTGGAATGTTTATATTTGAGAAGGTCACAGTATTGAGTGTATGTATACCCCAAGGCCCCGTCTCTCCGTGTGGGCCTCTTGTGGCCTGGGCCTGCTATTTTCCTTTAAACAGTGAAATGAGATGTACACAGCTCAAAATATATATTGTGCTTTCCCACAAGCTCCAGAGAACTGCCAGTAAAAGAGGTTCAGATCCTCTCTGACTCCTGTTTTCCTTTCCACCTACCTTGCTATCCCTATTGCCTTTGACCATATCTAAGTATCTGGTGATTAGAATGGCTTTACTTTTCTTCATGACTTTTTCCCCATTATGGATACCTCTGGAATCTTAATCTCAAAATGTAGAAGGGGGATGATTTCAGTTCCTGAATCTTTCATCCTGAAACCCCAAATAAAAAGGGAGATTCAAGGAGAGAAATGCTGGCTTCCTAGGAAGGAGTGAGCCTGGAATCCCTTCTATACCACAATGCTCTTTGGAATGACCTTGTGGCTGAGCAGGAGAGAAAGCTAAATGACTGATTGCACTGATATTGGCACCGATTAGCTTTGGGGTTGAGATGGCCCATGTAGCAGGAATATAAAGAGAGAAATAATGTGTTCATTCTATGGCACATTAACATATTATTGTATTGAATCAGAACAACAACTTTGAAGAGTAAAATTGAACCTCTTTTAGCATGAGGACAGAGAATTCAGCAAAGTTAAGTGACTAACTAGAATACCCAAGGCCAGGGTCCCCTCTGATACTTATTACCCACACAATTTCTCATTTCCTAAAGCAGAATCTAGAGTCTCTTACCTTTCATGGCTTGCCCACCACTCCTGCAAGATTACCTTCCCCCAGTAAGTCTGGTTTTGGGTTGAGTCTGGGTCCAACTGCTCCCTACTCCCATGCTGCCACCTGGCTGGTGGTCATCACTGCCTGCCCTTCCCAAAGCCTCCACTTGCTTGTTAGCTTCTGGAATTCTGGGATGTGGTTCTCTCTTCCTGTCATGCTGCTTTCACTTCTTCTAGGCCTCAAAGTCTCCAGGGAGAGAGGTGCTAGGAAGGCCTCCCCTCTTCAGTGCCCGGAAGCCCATACATTGCTTCCATTCTACCCAACACCATTCACACTATGCTTAGCAGTGAAACAAACCATTGTCATTGAAGGCTAACAGGGCTAATGTCAGGGCAATATCACACATTCTGGAGGCACCTGTAAGATGGCCATTGCTTCCCAAATTGTCCAGGTCTGTAAAACCCACAGCCAACTTCACTCAGCCTGGTGAGTTCTCCCTTCTGTCTACAAGCGAAGAACCCACCAGATCTCTCCTCCAGGGGAAATCTACCCCACTGCTATCTCCAGACAGAACAAAACAATCCCTATAACCCTGGGGAGAATGCACTTCTATTTTATTATGCAGTTTTATACAGTTCACTTAATTTCCCCATTCTATTTTATTTATTTATTTATTTATTTATTTATTTATTTATTTGCTGGGTACAGTATACTTTATTGATGTACATGACAAGGTAGGGCTCCCCAAGCCCCTCCCCTTCCTCAGGGTCTGGGATGTAAATTGGAGGTCAGGAGATTTTCAGCGTGTTGGGGGATTAAGTTGGAGCAGGGACTCCCCAGCAGCTGAGGGCCTCTCTCTTCCTCTTGTTCTTGCTGGGGCTGGTGGTCCAGGAGGCTCTTACTCCTTGGAGGCCATGTGGACCATGAGGTCCACCACCCGGTTCCTATAGCCGAATTCATGCTCATACCAGGAAATGAGCTTGACAAAGTGGTCATTGAGGGCAATGCCAGCCCCGGCGTCAAAGGTGGAAGAGTGGGTGTCACTGTTGAAGTCGCAGGAGACAACCTGATCCTCAGTGTAGCCCAGGATGCCCTTGAGGGGCCCTCTAATACCTGCTTCACCACCTTCCTGATGTCGTCATATTTGGCAGCTTTCTCCAGGCGGCGAGTCAGATCCACAACTGACACGCTGGGGGTGGGGACACTGAAGCCATGCCAGTGAGCTTCCCGTTCAGCTCAGGGATGACCTTGCCCACAGCCTTGGTGGTGCCAGTGGAGCAGGGATGATGTTCTGGGCAGTCCCTCGGCCATCATGCCAGAGCTTCCCAGAGGGGCCGTCCACGGTCTTCTGGGTGGCAATGATGGCATGGACTGTGGTCATGAGGCCCTCCACGATGCCAAAGTAGTCATGGATGACTTTGGCCAGAGGAGCTGAGCAGTTGTTGGTGCAGGAGGCATTGCTGACAATCTTGAAGGAGTTGTCATACTTCTCAAGGTTCACACCCATCACAAACATGGGGGCATCAGCAGAAGGGGCAGAGATGATGACCCTCTTGGTCCCGCCCTTCAAGTGAGCCCCAGCCTTCTCCATGGTGGTGAAGACCCCAGTGGACTCCACAACATACTCAGCACCAGCATCACCCCATTTGATGTTGGCGGGATCTCGCCCCTGGAAGATGGAGATGGACTTCCCATTGATGACAAGTTTCCCGTTCTCAGCCTTGACCATGCCGTGGAATTTGCCGTGGGTAGAATCATACTGGAACATGTACACCATGTAGTTGAGGTCAATGAAGGGGTCCTTGATGGCGACAATATCCACTTTGCCAGAGTTAAAAGGAGCCCTGGTGACCAGGCGCCCAATACGGCCAAATCCATTCACTCCGACCTTCACCATCGTGTCTCAGGGACTAGACTGGCCCTGCGCCAGAAGATGCGGCTGTCTGTCGAACGGGGAGGAACAGAGAGCCTAACTTCACCATTTTAGACAAAACCCAAAGCTGTGCCTTTTCTGATAAAAAAAAAAATAATGAAAGTATGTTTCTAAACAAAAGAATAAATTTCCCCCTGAGTTAAATTCTGTGACTCTCTTAGGATGGGGGGGGGAGGAAGTCCATCTATATTTAGTTCCTGATTTAACAGTAAGTCCTCCTTCCCTACATCTGCCTGGGAGCGATGACTGTGTATTCAGAGCCCCAGATTCCAATTCAAGCACTGTCACGAGCTGTGTGATTTGGGACAAAGGTTCCTATTTCTCTGGCTCTCCATTTCTATGAATAAAGACATGGGGAGAACTAAATGATCTCTCCAAGACTTCTACTAGCATTGAAATTCAAAAATTTCATTCAAAACTAAATATTTGAGAAATCAAAAAAAAAAATATCCAGATTCATACGTCTCAATATTCCTGGTTTGGGAATAAGGCTAAATTTGCCTATGATTCCTCAGGCGGAAAGGCAGGATTAGAGGGTTCCAACTCAATTGAACACAAAGCTATTTCAGCAACCATGGGTTCCAGCTGAGAAGCCCAGCAAGCAGGCTTCTAATAGCCTCCACTGACCCCATGGAGAGTTGACTTTGCTCCCTGGGGGTGATATTGGAGAGCCGATGCCCTACAGGCAGCACAAGCAGGAATTTTATTATTATTGGTTTTGCAATTTGTTCCCATTTTGCTGCCATTTGCCTTAGTGGCCGTGGATCTCTACATTAAGATTTCGATTCCATTCCCCCAGGGCTCCCGTGTTTTATGGAGATCGCTTGTGTTTGCTGTCTTTACTGCAGTTGGTGTACAGCCTCTGGCTGCTGTGTTGAGCATAATCAAATGTCATTTATGAAGTCCTCCTGCCACTGGAGACCGAGGGAGAGCTGTGTGGCCTGTGCCTGAGCAACTCAAAGAGACAGGCAGCCTCGGAAGCGTGCTTCTAGCTGCTGATAAATCCGGCTGAGGCTTGATTATTTCTGACCCTGGCTTGCCGGTTGTAAGTACAGGTCACTTAAGTCTGCTCCAATGAGTTTCTTCCAGATGGGAGTGCCAGGTGCTGCCTGACAACGGAGCTGAGATCCTCTTCCTGAGTCACTTGCCTGGAAGAAGCAGACCGTGGGAGGCCACATAGGTAGCAGGAAAAGCGATGGACTCCAATCCTGGACAGACAAGGTTCTAGTCCTGGCTCCCCTATCCTTTCACTGTGTGGCGTCCACAGTCATTTCTAGGGCTCCCCTTACTCATCTGTGGAGTCAGGTTTGATGAAATGATCACTGAGGATCCTCTGACTCTAAATCATTCTTTGTCCTTCTGATGTAGTACTTTGCCCTGGCATCCTTCTGTGTGCTTGATTCCCGACTTGTGTCCACGCTCCACTTTCTGCATCTCACTATCTGGTAATGAATCTTGCCCTTCCAGCATCTGATCCTGGAATGCTTGCTACCCACTCAACAATTACTTCTTCCAAGTTCTTTCTTCCCTAAACTTTCTTACTAGAATCACTAATGGCAAAATCACTATTGCAAAATCCAATGGGCACATTTTAGTTGCTGTTCCTACTTTGATATCTCAACAAATTTCAATGGAGCTGACCACTCTTTCTTTCTTAATAGACTTGCTTTGATAATGTCTCATGGTCCTGTTTTTTTTTTTTTCCTCACCTCACTGACTCCTTCTCTATGCAACCTCTAAGTGATAATTGTATGCCACCAACTCACACATTTTAGTCTCTAGCTTAAATTTCTCTTTTGAAGGACAACTGGGTGGCTCAGCGGTTGAGCGTCTGCCTTTGGCTCAGGTCATGATCCTGGAGTCCCAGGATCGAGTCCCCCATCAGGATCCCGGCATGGAGCCTGCTTCTCCCTCTGCCTATGTCTCTGCCTCTTCCGCTGTGTGTGTGTGTCTCATGAATAAATAAATAAAATCTTTACATGAGAGACTCTTAGCTCTGGGAAACAAACAAGGGGTAGCAGAAGGGGAGGTGGACAGGGGGATGGGGTGACTGGGTGACGGGCACTGAGGGGGGCACTTGATGGGATGAGCACTGGCTATTATACTATATGTTGGCAAATCGATCTCTAATAAAAATACATATTAATAAAAAAATATTTTTAAATAAATTTATTGGGGGATTCCCTGGGTGGCTCAGCAGTTTAGCGCCTGCCTTTGTCCCAGGGCATGATCCTGGAGTCCTGGGATCGAGTCCCACGTCGGGCTCCCTGCATGGAGCCTGCTTCTCTCTCTGCCTCTCTCTCTCTGTCTCTCATGAATAAATAAATAAAATTAAAATAAATAAATAATTAAATAAACTTATTTCTCTTTTGAGCTCCAGGTGCTTCTATGGAAATGTTGGTTTAGCCTCTCTGTTTAGAAGTTCCATGGACTCCTCAAATCCAGTGTGTCTTGAACTAAATTTCATATCTTCCTCCTATTACCAGACCTCTAAGACCAGTTTCTTGAGTCTCAATGTCATAGAAATGAGCATTGAACTTGAGAGAAAGAAAGCAGGTATTTATTAGGGACAGCTTGTATACCAGGGAGCCAACAAGACAGAGGAATATCACTCTCTGATTGCGTAGCATGCAAGGTTTCTAAAGATGCTTTTCCAAAGAGTGAAAGGCTGGGAGTAGGCAAGTGTCCTTCAGTCTCACAGGCATTATTTTGTGCTCATTACTTTTTAGCGGACACAAGACAATCACAGGATGCCTTTGTTCTTGATCAACATTCTCCTAGGGCTCCTGGACAATAAAAATACTTACATAAGCGGCTTTAAAATGTTTCTTCTAATTTCGCCCAGGCAACCATTACTCCCTCATGGCTATTTGCTCTCATTTATTCTCTTCCCGAGAAGGAGGTGTTTGTCTCCAAGCATATGAAAATTTTTAACCCTTGCCTCAGACCAGTTTGCAGGAGCCAAGTTCCTCTTGCTTTCCTTATACTCTCTCATTCCTGCCTATAATTGGCTCCTATTTAGCATTCCCTTCATCAGTGCATGCCTTCTCTGTTCACCTTTTGGCCAAACGACAAACCTGAGAGTTGTCCTAAATACTTCCATTTTCTTCATCCAATTCAAGTCCAAGTCCTTTTGTGATTACCTCCAATATATACCCCAAATAGGCCTTCTTCTTTCTATCTATCTTCATTACCATACCTGGTCTGAATCACATTTTTTTTTCCTGGATTACCTAGGTTCAATCCCATCCTAATTCAGCCTCTTTACAGAAGTTAATATGATCATTCCTAAGCACAAATCTTACCCCTTTACTCCTCCTTTAATGGATTTCCAAAATGTCCTACTTGGCCTCCAAGGCATTGCATGACTGGGCTCCTAAGGGAACACTGACTCTGGCTTTCCTTTTATTCTTCAGATTTACTATGCAAACTATAGCCTCACAGACTTTAAAGACAACCTTCCTTCTCTTTGTAATGCTCGTCTCAAAATTTCACCTGGCCACCTCCTCCTAATGACTTTTCCTTAAAAACTCTCCATCTAAAAAAAAGCAAAAACAAAACTCTAAATCTAAATCAGGTGTTTCTGATTCTGTCTTATAACATCCAGTAGTGTCCTTTCATATAATCATCAATATTTTAAATTATATATCATTTTGTTTAATTATTTAATTAATATTTGTCTCCCTATCTGGACTACAAGCTCCATAAAGGCAGTGACTATGTATGTTTTCTACTTTATTCAACCTCTAATGCCTTTTTCAGAAGTTGTTATATAATAAAGACTCAGTATATATTTGTTGAATAAATTAACAAATCCTACTTTCTCTTCATTGTTTCACTAACCACCTACTTGCTGAGTCTCAGAATCTCATATCCTAGTTTTTGATATATAACACATTTAACCTCTTTGTAGCAGGATGTTTATTTTTTTAATTTTTTTAATTTTTTATTTTTGTAGCAGGATGTTTAAATTGAAGTTTTATAAGGAGTTACAATTATACTGGATACCACTTTCAGATACACAATCAAGATGCAGATTTTCAGAGGAAATGATAAAAATCAGTGTCATGATTCTTGAACTTCCTCATCCACATTAAGGTTATATATTAAGGGACAAGAGAATTATAAATTCACAGGGCACCTGGGTGGCTGAGTTGGTTAAGCGTCTGATTCTTGGTTTCAGCTCAAGTCACCATCTCAGGGTCATGAGATTGAGCCCCATGTCAGGTGGAGTCTGCTTGAGATTCTCTCTTTCCCTCTCCCTCTGGCCTTCCTCCTCCTCCTCCTCCTCCTCCTCCTTCTTCTTTTTCTTCTTCTTCTTCTTCTTCTTCTTCTTCTTCTTCTTCCTTTCTTCTTCTTCTTTTCTCTCTCTCTCTTTCTCTCTCTCAAATAAATAAATAAATCTTTAACAAAAAGAGAGAGAGAACACGAATGCAGAGATTTGTGATAAGAATCTCTTTGGGGATATAGGACTATGAGTATCTCCTTTTGACCTTCACCTAACTCTAAGAAAGTTAGGTTAAATGAGAACACTCAGTGGATCTGAGATGTGTTCCTGTGCTTGGATGTGGGATAAGGGTACCACGATGTATTGATATCTTAATTCCATTCCGGAAATCAAGAGAACAAAAGATAAACTGGCTAGAGGCTTTGGCAGTAGAACAAAGGAGGGTTTCTGTTGACTATTCACCCAGCCAGCAAGAAATAAAAATTGGCAGATCAAAGGATACCAAAGACAGAGCCAGAATTAGAGTCTTTAAAATGCTTTTCAGCATAGCCCACCTGAAAGTTTGTCAAGACCAGAGAGAACCAGGAGGTGGATCACGGACTTTTAAAAACTGAGGGGGATTCAAGATTCAATAATAAAATTGGGCCAGAGAATCATACACCCAGCTTAAGTAACTGAAGGTCAGAGACTACCAGTGAAACGGTATCTCCAAAAAACTTCTGAAGATCAGCCTCATGAAAGAAAGAGACAGAAAGAAGTGTCTACCTCTTGAGTCTGACTGTGCTGGTAAATAAAAACTTTTCTGCTCCCCTTATCTCTTCTCATGCCCCTGCCACCCCATCCCCATTCCCCACTCCACTCTACCCTGGATGGTCCGATTAAAATATAGAGAAAAAACTGACCACACCATCTTTCCCGAAGGCAGGAGACTCCATCTGCAACATGCCCCTAGCAAGATGATGAAGGAGGAAAATATGACCTTTCGATGAAGTTGGAAGCTTTGGTTATTATATAAGAATGGACATGTTTATTACCAAATTGAGTTTGTCTTTGCAATTTTAAATAAACATAGGTCTTTGTCTTTACTAGAAGTGACCAGAAATGTTGTAAGGTTCACCCTAGTTTATGTCCATGGGAAAGGAAAGACCTCTACCACTGAGCAAGTATAAAAGGACAGTGGGAAATAAATATAAAAGTGCTTTCCGACCAAATCTCAGGAGTCTTGCTTTTTTATGGAAATAACTACATCTATAATGTGTAGGTAAATAATCCTTTTGAAGAAACATGAAAGAAGTATTTTATACTTATGGTAGGCTTACAATATTTAAAATATATTAGGCTAACTGCAGTAGCCAATAACTTTTAAAAAATGCATAGCACAAACACAATAGAAGCTTTTTTTTTTTTTTTTTTTTTTTTGCCAGTAGGGTGAACAGTTGCTATTATTCAAGGACCAGGACTGATGGAGTTTCTGCCATTTTCAGGAGTTGGATTTTGTTCTTTAGAGGTATTCTCATTCCTGCCACCTAGAAGAAGAAATGCACAAGACGTGCCCACGTGAAGTTTTCATGGGCCAAGCCTGGGTGTGGCACATATCACTTCCATGTCACGTTCTACAACTGGGCTTTTGTCACACAGATGCACCTACCAGCAGGAAAGCTGGCATCACAATCTGTCCAGGAGGGCGAGGAAAGCATGGACTTCAGTGAGGTGTTAGCAGTTGCTTCTGCAAGGAGCATTATAAAATAATAATTACAGGTTATACTGATACACACAGGCCTCATCAGCCTATGGATATAAGTGAGGTCACATTAATATTTATATCCAAATTTGCAAAGACTTTTGTATCAACTGATTAACTACAGATCCTCAATGCCCCATGTAAGCTTATGCAGATTGTTTGTGGGAGCTCTAGCAAGATATCGAATGAGCTCAAAAATAATTCCATTAATGGTACCCTATTCTGAATTCCTCACACCACCAACAAAAACAAGAAAAAATGATAATAACATTCCTTATGGAAGCAAAAAATATAATCACAAACAAAATACAAGCAGATCTGAGAGATCTTGCAAGTTGAGCTGCAGACCACCACAAGAAAGGAAATAATCACAATAAAGTGACTCAAGTGGGTTATTTTGGGTTCTCATTGCACTAAAAAGTTATGTTTATATATGCTGTAGTCTAGCATGTATGCAGTAACATTATATTTTAAAAACTATGTATATACCTTAATAAAAAATGCTTTATAGTTGAAAAATGCTAACCATCATCTGAGCTTTCAGCAAGTCATAATCTTTTTTCTGGTGGGGGGTCTTGTCTCAATGTTGATGGCTTCTGACTGATTAGGGCAGCGAATGCTGAAGGTTGGGTGTCAACTTCTTAAATTAAGACAACAATGAAATTTGCTACATCAATGGACTCTTCCTTTCACGAACAATTTCTTAGTAGTATGTGGTACTGTTTGATAGCCTTTTACCTAGAGTAGAACTGCTTTCAAAATTGGAGTTAAGCCCCTCAAACCATGCCACTGTCTTTTCAACTCAGTTAATGTAATATTCAAAATCCTTTGTTGTCATTCCAACAGCCTGCATGGCACCTTCACCTGTAGATTCCATCTCAAGAAACCACTTTCTTTGCTCATCCATAAGCAATCCTCATTCATTCAAGTTCTACCAGGAGATTGCAGCAATTCACTCACGGCTTCAGGCTTCACTTCTGATTCCAGTTCTCTTGATATTTCTACCACATCTGCAGCGACTTCCTCCAATGAAGTCCTGAACCCCTCAAAGTCATCCATGAGGGTCAGAATCGACTTCTTCCAAACTCCCGGAATGCTGATATTTGAATCTCTTCTCATGAATCAAATGTTCCTAATGGCATCTTGAATGACGAATTCTTTACAAAGATTTCTCAATTTACCTTGCCCAGATTTATCAAAGGAATCACCATATATGCAGCTACAGCCTTACCAAATGTATTTCTTAAATAAGACAAAAAGTCAAAATTACTCCTTGATCCATGGCCTGCAGACTGGATGATTTGCAGAATGGATTATTTTGCAGGCAAGAAAACGTTAATCTCATTGGACATCTCTACCACAGCTCTTGGTAACCAGGTGCACTGTCAATGAGCAGTAATCTTTTGGAGGGAATCTTTTTTGGGGGAGTCTCAACAATGGACTTAAAATATTCAGTAAATCATGTTGTAAACAGATTTTTTTATCATATCATATCATCCAGGCTTTGTTGTTCCATTTATAGAGCATCAACAGAGTAGATTTAGCATAATTCTGAAGGGCCCTGGGACTTTTGGAATGCTAACTGAACATAAGTTTCAACTTAAAGTCACCGGTTGCACAGCTCCTGACAAGAGAGTCAGCCTATCCTTTGAAGCTTTGAAGTCAGGCATTGACTTCTCTCTAGCTATGAAAAGTCCTAGATGGAATCTTCTAATAGAAAATTGTTATTTAGTGTAGCCAGCTTCATGAATTCTTGTAGTTAGATCTTCTGGGAAACTGGCTGCAGCTTTTACATCAGCACTTGATGCTTCATCTTGCACTTTGATGTTATAGAGGCAGCTTTTTTTTTCTGTAAACCACACAAACCAACCTTTGCTAGCTTCAAGCTTTTCTTCTGAAACTTCCTCACTTCTCTCAGCCTCCACAGAATTGAAGAGTCAATATTGCACTGCATTGGGTTTTGGCTTAAGGGAACGGTGTGGTTCACTTGATCTCCTATTCAGACCACTAGAACTTTCTCCATGTCAACAATAAGGGTTTTTCCCTCTCTTCTTATCCATGTGTTCCCTGGAGCAGCACTTTTAATTTCCCTCGAGAACTTTTCCTTTGTATTCACAAATTGGCTAACTGGCACAAGAGGCCTAGCTTTCAGCCTACCCAGCTTTCAACATGCCTTCCTCACTAAGCTTATTCGTTTCTAGCTTTTGATTTAAAGTGAGAAATGTGCAACTCTCCCTTTCACTTAAACACCTAGAAGCCATTGTAAGGTTATTAACTGGCCTAATTTCAAAAATTGTTATGTCTCAGGAAATAGGGAGGCTAAGGAGAAGGAAAGAGGTGGGGAAACAATGAGTCAGTAGGGCAGTCAGAGCACACAAAACAGTTACCCACTAAATTTGTAGGCACAACATATTGGCACAACTTACATGGGCACAGTTCATGGTGCCCCAAAGCAATTATAATAGTAACATCAAACATCACTGATCACATGTAAAAAAAATGAAAAAGTTTGAGGAGTGCCTGGCTGACTCATTCAGTAGAGCATGTGACTCTTGATCTTGGGGTTGTGAGTTCGAGCTTCACACTGGGCATAGAGCTCACTAAAAAAAAAAAAACAAAGTTTGAAATATTGCTAGAAGTACTGTAGTATAACAAGAGACACAAAATGAGCAAATGCTGTTGGAAAAATGGTGCTGGTAGATTTGCTTGATGCAGGGTTACCACAAACTTTCAATTTGTTAAAAACAAAAACAAAACAAACAAAAAAAACCCATAGTATCTGCAAAGTGCAGTAAAATGAGATAGGCCTGTAAAAGCAAACACTTGCTCAAGCTTTCTGCATACTAGTCACTGCTCTAAGCACTTCACATGCATTTGCTCCTTTAATTTTCAATTAGGCCCATTTGCCAGATGAGAAAATCAATTAACTTGCACCATTGCAGAACTAGTGAGTGCAGAGCATGATACAAACCCATTCAACCTGGCTCCAGAGCCTTTCTGCTGAACCTCCTCTGCCCTCTACCCTGCCCTGCCTTTGCTGCCAGTGTATTATAAAGAAACAACATCTGTGATGGGGGTACCTCAGTCTGCTCAGGCTGCTATAACAAAATGCCTGGTATTGGGGGGTTCAAACAGCAGCCACTGAGTAGCTCAGTCAGTTGAGGGTCTTACTGTTGGTTTCAACTCAGGTCATGATCTCAGGGTCCTGAGATAGAGCCCTGTGTCAGGCTCCATGCTCAGAGGTGAGTCTGCTTGAAAGATTCTCTCCCTCTGCTGTTCCCCCTACCTCTCAAATAAATCTTAAAAAACAAAAACAAAAACAAACAAACAAACAAAAAAAAAACCCAGGCATTTATTTTCTCCCATTTCTGGAGGCTGGAGAGTCCAAGATCCAGGTTCCAACAGAGTTCAGTTACTGATAAGAGTTCTTTGCCTGCCTTCTCCAAGGATGCCTTCTTGCTGTCCTAACATGATGGGAAAACATGATGAGACACAGCAAGTTCTCTGGTGTCTCTACCTCTGTTCTAAAGACACTAGTTCTGTTGGAACAGGGTTCCACTCTTATGACCCTGTGTAGCCTCTATCATCCTCTTCTAGGCTTTATCTCCAATATAATCACATGGGTTGGGGCTACAGCTTCAACATATGTACTTGGGGAGGGGACACATCCAGTCCATAGCCCATATCTTCTCCTGGTGCTTCCCAAATTGTAAGTCACAGAGGGGTCTTATACCCAAAATAAGAAGAGAGCCTAAATTCTGTCTTCTCCGTGAACACCTGGATCCTAGGCAACCAAACATGTGCTCAGAAATCACAAACTTCTCAAGAGAACTAGTCTTGCTGCTGCTCTCTCTGCCTTGCAAATCGATTTCCACTCCTCGTCACAGTCCACAACAGAAAAACAAGCACGTCCTCCTCCTCCCACCTTTATTTTCAATTTCCCCTACTTTTTCCCAGGGGAAAATTATTTAATTTCTTTTATTCTCCCAAAAGAATCTCCATCCCACACTATGCATGCTAGGTCATGCAAACAGGCTGGAGGAGAGCCTACTAGCTTTCCATGGCCTGAGTTCCAGTGTGGCTGGGCTGGTTACTCAGCCACAAGACATTCCATGGGAAACTCCCTTTGTGTAAAGCCAAGTTGATCTGTAGAAGTGGGTGAAGCCAGGTACAAGGGTTGTCACTCATCCTTGTGTTACAAATAAGCTGAAAGCAGGATTCATCCTTCTGAGAGGAAATTGGGATTTACTAACTAGGTGACCCAAAGCAGAAAGAGACAGGCTATCTTGGACCATAAAATGAAGCTGTCATGATGCAGACAGGCATCAGGGAAAATGATGTGTGTTATCTAGGCCACTTGGCCATTATGTATGACAACTGCATGTCCTGAATTTTCTAGGTCAGACCTGAAATTTTCCAAATATTCTATCACCTTGTCAGACCATATATTCCAATTTTACATTTGGAAAATGTAGCCACCAAATCTTTAAGACACTAGATCAGCATATTAGGTTAGGGGAGAGAACCAACCTTAATAATATTGACGAATAGGTTTCAGAAAAACAATGTTTTCCAAGGGCAATTTTGGAGCTTATAGACTGAAGCCATAGAGACCTCTAGAAAGAGGAAAATAATGACACTAAAGTCAGTGTAAGAGTTTCTACTGCCCTGAGAGGCATTTGTACAATCAGATGGATGGGACCCTCTTCCAGGTAGATGGGAAGGAGAAACTTCAAGAGAAGGCAATCTCAGAGCTTGCATGTGGGCAGCCTCTGAACTCTCAATCCCATCTTACCAAGCCAGAGAGGATGAGTTGAGGGACTGAGCAAGGAAACTTAGATTCAATGCAGGTTTGGGGAAGGAAACTGAAGACTACATGACAACTAAAAGTTACACTCAGTGAAATCTACCAAGGCCAGAAATCTGAACATCATGATTTGATATCTATTCCAGAATGCGATGAATAAAAATAAAGAAACTAGTCTCTAAACATTCTGAAATATATGCCACAATTTTCTGGCTAAACAGTGTATAAAATTATGCTCAGATGTCTATGTTCTGCAGAATGTCTCTGTACTTGTTTGTGACACCTCATTTTATTTTTCTAATTGTTGTCCCTTTTTTTAAAACTTCAAACTTAGCTCCCCTGAAAAAGAGGAGATTGTATTTTTCTTCCCCTTTGTCAAAATGGAGAAAGGGCCTGGGTTTCTTTCTTTCTTTTTTTTTTTTTCTTTCTTTCTTTCTTTTTTTTTTTTAGCAATCAATTTATTTGAGAAAAAGGGAGAGAGTGAGCAAGAATGTGTGCATGAGCAGGGAAGGGGCAGAGGGAGAGGAAGAGAGAGAATCTGAAGCAGACTCCTCACTGAGTGTGGAGCCTGACATGAAGCTCAATCCCATGACCTTGAGATCATAACCTGAGCTGAAATCAAGAGTTGGATGCTTAACCAACTGAGCCACCCAAGTGCCCCAGGATGGACATGAATAAAGCTTAGAGGTCTAAAGAGAAGACCCGAGACAATGTCCATGTTCTTAGGGGGAAAAAATGTGATGAATATTACACATGTATACCTGGGAAGTAAATATTTAAAAGATGATACTTATTTAGAAAGTCAGCTTGATGAACTAAAAAGATCAGGGGCTCAAGTATAGAACAAACATAAGTTCAAAGTCTGACTCCATTCCTGATTAATTACATAATCATGGACCGTAATCTCTCTAAAACTCCATTTCTTATTTATAAAAATAGAAATAAAAATGGCAAGTCTTCATGATAATTATAGGAATCACATGCAGTAAGGGCACATGTACCCATCATGTGGTAGGTGTTCAATAGCCAGGCACTCTCAGGACTATGACAGCCTCAGAATCCTTGAAACATGAATGACAGAAGGTCAAATAATCCATTTTTCCTTGACTTCTAAAACTATTGCAAAAATTGCTATCATGTATATGCATCAACCGTAACCAATTATAAACTGTAATGGTAAGATAATCCCTTGTCAGGATTCTTGGTTATAAATAATAGAAACTAATTCTAGTTATCTTAGGCAAAACAAAGATTATTGGAAGGGTATCAAACAGGTCACTGAATTGATTGGAGGAAGTTCAGGCAGAAATCGAGAACAAGCAATGCACACCCAAGATCATACCAAAAGCAATTTGCATGGCAGTGCCACCACTGGCCACCACTGCCATGCTGCTACTCTCCTCTGTCCCAGTACACTCACCACCGAGCCACTGAACCTCATCACTCCACCTCCAAGGCAGCTACTACACCAAAAATACCTCTGACAGATCCTTTGCATTGTTCTTTTAAGGTTTAAAGTCTATGGTAGTAGCATTTCAGTGACCAAGACTAAGTTATATGTTCATTCTGTAGCTGTCAGAAGTGAGGAGATAAAATATCCTCTCTACTTTACCTTCTGTAGTAAGAGGCAGGTAAAACCAGAGCAACTCCTTTCCTTACTATGAGATTTCCCCCAAAAAAGAAGGTGAGTATGGTTGGCAAAATAGCAAATATGCAGTATACAATAGCAACAAAATTCATTAAATGCATGTGCACAAATCTAACAAGAAATGCGCAAGATCCATAGAAGAAAACTATAAAACTTTCCCCGAGGAAGTAAAAGGAATATAAAATTAATGATGAGGCATTTTCGGAATGAAAACTGTTAATATTGTTAAGATGTCAAATATCACCAGATCTACAAATTCATAGAAATTCTGATCAGCAATGCAAGAGTTTGTTTGTTTTAGAGTTCAATGGGTGGTTCTATTACGTATGTAGAGAGTAATATATGCAAAAGAGCAAAGAACTCTCTGAAGCAGAAAAACAAGGGAATTATCCAATGTACCAGATACCAAAATATGCCACTAACCTATAATTGTATATAGTATGGCGTTGATCCAGGAATAGATACGTAGATAAATGGGGCAGAAGAGAATTCAAGAAAACGTCACTACACAAGCAGATGGGCGCTATATAAAAGAAGGTATTTCAATTCAGGAGAGAATTAGGAGTCAAAAGAAGAGATAAACATGAGAGTTGATGTTAATTAACTAGATGAAACTTTTTATAACATATGCATGTAGATGAACGTTTTAAACATCTTACCATTTTATCTGTTAATTTTTACCTCAATAAAGCTAAAAAAATCAATTAAATAAAAAAAAAATCTTGTCCTTTCTCTAAAGGGCAGGATCGCAAATACTGTTGGCTTTGTTGGCCCATCAAGGCTCAGTTGCAACCATGCAGCTGTGACACTGTCCTGTGAAAGTAGCCATCGACAAAACTAAACAAATAATGGTGGCTGTGTTCCAATAAAACTTTATTAAAAAAAGACACTAAGAAGAATTCAACACTTTAAACAAACTACTTAATAAATGGTGGTGAAATCAGTGGCTATTTCTTAGAAAAAATGAAGCTAGACCCTCACACGTGCACAAAAATAAAGCCACTTAGAAATTTAATGTAGTAAGCACAAACATTAAAACTATAAAAGTATCCAAAAATGTAGAAGATGTAAAAACACAACAAAAATTTATACATGTGAACACATAAAATCTTAAAACTTCCATCCTCAAAAGACTATAAGTAAAGTTAAAACACTAGGAGCTGGGGAGAAAAGATTTGCAATGATCATATAAAATGAGGGATTAATATACAAAGTATAAAAATTACACCTACAAATTAATAAGAAAAAGATAAATAGATCAATAAAAATGTAAGGACTATGAACAGGTAATTCACGAGAGAGATTAAATAGGCAATAAAGATATGAAAAGCTTTCCAACCAGTAGTAAGGGTGAAGGAAAAAATATATGTTTTTTTATATCAAATTAGCAAAAATAAAGCATGTAATATTAGTGTAGGCAAGGACACACAAAAACAGGCTGTTTGTGAGAAAATGAACTGATAAACTAATTTCTAAAAGCCAGCAGTTTCTAATAAAGATTTCAAACGTATACACTTTGATATAGTAACATCACCTTCCAAGATCTAAAGAAATACTTGCATTTGTGTGCAAAGAATTATATTGTATAAGTTCTTAACTGCAATTTGCTTGCACTGGTAAAAAAAATAAAATTAAATCAATTTCAAATCAAAAGTAAAATGACTAAGAACAAGGCAAACCTACACATGCTCATCTAGGATATAAATTTAAGAGAAAACGGCAAGATGAAAAACAATACAAATAAATATATAATATAGCTTGACCTCATATATATTTTTTAAACTATACATATGTATAAACAGAGAAAATCCTTTTTTTTTTTTTTAACCAGCTCTGGAGAAAAGCCTTTGGTAGTGGGTTATCTTTGGGAAAGGGAAGGGCTTGGGAGATGAATGTTAATGTGTTAATCTGTAAGTATTTGTCAGGTTCTAGCCTTTTCTAAGACCTAGTAGAGTTTCCTGGAGCAGGGACAAGCTCCATCTCCAGCCTACAGATCTCCTGCGAGCACCTTGCCTTGTCTCTTTCCTGGCTTCTTCCTCTTCCTGTGAGCAGCCAAGGATGCCTTTCTCTCACCTGGCTAAACTCACAGGTGCTTTAATAAAAAGTATTTTCATATTTTAATTTTATTGATCACAGTTGTAGGCTGAATTGTGTCATCCGAGAGGATATGTTCGAGTCCTCTCCCTCCTACCCGTGAATGCGACTTTACTTGAAAATAGGGTCTTTGCCATTTTAATCAAGTCAAAATGAGGTCATGCTGAGTTGAAGGGGTCCCTAACCCAGTGCCTGGTGTCATCTATACGAGAGAAAGGAGAGGGAGCTTTGGACACACAGACACACACAGGAAAAAATGTTGGAAGAGGAAGACCATGTGAGGGTGGAGCAGAGTTTGGAGGGGTGCAGCTGTGAGCCAACGAAGGCTGGGGATTGCTGGCAGCTGCCAGAGATGAGAGAGGCATGAATAGATTCCCGGCAGGAGGGCAGCCCCGGTGGCCCAGTGGTTTAGTACCGCCTTCAGCCCAGGGTGTGATCCTGGAGACCTGGGATCAAGTCCTACGTCATGCTCCCTGCATGGAGCCTGCTTCTCCCTCTGCCTGTGTCTCTACCTCTCTCTCATAAATAAATAAAATCTTTAAAAAAAAAAAAAAAGATTCCTGGGCCAGAGCTTCCAGAAGGGGCCAACCTTGATTTCAGACTTCTGGCCTCCAAATGGTAAGAGACAAAATTGCTGTTGTGTTAAGCCACCCAGTTTGTGGTAACTGGGGTCAGTAGTCTTGGAAATCTAATAAAACAGAAGGTACCAAAAGTTATTGTTCTCTGATCCACCAACCACCACCGTGTGTATAAAGAACAGCAACCAAAAAGGCATCTGGCAATTGATCAAATGCAAGGCCCGTGATTTCCCCATCATGGGTAGAGTTCGTATGGAGTCTGGACGACCACCATGTAGGATATTGTCCGGGATATCCCCGCCCTGAGGGGTGGTCTACGGGACTACTTCATGTTCATGAACACGAGGAGTCCGTGAGTCTCCAAGGCAGAGCAGCATCGTGCAAAAGAACAAGGATTTGGAATGAGAAAAATCTGAGTTGGCCTCCTAGCTTCACTATTATACCAGCTACTTGAGCATTTCTTAAGTGCTAATCGCCAAAAATAGTAAGCCTTCTTTAACGAGTCAGCATTCCTAGATGGAAGATATTGATGCCAGCTGATAATTTAAGGAGAAAAGAAGTCTATTAGAAGGAAATTGGGTAGCTTGCAGGAAGGACCAAGCGGTCCACTGTTGCCACCGACATCTTTAGAAGCTGGTTATTGTTGCTGTGGCTGCAGCCGTTTGATATTAACTAAAAATGACTTTTTTGTTGTTGTTTTTTGGACAGCTCCTGTTTTTTCTTGTCAGTATGTGAAAGTGAGTATGCGTGATTGATGGCCATAGACCATGGACCCATACCCCAGATGCTAGGGAGGCTGAGAAAGTAGCTATAAGTTGTTGAGCATTTATGATGTGCCAGACACTTCTCTGTATTTCCATGTATTAATTCATTTGATCTTCACAGGTCTTCTTAATCTCCACGGGAAGTCTGTATGTCAGCCCCATTTTCACTAAGGAGGAAACCAAGGTACAGGAGAGCCAAGTAACTTGGCTAGTGTGCCCAGAGCTGAAATGAAAACCTCAAATGTCAGGCTCCAGAGCCTGTTATCTTTGGGAAAATTCCTTTCTGCTCTTTGCCTGGGATTTCCAACTTCTATAGTGAAGCTCACGGTCTGCCTGGAAAAGCAACCGACTCTTCAAACATAAGAAGGGGGATTCAGATTTAGAATGGCCAAATTAAAAAAAGAACCCAAGATAAATGTTCATTATAACCTACAAATTACCTTACAGAGCTGCCGCATGTATTAAAAGAGAATTAGGCATATATAATGATTCACGCAGTGAAGGTGTCCAGGAAGCACCACATGAATTGAAATGGTAATAGGTGCTGCTCTTACTGCTTCGATTCTTGCTCTGCTCAACTGCCTCTTGGCTGCATCTGCCATTTCTACTGCTTTTACTACGGCTCCCTCGTTCACTGTGAGCCCGGGGAAGCGACTTCATCTCCTTGAGCCTTAGCCACCTCACCTGTAAAAGGGAGTTGAGTTTAGAAAAAGAGAGATGGGGGGGGGGGGAAACCTGCATTACTTCTAAGGCTCTTCCAGTTTTGACTTTTTTTCCCCCCCCAATTCTGATCTCCCAGCCCCACAATGCTCACTTTCTTGCCACGAATTTCTGTAATTCTCATCTTGGGGAACTCAAGGTTTCATTCCAGGTTACACAACCACCCTCTATTGTTCTGTAATTGTTTCCTGTTGTTTCCTCCTCCAAAGGTGTCGCATAAATGGCATTTCAGAACATACAGTGTTTTTTGGAAAGTGGATCGATTTTATAAATAAGAGATTAGTCGTAACAGCCCTTTCTATGTACACACACAGACCCACACTGCTCATCTGACACGTTGCTCTGGTGGGCACACCAGGAAGGGCAGCACCAGGCTATCTGGCTGTCAGAGAAAAAGAGATGTATCCTCAGTTGCCTTAGGAAGAGTCCTGAAGGCTTTCCCAAAATGACAGATTCCTTCTCCTTTTATCTTCTTGTGGGACCTGAAGGGTGCTCGGGATGCATGTCCCCGGGGCAACTTCTTAGTGGCTTGCACCAGCATCCTAGTCCCCATATTTACCTCCCAGCTCGTCAACCAGCAAAGGTTCCTTTGGGCCTCATTCTCAGATGAGATTCTTAGGATAGAGATACTGTAGGCATCTTATCTTATAACTTTAACATTATCTTATAACTTTTAAACTTTCACTTACAAAAAAAAAGAGAGAGAAAAGACAAAAGGAAGAAGAGACTTTCCCAGGCCTTCGTCTTTCATTGCAAAGGTCCTTTCTGTTCAGCACTGCTCAACTTTGCGTTTCGGCCACGTCAACTCCCATTTACTTTTATTCCATATCAGATAGTAGTAAGCTCTCCAAGGCCCTGTATTCATTATTCATATTCAGAAAAACATCCATCATTTTTACATATTATTAAATAATTGACAGAGTGAATTCTCATACATAGTAACTACCCTGGATACGTGCCATCTTAACCCTTTTACAGATCAGAAAGATGAGGCTCAGAAAGTAAAGTTATCAGCTCAAGGTCACATCAGCGGAACATGGTCTGGTGAAATGAAGACCCGGGATAGTCGTCCCCCCGTCGGTGCCTCCCCGGCTGCACCACAGCTGCTTCCTGGTGTTGTGGCAAGATAGGCTCATTCTCCAGACCACCATCTGATGCATTGTCAAGGTTTAGGCGACACTACAGTCGGGTCCAAAGCACAAGTGGGTGCCTCTACAGCTTCAAGGCCTGCTGCCCCCCGTGGGTCCTCGGTGCTGCCCAGGCCACCTCTTATGGCCTCTAGTTATCCCAAACCCTCAGTGATGACTCAAAGCCATTCTCCAACAAGACTGGCCTGTGTTATCTTGATGCAGAGACACGCCACCAGCAGCTCCCACTCCCTCAGCCTCCTCCCGGGCCACCTGCAGTCTTACCTCCATCTGTACCTTTCCTCTTCCTTCTGGTCTGCTATCTAAGAATGGTTTCTCCAGTCATATTTTAGATCCTGTCCCTTTGTACCTCCTAATGGATGCAGCTCTATCCTTCTGTCTCGTTTTTTTTTTTTATCCAATTTTCCCTTCGTTAGGGTACTCCCTGCTGAGAAAATAAACACCGTTAAAACAACAACAAAATGAAACAACACAAATCAAAACCATATCCAATTGCCCAACCTCCCTCCTTCCTTTGACTATCTTCTTGAAAACATCATCGACCATAGTTGTTTTCTAATTTCTTATCATTTGTCATTTCTCCCACTCATCGTTCATCCCCCTATAACATGGCTTCCACTTTTACCTCCCTGGTGAAATGGATCTTTTGTAGGCCACCAAAGCCCTTCATATCATTAAATAACCCAAATTACCCCATCTTTGTTTTCTAAGGCACTCAACCATGCCGAACTCTTCCATGCTAAAACATTCTCTTCTTCTGGCCTCTGTTGATACAATTTTCCTACAGTTTTCTTTCTAAACAGAACTTCTTTCTGTTGATACAATTTTCCTACAGTTTTCTTTCTAAACTTTCCTACAGTTTTCTTTCTAAACTTCCTACAGTTTTCTTTCTAAACTTTCTTTCTACAGTCCACTCTTTGGACTCCATCCTCACATTTGTTCCTCTCAAGTTTTATGCTCTCCATGATCTAGTCCACAGCCGTCTATACAGGATGAATCCAAAAATCTGTACTTTCAGTTCAGATTTATTACCCGAGACCAACTGTTATGTTGGTATCTCCACTTGAACATTCTTCCAATCACAAAATATCCTAAAATGAATTAAAATTATTTTGCCTTAAGCTAATGTCCTTGCCATGTGCTGCTCTCATTATATCCACTGCTTCAAGGAATGGCACCAACATACAAATAATTGCCCAAAGCAGAGTCCTTGACTCTTCCTTCCTTTTCATTCCCACTTACAAACAGTATATCCTACATCTTAAATATCTATTTAATAGATATGTCTTCCTATCTTTAGTAACTGTTACTGCTTCATTCTGGATCCCATCTGGATTACAGCAATAGCCTCCTAACTCATCTTCCAGCCTCTAGTCTGGACACTTTCCAACACATTCTCCTCCCTGCAGACAGAATAATCTGTCCAAAATGTAAATCTGATCCTACCACTCACCGCTATTAAAAACCTTCAATAGCTCCCCTTAGTTTTCAAGGTAAAGTTCAAACTCCTTAGCTTAGCACATAAAATTCTTTCTGATTCTGCCCCTGGATAGCTCTCTAGACTCTTCTCTCCCTGCCCCCACTCATCTACCTTCCATGACCTTTACTCCAACAATATTGAAGTACATGCAACTCCCTAAACCCACCATGCTGATTAATGCTTCCATGCCAGTGGAGGTGCATCATACAATCTCTGCACTGAAAAGATGTCCACTCATCCTTCCAATCTCTCTCTAATTTATCCAGGGTGCCCCCACTCCATTTCCAAATTTAGCTTAATGGCTGATTCATCCAGGTTTTCCTACTTGAGTGTTTAATTTGATTTACACCTATTTCTGTGCTCCTATAGAAACTCTAGAACACTTTTTCCCCGAAAGGACAGGTAGATAATGGATGGATGGATGGATGGATGGATGGATGGATGGACACCTTGGCTCTTACTCATCTTATATCCCCATCACCTAACATAGTCCCAGGCACATGTTCAAAAAGAATGTGTAAGAGTCGATTTTTACCTGAGAGGTGCTTTTCTAAAATTTGTGCTTTTCATAATTCATCAAAATTATAGTGTGCCTTCATATATATTTTTTCCCTTTGTGGATCTGGCACCTAACAGTGTATGTGGTCTACCATAAGGAGTAGCCTAGGTGAGTCTGTATATGGATCTTCATTTACACAGCTTGGATTTCCTCTGCTTATTCTCTCATAAAAAACACAGAATTGCCAGGATAAGAGTCAGAGCCCTTGAAGATGGTATTCCAATTTGGTAAGGAGACAACTAATGTGGAATAGCGGAGGCTTATTGACAGGGCTCTCCTATCACCTTCTCATGCAGGCTGAGACTCTTGACTGCATGGATTTGGGGAATCCGGCCAATGTGGGGACAGTAAAGCCCTTCAATAAAAACACAATATGCCAACCAGCTGCAAATCCTACTTGCAATTTCTTCTCTTCCTTCTTCGATCCCAGGGAAATATGTCAGTGGATGCTGTCAGATAAGAACAAGCCATTGATCTATAGGGCGTGAGGCAAGGCTAGAATATTGAGGTCGTAGATTCTATGTAGAAGTTGCTTCTTAGTAAATGAGGTAAGGTGCCTTGGAAATTCGAGATTCTTGGGTGAATAGACACCTGAAGGAGTTAAAATCACTGGCATGCTCTACCCCACTCTGTAGGGTAGTGCCCTCACAGTCGATAGTAACTTGAGCTTAGAAATTGGGGTTTAAATAACGAAAGCGGTTAAGTTCATTCACCTAGACTTTCATCCTTTTCCTGAGTGTCATTTTTTTTTCTCAGTGTACAGTTGCATACGGGAGATCCATTGGGTGATTAAATAAAACTAGATAAAAATTTGAAAGGCCTGGATTCTGTTGCCAAGTGATTGACTAAATTATTTCCTTCCCTTCTCTTGGTATTAACTTCTCCATAAGTAACCTGACGTTTTAGACCAGATTGTGAATTCTTAAACTGAGGCCCATGAATGGGATTCAGGGCTCTGTTAATTCAAGAAATTCAAAGTCAAATTTGATACATATATACACTTTTCCCA
This sequence comes from Nyctereutes procyonoides, assembly GCF_905146905.1. Classification (NCBI taxonomy): domain Eukaryota; kingdom Metazoa; phylum Chordata; class Mammalia; order Carnivora; family Canidae; genus Nyctereutes; species Nyctereutes procyonoides. The sequence goes on along the minus strand of NW_026575037.1, from coordinate 19,412,444 downwards.
AGAGGAAGGAATATAGCTTTTGCCAAGCTCACAGTGAGGCCATGAACTTCCCCAAAATATGAAACTGAGGGTTGCCCTTGACCTCAGCTTTTGTACTGCTTTGGGGGAAAGTATGTTTTGACACTGGGGAAATAGGGCTGAAAGAGAGAAGCTGAACTAGGCAATAAGGCAGACTTGGGTTCAAGTCCTGACTATTCCACTTATTTTATGTTGCCTTGGAGTGAGTCTCTTTACCTCCGTAACTCTAGTTCTACAAATCACAACAACAATATCTCACATGTTATAAAAATTAAGAGAAATGAATTGAAAGGAAAAATTTGGGCTAGCATGCCAGAAATCTTCAAGAAATGTTTGTTCGATGTGTGTCTAGAGAAGCAGAACACCGAGGGCCACTACTCCATCTCCCAGCTCAGCAATCTTGCCATCTAAATTGATACGTTCTCAGCTATGCTCACAGACTGACAAAGCAAGTCTTCATGGTCTTTATTTTATTTATTTTATTTTATTTTATTTTTTTGCCGTAAAGGTGAGACATAAAACAGGCCTATATGCTTAATATGTTTCTGTACAAAAGGAAATCCACTGAAACCAGGAGAACGATTCCAAGTCTTCTAAGAAAAGGTCAGAGTCCAGCCAATACAGGCTCAGCTTTGATCTGAATAAAAACAGAAAGACTCTTTCTCTTGAGACCTTTGTTCTGACGCCACATTTGTCCATAAAACATGATAATCCCAGGCGATGACTCGGAGACATGTGTCTCAGGCTGTGGAGGGTGGAGACAGCAATGGAGAAGAAGCCTGGGGCTGGCCAGAAAGTGGTTGCTAAGCCTGCTTACACTATGAAAGACCCAGCAGACCTAAACATTTAGAATCAGCTCACAACATCCCATGTCACCAAAAGACAGACTGCTTTACTGTCTACACCTCCTTACATCCCCCTAAAACTGTATATCTTCCATGGAATCTTCTCCTTCAGAGAGGGTCCTGATGTTCAGCAAATGTGTATTCAATAAAAAATTTAAAAACCTTACAACAATCTAAGGAATCTACCCATATATTTTTTTAAAATTATATCAACCTTCAAGGCATTATTATCTTCATTTTATAGAAGAGGAGATTAAGTTCATGAAGACATAGAGACAGAATGAGTTTGAATCTAGAAGTCTCCAATTTGAAAGCTTTTAACTAAACTCTGAGCCTTCCGGACACAGTGATAAGTGTAATATGAGTCTTACCCTCATGTGACACTGGGAGACACAGACCTGTAAGCAGACTTTAATACCATACTTTGTGCTCTCTAGGTTGGAGGCAAACACAGAGCAAGAGCAAAGTTCAACTACCTAGAGCTGGTGGAGAAGGAGGTGTGCATGTGATATGTAAAGTTCGGAAAGACTTTCTTGAAGGATTGAATCTTTGAGAGGGATTAGTCTCTCTACAAGCCATTCTATACAGAAGAAGGAGAAAATAAAATGGAGGAAGAGACAAGAGCAAGACAACAGGAAACTCAAAAATGTATATCACTTAGATGTAAATATTGTTGGTAGTGTGACTTGCAAAATACCCTACGTTCTCTTAGCAGCCCTGAGAGACAGGAGACTTTCCATCTGCCAGGAATGAACTTGTGATCTTAGCTCTGGTGCTCCGGAAAAAGATAAAGGATTTGGGGGTCCCAGAAACTGGTTTTTCTCTACTCTTTTCTAACCCAGACATCCCAATCTCAGCACAAAAGGTTACAATTTCCCTGGGAAGAAATTGTGCTGACCTCGGGTTTTCACAAAGAGTGTGGTATTTCTGCTTGACTGCTCTTTCTGCTGAAACATTGCTAAAATAACTAGTGAGCAAGACGTCCCAAAAGCAAGCAGCTGCATATAAGGGTTTGTGTATGGTTTATCTACTTCGATGGGGGGTGAGGGTAGGCGACTACTTTCTCTAAGAAGTTGTAAATGGGCCAGGGTCTCATGACATTTGACAACTCAGCTCCACCAATGTCCACTTTCTCCTCGAGATCCAAATAAGAGGAGGAGGGTTCATCGTGCAGTTGAAAACATAAAAAAATAGAGGCTCGAGGGCCAACAAAAGAGTCTAGGAGAATGGGCCCATATTGGCATTCTAACTCACCAATTAGATTGGTCAAGAATCTCCATTCTTCATTCACCTTTTTCTAAAGCAGGAAAATACTTCTTACTACACCATTGTGAAATTAGTGTCCTAACCACTTTTTTTAAGTATTTGATTGCTGAAGATTTTCCATAAAGGTAAGACATGGACCTGGTCTTTGTCTTCTAAGAGCTGTAGAAATTAAACCTGACCCTAATATTAGGGATCTGATTTATTCAGCACTTGAATTGAGAAAGCCAAATAAGCCAAAATAAGTATTTCCCACTGCATTTTCTTACCTCTGAACATTCATAAAAGGTATGTTCTTTACCCAATTCCTATTTGCTTGAGATATATACGTTTAGAGTTTAATTCCTTGGGGTTCACAAAATCTTCTTTTAAAAACAAAAATCTGGGATCCCTGGGTGGCGCAGCGGTTTGGCGCCTGCCTTTGGCCCAGGGCGCGATCCTGGAGACCCAGGATCGAATCCCACATCGGGCTCCTGGTGCATGGAGCCTGCTTCTCCCTCTGCCTGTGTCTCTGCCTCTCTCTCTCTCTCTCTCTCTCTCTCTCTCTCTCTCTGTGTGTGTGTGTGTGTGTAACTATCATAAATAAATAAAAATTTAAAAAATATAAAAACAAAAATCTTATGAAGAGGGAAAATAAATTATTAACTTCAGAGTATGATCATTTTACTTAATTTACTGCCACCCCCATGCCACTGATGGCACAAAAACAAGGAATGTCTCCTGATGTGAAAGGGAACATTTTTTTTAAATGGAGCTTAGGATATGCTTAACTGAGGACCCAGTCATGAGGAGCACAGAAAAATAGTACCCAACTGATATGAAGCACTTTTTATGGCACAGACACGAGATTGGTGAATCTCTATAAAGGATCTCATTTCTTCCTCACAGCCATCCTGTGAAGCAAATGAGGAATGAGGCACTTAGCTGTTGGGAGATAGGATGCTGCAAAAAATGAAACACCTTCATTCAGCAGTAGAAGATCTGCTCTGCTGCGGGGTGCCCAGTTCCATTTTGAGTTACAGAGGGAGAAAAAAACAGACTGAGATGAAGTAAAATGGAAGTTTAAAGCATAAATTATGTTGTAGCTAAGTGTTCTTCAGCCAGTCAAGCAAAGGAGAGTGGGTTTACTATTTAATTCATTCATTCACTCAATGATAATGTAGTTGACATCTACACATTATATAGTCAATAGAAGATGTCTAACACCTTTATTTCCCCTCCAGAATATCTCATAGTGCCTTCAATCATCCCAGGACCCTTCTAAGTGGTTTCATAGAGATGAGCCAATCAGTTCAGTAGTATTATTTATGCTGCATTGTTACAAGTGATTGAAGCAAGGATGGGCACTTGTTCTAATATAGCCATCTGTCCAGCAGCCTATGATGTAACCCAAAAAGAGAATTCAGCCCAATCAGAATATAGAAAGACCAAGTAGACAATTGAGAAGGGCAGAAGAGGAAATACATGTAGAAGGCAGTAAGTAGAAGCTATGATATAGCAAAATTATAAACAAGCAGAAGCCATGAGTAAGAAAGGAGACATGGTCAATCCAGAGAGGGACAATAAGCTGAAGCAAAGACAGAGGAGCAAAGGCAGACATCGTGACTCTAACGGCAGAGCAACTGAATGGGGCAGTAGAAGATCAAAGGGCTATCTAAAATACAACACTTGGTTGTCATAACTCCAGTCTATCCTGAATTATGTTTTCATTCTCCTTGTTCAACTGAGTGGTCCTGAGATTTCCTATCTTCCCAACTTTCTTTAAAAAAAAAAAGATTTTATTTATTTATTCATGAGTGACACAGATAGAGGGAGAGACAAAGGCAGAGGGAGAAGCAGGCTCCATGCAGGAAGCCCGATGTGAGAGACTCAATCCCAGGACTCCAGGATCACGTCCTGGGCCAAAGGCAGATGCCCAACCGCTGAGCCACCCAGGCATCCCATCTTCCCAACTTTCTTAATACCATGACTAAAAATCCTGTAAATGAGAATAACCACATGTTACAAAGATCTGTTTCTCCTGTGTCCAAATGAGCCAAATAGCATAATCACTTTTTAATTTTTTTTTAATTTTTAAGTAATCTGTACACCCAATGTGGGGCTTGAAATCACAACCTGAGATCAAGAGCTGCATGCTTTACCAAGTGAGCCAGCCAGACACCCCTTTCATAATCTGTAATACAGAAGGAAATGGGGTGCCTGGCTGGTGTCATCAGTTCAGCATCTAACTCTTGGTTTCAGCTCAGGTCGTGATCTCAGGGTCATGGGATTGAGTACCATACTGGGCTCAAACTCAACATGGAGTTTGCTTGAGTTTCTCTCTCCCTCTCCTTCTGCCCCTATCCCCTGCTGTCACATGCAATCCTTCTAAAACAAATAAATAAATTTTTAAAAGACAGAGAAAGAGAGAGAGAGAAGAAAAAACTACCCTATATACATATATAAATAGGATGTAGGCCTAACTTAAAGTAATTCATTAATAGGTCATAAATATTTTCATTGATAAGCAGGTTCGATTCTTTTATAAAACAATTAGGACTTGAAAGAAGAAAAAATCAAGTTTAAAAGTGATAAGTGTTCAACTTCTTCAAAAAGAATGGCTATATTTCTCATTAGGAATAATGAACCTCTTTTGTTTAATACTAAAAGTGAGAAAGAATATTCTAAGCCTGAGCTTCATCTACTAATTTATTTCCACTCAGTGCTGTGACATAGAAAGATTAAAATACTTTAAAATTAAAAAGTTAACAGCCACAAATCAGCTCTAAAGCAATCTTCTTTTTGTAATAAGAGTACATATGATGCCCTAGTCTGGCTTCTGAGAACAAATTTGGGAAAGGACACTCCTTACGTATCACAATGGCCATCCTGTCATTCTCCAGAATCAGTGACTGGGATATGGCAAAGTGTCAATCCCACAGAGTGCTCAGATCTCATGACAGGTGAACATTGACTGTCTCAATTACACAACGGAATTTATCGAATGATTCTTTTTCACACTATCACAGCTACCAAGCCATCATTAGAATCTCTGCACAAGGGTGTCTGGGTGGCTCAGTAGGTTGAGCATCTGACTCTTAATTTCCTCTCAGGTCATGATCTTAGGGTTGTAAGACGGAACCCCACAGAGGACTCCTCACTCAGTGGGTAGTTTGCTTAAAAATCCTCTCTCTCTCCCTCTGTTCCCCCTTCTTTTGCATGCACTCACTCACTCTCTTTCTCTCAAATAAATAAATAAATAAATAAATAAATAAATAAATAAATATTTTTAAAAAAGGATCCACACAAACTCTACCAGTCTCAACCCTTCCACACTACTAAATGATCCTATGACCACATAGAAGAGCCCATGTGCTTAAAACCCCAAATTCAATATTTTTCCCTGACTTCTATCCCCCCTAAGGCTTTTACCCAGTTCCTGCCTTTTACCTCAACAATAGGTCTTGTTTGGCAATCAGTAAATGACCCATAGCTCAACAGAAAAGCTGATCATTCAAAAAAGTGACCAAATGACCTCCACTACTGACTATGATGAGAAAACTGGGATTAGATTTATCTGCGTGCCTCAAACAACCAGGAAACCAGAAGAAAAAAAGTTTCAGCCATTTAAAATGACTTAATTACAGGTAGCATATGACTGTGAGTCCTAAGAGAATAAAAAATAAATGAGATACTCTTCAGGCTACCATTCAGGAAAGGTGAACACAACAAAGCCAATGGTCTTGCTGAGTTAAAGACATAGAAATTGGACTTCAGGGAAATAGTGTAGCTAGAGTTTGCAAGGAAGAATGTGATAAAGGAGGTGTTCACAGAGAGAGATCCAGAGATCTAAGAAAGGTCCCCTAGTGTCTTTGACTGAGCACCATTTTGAGTATGCAGGAGAGAAATCTACCTGAAATTGGTAAAGAACAACCAGAAAGCAATAGATAGACCAATGTCAGACATCAAATAAGAATGAGAATAATTTATTCTCCCACCAGCCAAAGTGAGAGTTTCCAAACACACAAGACAAATCCCCAGAATAAAATTGGCTCAGTAGTGGAACTAAATTAACACTAGACCAAAAGCTGCCCTGGAATGTTTGAAAGCAAGCCTTATAAAGGACAAACTGATCTGAAGAACTTAAGTGCAAGCCAAAATAAAATATGGTGCTCTCTAAATAATACAGCAAAATTCAATACCCCCAAAATAAAATTCATGATGTCTGTATTCGGTCAAAAACATGCAGAGTAATAGGAAAATATGAGCCATAACTAGAAAACTCATTAATTAGAATGGGACCAGAAATGACAGTTGATAGAATTAGTTAACAATGTGTCAAAATAGTTACCATAAATGTGTTTCATATGTTCAAAAAGACAAAGGGCAATAGGAGAATGATGAGGAAGATATTTGAAATGAAAGAAGAAAGAAAGAAGAAAGAGAGAAAGAAAGAAAGAAAGAAAGAAAGAAAGAAAGAAAGAAAGAAAGAAAGAAACTAACTCCTGAAAATGCAGCACCTGAAATGAAAAAGACATGAGGTGGAATTACTATCAGAGTGGATGGAACAAATAAAAAAAAAAATAGTAAACTTACAGAACTGAAAGAACAGACAAATTCACAATTATTGTTGGTGATTTCAACACTCTTTTCTCAGTAATTGATAAAATAATCAATCACACACACACATAAATACAAGGATATAGAGCACTTTAACAACATCAACAAACATGATCTGATATTTATATCAATTACATTTATAGAATATTCTACTCAATAGCAGTAGAATTCTCCTCTTTTTTATGTACACATGAAACATCCACCATATTTTGAGTCATAGACATGCATTAATACATTTAAGAAAATTAAAATATGTTCTCAGAAAGAAAATAGAATGAATAACAAAGAGAGATCTAGAAAACTCTAAACTATTTGAAAAAAATATAGTTCCAAATAACCCATGAGTAAAACAAAGGGGGGATGGGGTAACTGGATGATGGGCATTAAGGAGGGCACTTGATGTAAAGAGCACTGGGTGTTTTATGCAAAATAAGTCACTAAGCTTTACCTCTGAAACTAATAATACAGCTATATGTAACCTAAATTTAATTTAAGTAATTAAAAAAAATAGCTATCCAGCCAAAACGCCCCAGGAAGATGCCTATAGTTAAATAGGTTGGGTTTATTATTCATTGCAATGAGGGAGAACACATACAATGGGGAAGCTTGGGGAATCTCAGTAGGAGGGTATTAAAATGAGACTATTATAGGATTCAGACTCTGGTTGGGTCATTTGAGAGGCACCAGAAGGAAGTGGGGGTTGACTCTAGATTGAGGGTGTCAAAGTGAAGGTAGTTCTATAATTGTGTATCTGGATAATAAATCTATAGGGAGGGCAGATGAACACATAGCTACAATTAGTAAAGAAGCAGTAGTCACTCATTTTGTCCAAGAAGGGGAATGTTTAGAATTTGGAGGTAGCAAATAAGAGTATTTTTGTCTGGAGGCACCTGGGTGGCTCAGTTAATACAGCATCTGACTTTGGCTCAGGTCATGATCTCAGGGTTCTGGGATCCAGCCCTACACCTGGCTCCCTAGTCAGCAGGGAGTCTGCTTGTCCCTCTCCCTTTGCCTCTCCCCCTGCTCTCTCTCTCTCTCTCTCTCTCTCTCTCTCTCTCTCCCCTCTCTCTCAAATAAATAAATAAATATTTTTTAAAAAAGAATATTTTTGTCTCTACTTAGACAAAATTACGAGGTGGATTTGCTTTGTCTCATGTTATCATGGTCTCAGAATAACCTTGTCTGAGATTTTTATTTTGTGAGATTGTTTACATCCTCTAGGACAGTAGCATGACCTAGCTGTGAGTGCCAGGCCAGCTTTCAAATGTCAGGGGATGCTCTCTTTTGTTTGTTTATTCCTTTCTCAGTGAAAAACTGGAAATAATCCAAGTGTCCATCAATTGATGAATAAGCAAATTGTGGGTTATCTATCTAATTAAGGACTCTTCAAACAATTTAAAAAATGAACCTCTAATACATGCAACAACATGGGAAAATCTCAGAAGTAAAAGAAACCAGACACAAAAGTCTATTTTCTATATGATTCCATTTATATGAAATTCTAGAAAAGGCAAAACAATAGCAGCAAAGAGCTAATCACTTGACAAATGCTGGGGACAGATGCAGGTATTGACATCCAAAGGGCAGGAAGGAACTTTGGGGGTATGGTCTATGTGATGATTGCAATGGTGATTTTGACTATAAACACATATGGAATTTCATCAAATTGTACTTTTAAAACTGGTGATTTTTATTAAATGTAAAATTTACCTCCATAATCCTGATTTTTAGAAAAAAAATCCTTACATTCCTTTTGAGGTAAAATGGTTCAGTTTCTTAGACACACACTAGCCTATCTCCTCTGTCCTGAATAAAGTGAAAATATTTCCATTCCCTCTGATTCATTAACTTCCCCCAAGAGTAGACAAAAGATTTCTAAAATGGGGTGTGGGGGGATGATTTCTTAGTGAATCACACCAATTAGCCACTGATCAAGGGACAACTGGCTACTTTCCCTTCCCTAGAATCAACTCTGTTGCTGGCCCCAACATCCCGATTTCCAGTCACAGTGAGATCTGGAGATGCGAAGGTCAGCAAGGCAAATGAAGGCAAATCATTTCCTGTCTTTCAACCTCAGTTCTTACTCTATACAAAGGAAGAGGGGTGGAAATAAGGATTTCGCAGAGCATTTAGAGCTTAGAAATATTTACTAGATGAGTTGTACTTGCAAGGCTCAAATTAGGTTAAAATTCCCCTCTGAAGGTCTGTATGCATTTTGTGTGTGTGCACGTGTTGGTGGTAATGCAGGCTGGAGTGAACAGGTACAGGGGAGGAATAGATGCTAGGGGGTTGGTGGATTGTTTCATCTAGCTAAAATAACAGCACTCTGAATGATTTATGAGTAGTCTTGAGAGTGTGTAATGCTTATTAATTTAATAAAAATGGTTATTGCTTATAATAATGGAAACTACCTCATAAAAATAAGATGAAAATATCCTTAAAGTAATAATTTGTTGTCAGCTCCGATTCTTCTCACATTAATTCTTCCAAACTCTGTTGAGTTTCCAACACCAGTGCTACCCTTTGGCCCCAAAAGAGAGACCTAGCCTATGGGCCCCACACTTTAGAGGGTTCCTCTTTGTCGTACTCTCCTAACTGCTCTCCACCCCATGGAGTCAAGAGGTGATGTCTACCCAGAGTGTCCATGTCTTCCAAGCCCATCTATCTTGACCACACTCAGAGTGCTCAGACCCCTTCAGGAATTCCCCTACCCAATCAGCCTGGAGTTCACTTCTAGGACCTAAGTAAGCCTCTTCCCGGGTCTTCTGTCTACCCATGCCTCACACGGAGGACAGAAGAGAGGTTTGCTGGTGAAGATAGGACAGACCTTGGGTGTGCAGACTATGATGTTCATATGAGGCCTTATGAGGGCCTTTGCAGTGCAAATCAGAGCCAGCAGTGGAAAGGAAAAAGGAAGGCCACAAGTCAGGGGCCAGGCCTTCCCATGCCCTTATTCTTCATCGTTCAAGAACAGAATTCTGAAGGGTTGAAGAATTCTAAATGTCAACTGGTGCTCAGGTTATTACTTAGATATGATTGTCAATGTAGACACTTGGAACGTAGTTAACATTGTTAACTTGAGTTAGAATGTTTAAATGCTTGGGCATGTGAGCCTCCATTTGGTACTTTTGCCCTAGGGTCCTGAAACATTAGGATCCTGAACCCACAGAGAGGTTGAGGAGTTCACTATAAGGCAATACCACAGACTGTGCTAACATAGAAATGTCTGAAGATACACCATCTGGATTCGGTGATGCCCGCCCTATTCTTGGCTGGGAGAATTTAGACCATCATCCTCAATGCTCTGAATCCCTCCCATCAATCACTCCACCTAATTTAAAACAAAACTAATATATGGAAGGATTCTCATTATAAACTTTGATTGGTGGTATATTTAATATATATTGACCTTAATTTGCTACCACACAGATTAGTTTAGGAGAAAGCCAAGTCTAGCATGAAGGGATTAGGGAAGGGGAGTATTTTAAAATGAGTTTAAAAAAAAAAACTATTAAAAGTAATTTTGAGCTATACCAGTGAAATTGCTAGCTAGGGAAGGGGGTGAATCAAACATAAAATAAGCAGATAATGAAGTACTTGGAGGGCGTATGGGACACATTACCCAGAAACAGAAAAAAATATATGGGAAAAATAATGACGAGGCCTATTTAGCCATGTAAGGACAGTCTGATTAGTTCTCAGGCTTTCCACTGGTGGTCCATGTTGGGGAGAGGGGGTAAGTGGGGATGGGCATGGGGGTGTGTGAGTGTCCCTACACACAGGAGGAGGGTGGCTTCTTCTACTAATATTTGTCACAGAACAAATTAATGCTGTTACTCCATAAAGGGAGAAAGTTCCTATAAATAGCTCTCTGTTTTTTGCAGAAAGTAACCCACCAGTTATCCACCCCCATGGTAGTCGTATCTTCATTTAGCTTCTTCGCTGGGGGAAAAAAAATCTCAGAAGACACTCAACCTCCCCAGAATTTCTGGTGTCATCAAGTTGCCTTCAAAGTCCTGCAAGATTGCATGTAGAAAAGTCTTTCTAGATCCAGGAAAGTTTACCATTAACTGTGGGATTGACAGGTATCCCGAATACCTAGGAATCTTGACATTTTGTTGTCAAAATAGATGTACTAGAAAGGCATGTGGATTTAAGAAACGTGTCCACATGGTGTCTGCTTACCTCGCAGCAGGAGTCATTTATACGGTCTAGGGTTGGTTTTCCAAAATTCTTAAAGCACAAGACAAAAACCTACTCAGATTCCATAAACCAGTGCCAGCAGCCTGCAGGCTGGAAGCAGGTCCCTGGCTGGGGAAGATCTGAGAAAGCAGACATAAAGCCTTAAGAGCTGAGAAATCCCACATTCCACCGAACTCATGGAGCGTTTAAAAAACCATGACGTATCTCATTAAAAACAAGTTTAATTTGATGGATATAAGATTCTGTGAAACGACATTTATTCGCTCAACTGTGGATGCAATATAGCAGGAAAGCACTAGGCTGGAATCAGGAGACTCGGTCCCATCCAGCTGAGCAAGCCACTTCACTTGCTACTTGGGGCTAATGCTAAGTGACACTGAAATGTGTAGCAGCGGCTGAAAAATGAGAGAAACAAGAAGAGCTGTTGATGATATTACACACAATATACGCTAGAGTAGAAATACCTAAAATTATCATAAAGGACCTCTGATTTCCAATGTAGTGTAAATTTAAAAGAAGAACAATGGAAGCACAGAACATAGGGAAATAGAGCCTTCCATATGAGTATCATCCGGGGAAGAAAGTGCTCGGACGGATTAAATGAAGGTTTGATCCCTGGTAGTTATACTGCTGTCATGAACACGTAGGGAGGCACTAGACAATATTAAACATTTAAACTGTGGTTAGAGGTTTCCTCTTTCTGAGGTGAACTTCCCCAAGGATGTGTCTGATTCCAGTTGGCGTCCCACATAGCTTGTCCAGCAGGAGAGACGATGCTTGCCAGAGAACACAAGGGGGGTGTTAACTTAGGTGTTCTAGTTCTCATTGTGTCCTAAGGAAAATTATTTTATGGAACCCCTGGGTAGCTCAGTGGTTGAGCGTCTGCCTTTGGCTTAGGTGGTGATCCCGGGGTCCTGGGATTGAGTCCTACCTTGGGCCCCCATTGGGGAGCCTGCTTCTCCCTCTGCCTGTGTCTCTGCCTCTCTCTGTCTTTTTCTTTCATGATAACTAAATAAATTTTTAAAAAATCTTAATTACTTTATGCCTTAGTCTCTTGTGAATTTATTCTGACTTTACCACATACTCTTGGGGTATCCTTGAGCCAACTACCTTCCTCTAAACCTCACTTTTCTTCTTGTATAAAATGGCAGGCACACCCTCTCTACCCCCCTGGGGTTGTTGTGAGGGTTTTGGGATCAAAGCAGGTGAAAGCACTTAGCACAGTGCTGGGTACATGGTGCTGTCCAATAAATGCCAGCTGGGGTTGGGACCATTGCCAAGTTCCCTTCCCTCACTCTTTCTCTTCTGCCTGTTGTTTTTATCTCTCCACCCACCTGCCCCCATCTACTCACTCACTTACCCAACCAGCCAGCGAATCACTCTGTCACTGAGTGGTCATTTGCCATCCAGCAAAGTGTATTTAGGGACGAGGCACTGAGCTGGATGCTGAAGCTACAAAGAGAAAATAGTACCCAATCATCTCCCCAAGGGCTCATTCCCTCCTCAGCGCTGGACTTTGCCATCTCTTAACACGACGAAGGACACATGATAGGCGCAGTTGTATAGAACATTCTTACGTTACTCTCGATGCTGAGTACCAGTCCCCCTGGTGAACCGACCGATGTGAATCTGAACGTGTAAAGCTGAGGGACAGTCTCTAGACTTCAGTGGATTCACCAGTCTTATTAGACCTCCTGGAAGCCCAGCCTCCCTTGAGGACATCACTCTGCATTTCCTTTTATTCTGATTTCCCTCTTATCACTTTCATATTATGTGATAGAGTGATTCGAGGTGTTTGCACATGATAAAATCTAGATCATTAGAATATTTGGTGCTGGCACTTTTGGGTCAGAGTGCCCAAAAAATCCTATGTGCGACATTTAGCTGGGTCTCATAATACACTGTATTATTCCCCTTGAGTAAATTTGCCCTTACCACTATTTTCTTCCCTCCTCCCCCAGGTAGCTAGCAACCATACAACAGCATCTATTCACTTAAAGATATTGTGGTGACCGAGTTAGCACAGTCGCCTTCCTGCAAAAATATTAACATACTCAGAAGTCCTTGAAGAAAATTGCTCCAGCGGTCACAACCTTTACTCCTGTTCCTGGGATCTCTGAAAGACGGGGTGGGAAGGGTGTTTTTGCAACTCTAAATGGATTTGAAAAACCCAGAGAAGGAAATTATCTGTTTCTATGGAGAGCCAGGGTGACATGACAGATAATTAGCGGGACGACCTGCTTCTCTGAAATGGGAAGCTTAGCCATAGCGAGGACGTAAAGCCCCCAGCCCTCCTTATATCCCCTAGTGAATTCCTTCTCTGCAAACAGCCAGCTCTGCCAGCTGACAGTGACTTTCACCTTGAATCCTTCAAAGTCACCTTTCTTTGAAAATCCCTTCGCTGCGAAGCTGAATAGCAATAGCTTTGCCATCTTGGCTACAGTTCGCAGGGTATGTTGAGGTGGAAGTGAGCTGAACCCCAGAAGGACTGACCTGTCCTACAGAATCATGCTTTGAATATGGATGTGCCTCACATAATGTCTTGATGTGCGTTTTCTCATTTCCCCCCTTAAAACGCAGAGTCCAAGAGGGTAGAGAATTCCCCAGATGCCTATTTGAGGAGAGAGACAGTTTAGGTTGAAGTGGGAAAAAATGCTTCTCCCCCTGGTATGTTAGGCTAAATTATTTTTGTGTCAATGTGCTGTGATGCTTTGTGGGAGAGGAAAATGGGAAAAAGGTGATGTGCAAGGGAATCGTTTAGAAAAGAGGCAAGTTACTCAATGTATTTCCCAAAACTTAAGCTGATCGCTACCGAATTTTAAGGGTGTTATAATTTATGATCCATACATGCTCTCTCAAACAGCTTGTTTTTAAAACCTGCCTCTCAGTAAATTAGCATATACAGGAGCCCCCCCCCCCCCGCTCCCTTTAACTTTCTTTTCCAGGAAATAGTCATTTCACTTAACTTTCCCATAGTTTTTATTTGCATCGTATCCAGTTAGTTATCAGGCTCTTCCCCCAAAATGAGGAAGCAGAAAGCTTCAAGGCCCGGGGAACCTCATGAGGGGAGAGGCAAGAGAGCATCAAGGACAGAGAAGCCGAGGAGCACCAGCATCTGCAACCCATGCAACCTGAGTAGCCTCCCTCCTCCCTGGTGTGGCTTCCTAAAATTGCATTCAAGCTGATTCCCTTGACCAGTTCACAATCCCGTTTTCTTTCTTGCTCAATCTTCTTCCCAAAGTGACAAACCGGAGATTGTCAGTGTGTCATCTCCTTTCTCAGTATGCCTCGGAACATCTCACTCCACCAAGAGAGCATGGGGTCAATGGAGTTGGGATGACTAGAAGTGACAGGAAGCAAATCAGGCAAAGAATCGGCACGATCTAGACATTTCGTTCTACCAGCGAGCCATGAGCACAGAGGGCTTAGTCTCCGTCGGGCAGAGAGCTGAGTGCTACAAGCAGGGCCAGCATCGCTTCCTTCTGTGCTTCTCTAGCCTTCTTTTCTTTCTTCCCACTCTCTTGTCTCAGGAACCTGTGTGTGTCAAACATGCACTAAAACACGTCATGTACTATCTCATGTAACTATCCTCAAACACTACAAATACTAGTATTTTTTTTGCCATCATCATCACCATGGGGAGATTTATCAGCTTGCACAATTAGGTGGGAGAGTTCGGATCTGAAGCCAAGGGGTCCGATCCGAAGCTCACACACTAACATCCTTCACACCCATTTACCTGAACTCTGCTCAGCGTGATGAGTCATGCACAAACCAGAGCGTTTTAATTATTCTAGGAGAATAGGTTGGTTTTAAAAAAAAAAAAAAGTTTCAGGTTTGATTCTGATAAACTGGAGGGAAGGTAGCTGAATTGCAGCATGAAAAATAGGTTAGCTATCAAAAAGGACTTTTTGAAGGCAGGTCTTATCTTAAATTGCCATTCCATTATCTTTGGGGCTCAAAATAAGTTATGAGGAACAGAACATGTATACCTCTGTTTTCAGAGTTGTTTGGACAGTATTCCTAAAGCAGAAAATAGATTACTCGTGTAGAAGCTTTCCAGACACATTAAATTATTGGTGAATGAATTCCTGGTATTAGCAGTTTCCGGCTCTCTCCTTCCACAGCATATGCAGGGAAATACTCCCTTGGCCCATTAGTTCACCACTCTTTCTCATTTATCTCTGTGCTTTTTGTTGACTGAGAGTTCTTAAAAGACAGAATGGCCTCCCCTAAGTGCCAGCTTGCAGATCAATCGGTAGTGACTGCCTCCCTTGCTGAAAGAGAGGGCCTGGCAAGTCAAGAAATGCCAGGATCCATTCTCTACGTGTCTGCCAGCGACTGAGGAGGAGTGCAGCTGTGCAGAGCACAAATTGCCGCCTTCAGAATGCGCAGAGGGCAGAGGTGGTGGGGTGGACACTGGGCTGAGGCAGGGCCTGAGGTGGGGGCGCTGATGGAAAGTGGAGGGAATGGCTTCCCGAATCAGACCCACTGGGGTTGCAGCTCTTCTAAGTCCCAGATTAGCTGTGCGATCTCGGATAAATTATTTAAGCTTTGCGACTCAGTATCCACATCTTAAAGGAGAGTCCACTTATATCTACAAAGGAAAATATGCAGTTGAAAGTGCCTATTTTTATTGTTGCTTTTTTTTAAAGGCATTTCTTTTTTTTCATTTTTTTTTTTATTTATTTATGATAGTCACACAGAGAGAGAGAGAGAGAGGCAGAGACATAGGCAGAGGGAGAAGCAGGCTCCATGCACTGGGAGCCCGACGTGGGACTCGATCCCGGGTCTCCAGGATCGCGCCCTGGGCCAAAGGCAGGCGCTAAACCGCTGCGCCACCCAGGGATCCCCTTATTGTTGCTTTTTAAAAGAAACTGCCTTGCCTGATTTTTAACCATAATCTGAACTCACTTGATTTTTCTCTACCTACTGCTCTCTAAACTACTCTCTCTCTCATAGTCATATTGGATATGCAAAGTCTTTCCTAGCTTTTTGTTTAACCTAGAATGTTCCTCTCATTCCACAAAACCCCCTCCTGAAGACTTTTATTAATCCTACCATCATTAATTCTTATATCGTCCAAGAAAATTTCTCCCAAATATTCAAATCTATTTCTCCTTTAAACTTCAAAAGCACACAAGATGCTTTGTGATCTGGCCCCTACCCACCTCCCCAGTCTCATCTCTTGCTCTATATCTTCCAATTTAGGCTTCAGAAATGCCAGCTTATTTATAGTTTCAGAAGTCACCATATTATTGTATGCGTCTGTTTTCTGGAAATGACACCTTTGTCTAAAACGCTTGTCCCATTAGTGGACTCCTACTCATCCTTCAAAATCCTATGGGGATATCACTTCCTCCATGTATTCTCTGATGCCCTCTCCGTCCAGCCCACCATAATTCATCATCTATGTTTCTACATTAATTTGACAACTTGTGCATTTGTTACTATTGCTTTTGTCATATGATACTATAAATCACTGACTTACATGCGTTCAGCCATGAACTCCTTAAGAGTAGGAATTATATGGTGTGTATTTTACATTTCGAGGCTCTAACACGGTACCTGGCATATAGTAAGAAAGTGCTCAAAAATACTTGAAGGGTTGAGTTAAATATCACATATGGTCTGATACATTATTTTGCATGTGATTATATGTTCTCCTGTTCTGTTTTTAGGTCTATCTGTCCAGCCTTCTGGACAGACTCTAAGTACTTTGGAGGCAGAAGGGACTTGGTTCACTCTGTGCCTCCTACAGGGCTGAGAATTTACTAGATAATCATTCATTGGGTGGGAAAATACAGTAGAGAGGAGAGTGGGGTAGATTTGCGACAAGAAGTGAGTGACTCCCTAAGGCTTACAGGCAGGAGGCTGGCAATGATTCACCCTCCCAAACACACAAGAAAAGCACGTAGGGCTCATCACACACTTATCCTCCAAAGAGAGCATGGAAGTCTTATCCGTAAGGTGGAGCTCCATGGGTGGAACGTGAATTAGAGAGAAAGTCCGAGTTCTGAAGTTGAGTTCAATTGTTATAAACTCTCCAAAATTCCCTCCTAAAGGCCCCTGGATAGCACTCACTGGAAAGGTATTTGGCTTTCAGTTATCACACATATTTTGCAAGTGCTAATAGTTCCGTGGTAGAAGAAGAAGGCAGAAGGGGAAAAAAGAAAAACAAAGAAAAAGGAGAAAGACAGAGAGACAGGAGCTGGTTTGAAGGGATTTTATCTAATTTCATTTTAATTAGATCCTTTTTCTAACTGAGTTTCTAATTTTTCAATTAGCAATTAGCAGCTGCAACTCATTCTGAGCATCACGAGGTGCCAAAGACACTAATTACACCACAGGAGTAGGAGGCTGGAAATGAGAAATAAAATTATCCATGAATGTTATTAGAAGAAAGGAATGATTACTCTCCGTAATAATATACTGATGTGAGCCTAATTAGATTGAAGGATTCAGAGGGAAAAAATGAGATTTAAAAATGGATTACATTTAGATGCCTCGAGGTCATAACTTTGCTATAAATATTGCTTTAGAACATCTCACTTGAAAACAGGTTTGCAAGCCTGATAATGCTCATGTCAGGTTGTTCAGCAATGACCCACATCTCTAGGATACAATAACCCAAAACATCAATGACTTCTGAAATGCCAGTACTCTTCCTGTAAAATGTGTGTCTGAGATTTCAAAAACAAACACTCGCACACATGCACACACATAAACAAAGCCATAAAAACCATCCCCAGGCACAGGGAGATACCAAAGCAAAGATGCCATTTTTGGCATTCCGATTTGGGGGTGGGGTTTTCAGCCATGGAATGGGAAGTTGTCCGGCTGTAATTTCCAATCTGTTGATCTAATTCATTTCCTTTCTCCTCTAACAGTGTCGATCCTGTGTTCCAGGGAAAGGAGCGCTACAGGCTGATGGTTCCTCCATACCTACAAGCTGCCAGCGTGGAGAACATTCCAGTAAAGTAGAATCCAGCTTTCCGTGAACAGAGCAGCCACACAGGCCATTTGCATGCTCGGAGAAGAGATAATTTTCTAGATAAGGATACAGGGAATCCAAAAATGGTATTGATCCTTAAGAGTGATACCTAGCTAGCTGCAGAGGAATCTCCCAGACTCCCTGAGGCCAGACTGGTCAACCGTGACTTCCGTGGATGCTGACAGGGCCACGATGCCTTCCCCTCTTCAAGTGCCACACCAGTGATGACCCATCTGAGCGAACATTCTCACTCCCACTGTGGCCCTAGGTTGCCTCCTCCCAGGAGATAAGAATGCCTCCCTTCTGCATCACTGTCCTTGAGAGTAACAAGCTTTAAAAGGAAAGCAGAAAATTCGATGAGCGAGGGAGGTTGACAGATCCACGTCACCTTCCAGTAAACTTCTTGAAACTCTTGGGTCTGTCCCCTTGACTCTTCTTGTTTTCTTCCTAGAGTTTCTCAACCCTGATGGCTTTTCCTCTTTCCTGATGATTTCAAAATACCTTAACTCCTCCTGAACTCCAGCCTGGCAATTTTTTACTCATATCTATCCAACACCTTAAAATCAGCACTGGCAGGATGAATCGCATTTACTATGCTCTCCATCCCCACCCCAAGGTGATCCTCAACCCAGATTCTAGATTTCTGTCTGTGGCATGGCCATCCTCCCAGAAACTCACACTCTGGTCCTTGAAGGAGGCCTGATTTCTCCTTTCCCTTTTCCCCAGCCTCTTCCCTGGCCTTTCAATCAGCCCTGTGTAACCCACCTCACTAATTCTCCTGCGATGCCTCTTTGCTCAGATCCCATGTCCCTGCATCAGCATCCCTTATTTCTTACCACAATGGCCTAACCACTTCCCCCTAACAAATCCTTTTACCCTACACTCTCTGTTTCATCTTTCTGCAAACCTGGCTAGATTATGGAATGTACCCACTAGAACTTGTCAGCAGTTTCTCCTGCTTTAGGGGAAAAAACAAAAACCCTCAGACTCCTAAGCCTTCATGTTCCTGCTCCAGCCCATGTTTTGGTTATAATATTTTCCTCTTCTATTTCAATATTCTATGCTACAGGAGACTAATTATGGGTTCGAAGCCTTGCTTGTTCTGTATCCTTTAATTGATATCCCCCATATCTGTTTCCAGAAAGTCAAATCCTACTTATTCTGCAAGATCCAGCTCAAATAGCGATAATATTCCTAATCCTCCTTTGCATGTATATAGGGCTTTTAATTTTCAAAGCAAGTCCACATCCATATGGTTTATTTAAGCCCCACAACAGCTCCCAGGGAGGCAGGATGGATAGGCATTGTTAATCCTCTTCTACAGAGGAGGAAACTGAGACACAGGGCTGGAGAAGTGAATTGTGTGGTAATCAATGGTAGACCAGATGCAGACCCGCTGATTTTCAGCTGATGCTTTTTCCTTTGAGCACTGGCAATGCTCAGAGTGTGCTTGCATTTGCTTTCCAATCACTTGGATGGAGTCTTGCAGTAAAACAACTGCCCTCCTGATGGAACCTGGAAAAATTGATGAGCTCCCATTCCTTGGCCCGCCTATCTGTCTTTATATATCTCACCACATTTGCCACTAATTATATTTCTCTTTATAATCTGAGCTCTCCAGTTAAGTAATTAATTGATCACTCCTGAAAAATATCACTAATTCCAAAATGGCCCAGACGTATTTTGTCATGCTGTTTCTTTTTTCATTTCT
Source organism: Nyctereutes procyonoides (assembly GCF_905146905.1). Classification (NCBI taxonomy): domain Eukaryota; kingdom Metazoa; phylum Chordata; class Mammalia; order Carnivora; family Canidae; genus Nyctereutes; species Nyctereutes procyonoides. Next base: position 19,392,811 of record NW_026575037.1, on the reverse strand, counting down.
CCCACCCCTGGTGTTAGAATTATTAAAATGTCACATGTGTCAGAGAAAAAAAAGAAAAACACCAATGCTAAGAGCCTAGAAATGCAGCGTGTGTACGTGTCAGAGAAAAGAAAGAGTTGGGGGGCAAATTCGGTATTTTATTTTCTTTTTAAAACAGAAAGGGCAAAATTTAATTTAAAATACAAAGTAACAAAGAGATAGAGATCCTCGTTAGCCTGAAGCTTCCAAGGGATAGGGCATTTGCACCAAAGAGAAAGTGGAGTGCAGGCCATACTCTGTAAACTCATTGGTTCCGTCATTGCTAACAGGTTTTGACAACTCTGTCAATGAGCAGAAAGGCAAGGTGGAGGTCGGATCATGATGGACTGGGAAGGGAAGAGGGTTCATATTGGAATGTTCCCTGTCCTAATATATAACTTAAGCTACTCTTCTCTTTTGTTTCATTCAGGAAGGTAAAGCCAAGAAGAATGACCCCCTCAAGCTGCCATAGAGCGGATAACGTGGGCACGGCTGGCAGGGCCTCCATGGGGTTGGCCAGAATGGAGAGCAATACTGGAGGTTTCCGTGTACTTGTATTTCTGTGTTGTTCCCCACTCTTTGGGGCAGAAAGTTGGTTAAGTGGAGAAGGGAGAGGCAGCGTAACAATCCTCAGAACCTCTCTAGTCCAGGATTTCTTCTTCTTGCCTTAGAGCCTTAGTTTCAGCATCAAAACCCTCTTCTGGATCTTCACATCCTGCTCTTACTGAGATGACATTTCCTGATCTGTAGGGGTTATTTGGTCTAAGTGAGGACTAGGGACTCATACCCAAAGCAACAATATAGACAGAATACAGACAGAAGCTTTAAAAGCATCATCTGTCGAGTACCTACTATGTCTCAGACACTATGCTAGAGACCTACCTGATTTTATTTAATCCTGAGAGCACACAGTGGGATAGATACTGTTAATCCCATTATGCCTGAGGAAACTGGGGCTCAAAGTGACTAAGGATCTTGCCCAAATTCCCAGAGCTAATAACAGATAGACCCAAAGTTTCAATGGAAACTCATGCCTCACCATTGGACTACTCTGCCCCCCACTGGCCCGCAAGAAGTCATCTTGTCCATTCTCCACAGTAATGGAAAGAGTGTGGCTCTAGAGTCATCCAGATCGTGGTTCAAATCCTGGCTTTACCACTTACATACTGAAGAACACTAATTCCTATTTTAAATAACTACTTTAAAAACTACATTAGATGAAATCGTGTCGAGCACATTACCTGTTAAAGATGAAGGAACCCCTTTCACGAGCATTCCTTGACCTTATAATATACGAGGCAGAACCCTGTAAAGGAAAGAACATAAAATCTTGTACTGAAAAAAGAAAATTAGGTTTGAATTCCAGTTACGCCACTCAGGAGCTGTGTGACTTCATACACATCACAACCTCCCTGAACTTGTATTTCCTCTGTAAAACTAGGATTCTGTTGTTACATATCCGTCAAGGGTGTCATACGAATCCCATCAAATGTGACACTAGATATGGGAATACTTTTTTGAAATATAAAGCAGTATGCAGATATTTTAAATGTTGTATAAATGTCATTTAAACATAGATAAAAGCGTATATGTGTCCGTATAAATTTGTGCACATCTATGTAACTATCTGGGTATAGAATACACATGCATGTCTATGTACGTATATACGTTGTGTGTATATACAGACATGAATTGTGTGCGTGTGTGTGTTGCATAATAACCTTCAAAGAACCTAACCTTCTCTCTCCTCTGCGCACCAGGACCCAGTCCTGCCCATCTTTACCCAGGAAGGAAAATGCCTTGGAAAACCTCAAGTCAGCTCAACAGACGATCATCAGTTAATGCAAAGAAATGACTAAATGGCACTTCATGTTGCTCTTGTTTCTGAGTGGGGGTGGAGGAGGATGAAGTCTTTAATCTTATGCGTTGTGCAGTAATAGGCAGAGGACAGAAGCTCTCTGATGTTCCAGGATGAGAAGTTCGGTCAGAACACAAGCAGGGATGATTTTCTGACCCAGAATGGGAAGAAGCGAGTGGCCTGCACAACAGGATAGGGACAGCCGGACTGAGGCCAGCCTCCTGCTGTGGATTTCCATTTCTGCTTGGTGTTCTGAAATTTGGAGAGCCTGAAACCCTCCAGAAAGACCATTTCAGCTTCTTGCCGAGGGACAGTGTCCCAGGGTTGGGGATGATGAGAAGCAGCCTCTGCTCTGAAACCCACTGAATCTCTAAAACTGCTCTTTCTCCCCCTCCCTCCTCCTCCTTCCTGTTCCTCCCCTCTCACCTCCCCTTCTTCCTCCCCCTCCCTCTTTTCCCACTCCCCCTCCTCCTTCCCCTCCTCCTTCTACCTCCTGCCCTCCCTCCCTTCAGCCCTTTCCTCCTCCTGCAGCTGCCAGTTGCCTTGCGGGGGGGGGGGGGGGATATCTTGGCTCTCCTCGCTAAATCACCCAGGGTGGACAGGAAAAGCTAAAAGATGGGGGAGGCGGGAGGAGGCCCAAGGCCTTTCCTGGTCTCATCAGTCTTCCTGGGTCCTGGGCTGAGGCAGACGGCTCAGCTTGCTGGACTTGTGACAATGATCCGGGCCTGGAGCTCGGGCGGCAGCTGTCCACCAGCAGGCCAGACTTCTGCACATCCCGTCAGAGCCTTCCTTGTCTCACAGCCCCCACCCCGAGGCTCACACCCCTTTGTCTCCAGCTGGCTCGTGGCCCCCTAGTGTTCTCATTTGTGGTTTTGTTCTCCCCCCACCCCCAGCCCCTGCATGGGGGGTCGGGGGGGGGAGCTGCACAGAGCTGGGCTCTTGTCCAACTGGTCCAGCACCATCCTTCTCCTCCCTGGGCAGTCTGCTGCTCTTCGAGAGGATTCTCGCCGGGCCGGCCTTCCCTCTCTCCATCTGGTGCTGCGCGGCCCGCTGCGTGGGGCCCGGCAGGCCTGGAGCTGGCCAGGCGGGGAGGCCAGCACGCAGCGAAGCCTTTGCCGCAGTGAACTGGGAATCCAGACGGCTAGGTTCCTCTGCCAGCCTGTGTCAGAGAGAGAAAACACCTAGAGAGGTTTAAAACTCTTCCAAAGCAAAAGCAAACGCACAGCATGAGAGCGCTTTGTCCAGCCAGCACTTTTGCTAGCAATAAATCTGCTTTAAAAATGTATAAGGAAATAGAGAAAAACATTGGACGAAATAACTTTGGTGGAAACCCATTTCTCCCGCACTCAGCCGTCTCCGGGCACCTGCTCTTCCCCCTCCTGGGGACAACCGCCAGCCTTGGAGACCAGAGTGCAAACTAACGTCACCCCAGTGCCAGCCTGGGCTGCACGGGTCCCCTGGGTTTGCAGTTTTGCGCTGTCCCTTGCAGGTGTGGGTCCACCTGAAACATCACAGACGAAGCCGCCCCCAGGGGTAGCTGCAGCAGACCAGCCACAGGTGCCTCATCGTCCCGATTCCGAGGAGGCTAGTGGGTCCCCGAAGGTGACCTCGGTTGCGCGACCAGGAAATGCCTGCCTGCCAATCAGGAGCAGAGCCTCTTATCTGTTTTCTGTGGCTGGACGTGCAGAAGTCAAATGTGTCTGCTTTGGATGTGCCCCTGCGGTGCCTCGCAGGGCCTGTCACTGGCTGTGCAATTGTGGAGTGTGGGGTGCTTCCCAAACACAGAGGGTGTGACATAGGTTCTGGCCACACACCTGTAAATGCAGAGCCCCGGGACTACTCTCCCAGGATCAGACTCCTATGCATCTGCTCTGCCCATTTCCCTTTGGGGTCACTTGGGTCACACATTGGACCCGCTTGGTACTTGCACCCCTTCCAGAAAACCAGGAGAGCTTCCAAAGCAGGGTGGGAAGCCAAGCCTCTCCACCCACCACTCCGCATCCCTCGGGCAACAGAGGCCACCACCTTCTCTGGAAGGTTTCTGGCTGATTGCTTTGGGAATGTGAGTGTCGGTGACCATGTTCTGCCCTGGCCTCATCCCAAGGCCACAACGACGTGGCAACCTGGAGGGGACCGTGCGACCCCAAAGAGAGTAATTATGTGGTGGCCAATAAATAAACAATCACCAGAACAATTAGTGCTCACCCCTTTGGAATGTGCAGCTCACCTTAGGACAGCCTTGCTCTCCGACCTTGTCGATACATTGATATGTTCTAAATCAGTGGTTTTACTGGGAGTGACACGCAAGCTAGCTCGAGGAGCACTAAGCGTGACTGGAATACACTATCCCTCAACAGACACCCAGGAAATAATTTGCATGCATTCTGATGCAAAACGATGCTGGAATCCCCAACCTCCCCAAGGTCCCTGGCAGCAATAGGGAACACTGACCCAGGAGTGGGCTAAGTAATGTCCCTATGGTGACGCTGAGCTAAGAAGAGGAGGGGTTCAAAGAAGAAAAAGGCAAACCATTATCTGGGAACTTGAGATGATGGGGGGAGGGGAGGACATCCGAATAGGAAAACAAAGAAGGAGCAAGAGACAGAAAGGGTGTCTGACAGGGTGCCACCTAGGGCCACTCACTCCATCCGGTGGTCCCTCTGGGTGGCACAATTTTGTCCACTTAATTAATTCAGTACAAAATAGATTACAGGGCAGGCCCTTCTAGAAATCCCCAGGGATGAGAGTCGAAGATGAATAAAATACATGATTTCTGGTCTCGAGTTGCACACCGTTCAATTGGGGCTCGGGATCCCTGGGTGGCGCAGCAGTTTAGCGCCTGCCTTTGGACCAGGGCGTGATCCTGGAGACCCAGGATCGAATCCCACGTCGGGCTCCCGGTGCATGGAGCCAGCTTCTCCCTCTGCCTATGTCTCTGCCTCTCTCCCTCTCTCTCTCTGTGACTATCATAAATAAATAAAAATTTAAAAAATTCAATTGGGGCTGAATCATAGATGCAGATGCCCACCTATAGATATAGACACAGAAGCGAGTTGGACTTTGCTGAGTTTAATTCAGAGGTGAACATTCGTCTCAAAGGAAGAGAGATTCCAGGCCAGGGGTGGGAAATTTCATGGAGGAGCTGGAATCCAAATACCATCTAAGCTACAGGAATGCCCCCTTTCCTGGCCCTCAGGAATTTTTCATTTCCAAGGATTCATAGAAAAAATCCTAATCACAGATACATCCACAAGTCCTGCATCTCATTCGTTCGCATAAAGCCTCCAATATATCTTCCCGGCCGCCTCCTCCACCACCCAAAGCATCTAGAGCATCTCCGTTCCCCGGAAGAGCCCTGGTTTATGTCCAGGGCTGCAACAGGATCCTCCTGGAGGCTGCTAGAATGCAGATGAGCAGGCCTCCACCTGAACTAACCGCATCAGGACCAGCGTGGGAAAGCCTGAATTTCTGTATTTATAACTGGATCCCAGAATGAATCTGACAGAGAGTCGCATCTCCACATCAAGGGCCAGTGCTTATGCTGCAAGCTTCTTCCACCTGTTAGGCTGAGAACACTAAAATTTCCTGATTATAATGTAGAAATACGAAGACATCTCCCTTCCGAAAGCCAACACATAATGATGACAGGCAGTGTTTCACTTAATATTGGTCATTTTTTTCAAAGCTTCAGACCTTCTTGGAGAACAAGTTTGGACCAGGAGTTAGAACTCAGAATTTCTTTGTCCACCTTGGCTGCAAAGCCACCTATGACCTGGGTTGGACCTCAGTGCCCCAGGTCACCCAATTAGTCCGTACTGGCCAGGGCTGACAAGTCTCAGGTGAAAGGTTCTTAAGAGTAAGCGTGAAAACCTTCCTTCCCTCTGCAAGGAATTCTCCATCCCGAGGATATTATTTCTACCCAAGCAACACAAATTAACTAGCTGCCACTAATGACCTCCAGACCAGCACAAACTCATTTCCCCTTGAAATTAACCTTCTATTCTGAATCTAAACAATGTCTAATTAGCCCCAAGCACTGGTGAGCTTACTGGAAGAGAAGATGGTAGGAAATTAAAACAAGGGGATAGCTCTACTGGTGGGGGGAGAAAAAGAAGACGAAGAAATAGCAAAAAACCATCCTCCAATTATCCTCCTTCTAACCTCCACCCCTGGTTCCTTATCCTGCATCTTCATCTGTCTTCCTTTCTATAAACCTTGTAAAGGAGTCTGCTTTTCAGACAAATATTTTTGCCATCTCATTTGACACTGAGAAGGCAGGAAAAATATTGCCCATCACGATAAATATCAGTATAATATTCCAATTTTCCAGCATTTGACAGCAATCAAGGGAAGAGTAATGTGTTCCCCCTGTGACTAAATCATTTAGAGACCAAGGTAGTCTGTCTCATTCTCATTAGGAAAAAAAATATTCCAATAATCTCATTATCCCAGTGTGAATAACAGTAAAAAAGCACCAAGACTAATGACTTCTTCCTCACTTGCCTCTGCAGATACCAGCCGGGCTGTGCTTTTAGGGGACATGCCATGGTAATGGGGGTCTTCTTTAGCAGTGATCCAGCAGCATCTGCTGCTCTGAAAGTCTTGCCTCACATGTCCTGCTTTGTCTGCAGCAAGGTTTACACACATCCCTGGACTCCAAAGACTCATTTTATGTACGTAAAAAAAGAAAGAAAGGAAAAAAAAAAAACTAACTCCAATGGAAAAAGAATGTGTCATGGCATGTTAAACTTTATGGAAATTCTTCTGGAGAATAACATAATTTCACGGTGCATTACTCTGAAATGACCTAGTACTTGAACAATTAATTTTTAAGGGGTAGCATTGACTTCCCCTTGCAGTATTTAACCCGTATCTGAAAGTGTCAACAATGCCAAGGGTTGGACAATGAGTTGGGAGAAGAGCCTGAGCCTGAAAATGATTCCCTATCATGTTTGCTTTTTTTTTTTTTTTTTTTAATCAGAGATGATGCTCCCCTTCTTTGGTTCAAAATGAAAGGAGAAAGGAGCAGTTGCTCTAATTAGGGGCACTTCATAAGCAGCGTAGCCTGGCAGGAAAACAGCACAGACTAGGAGACATAACCTCAACGTCTTACCTTCACCACAAATTTAATGTGTAACCTTGAACAAACTTCTTTTCCTCTGTGGAGCTAGATAGGGAAAGGCGAGATCTTGCTTGTTAGGCCCCTAAAAGGAATTCTATAGTGGTAAGTAAAGAGATTTATAATGTGCCTTCTGACTTCCTTGGAGTAAAAGCTCAGAATTTCTCCTATTTTTGCTGTTGTTGCTGTTGTCATTATTGTCCTTCCTACACTCTCTTTTTCGTTCAACCTACTCGCTCTTCCCACCTCCCTTCCTACACCCAATCCCCCTCCACATACACATAAATAAGCAGAGAATTGGTATGCAAGAGCATCTTCTTAAGACTCACATGAGACAATTTAAATTCATAGAAAAAAGCCATGGTATCGTAGAGCTGGAAAGAACCTTATAAAACCTCCAGATGAGTTCCTTCACTCTGGGAAATAAAAAGACCAGAGAGGAAAGATTTTTCCTAAGGTCACATAGTTGTTTATTGGTAAAACCACCAGATCTTAGTTCAACACTCTGTCCTCTTGACCAAGCTAGTGACACATTTATTGTTTCCGTCATACCAAGCTCAGAGTTCACGGAGGCAACGCTGGACTTACACATACAATTGTCAGCATAAAAGGATTTTAGGGTTTGAAAAAAGCTTTCCAAGCATTGAGGTTGACCCTCTAGGTGAGTGACCAGACATCTAGGTTTACCTGGGACTGCAACAAGGGGTCTAAACCCAGGAGAGTCCTAGGCAAACTGGGATCAGCTGTTCACCCCAATTAACTCCCAAATGATGCTTAATTTTATTCCCCACCCCACAGCCTCCAGGCATGAATCTTCAGCATGAGGCCATTTAAGACATTGTCATTTAGCCAGTTGGATTGCAAGGATTCCACCTATATCTATGCACCTGCATTCTGTCCTTTGGGGGCCCCCCTGAACAAGAGGATAGATCTGTAGGCAGCTGCCCACTGCCCTCCTCACACACATCCTCTCTCCAGGAATTTGAGAAGGTATTAAGATTAAAAGCTAGATGGACACGGCAAAGCATTCTAAACTCTTTTTCTTCTTTCTCTGCCAGATTTTGTTTGATGAAAACAACCTCGTCTTTCTTCTTGGCTACTCATAGGAACCATTATTAAATGATGTAGAACAAGGTTTTTTGCTCTGTTTTGCTTTTTTACTTATCTGAGATTCCAACATCCCTGATCCCATTCCGAGGCAATATTCCTTTCTGGAGCTCGCTTCAAGGCGATCAGATAGCATGAGGAAACAGATTTCTAAGGCAGTAGAACAACAGAACCTGTGGCTTTTTCCAAAATCTTTCTGGGACCCAGATGACTATTCCAACCATATATATCTGGTAGGGCAACAAGCAACACCCCACCCTCACGAGAACAATTTTCTCTAGCACTCTGATCAGATGGGTGACTATTGGAACCACCCACTCATTTCCTTGGCAATGTCTTGACTGGCCATCAGCTCTGTCCAAGAGATTGGCAATTACCTTCTTCCCATAGGACAATGGCCACTTGGATGACTTTCCAGAGCATAAAGAGAGATAGCTGAGTCCACCAAAAAAAAATTGCAAGAAAACAAAATTTTCAGTTGATCTTTCTCTACTAACAATCTTGAACTTTTCCCTGCATGCTTCTTCCTATTACAGGAAGATGTCTTTCAGCTGCCCCTCAGCTACTCAGTGTCCCCACTCTCTGATTAAGGATTTTCTTTCTCCTAAATGTCATGTGCTCCAAGTAACCCTCCCCGCCAAAAAAAAAAAGAAATGCTTGATTAAAAAGGGGGAAAAAAAGTTTCTTTCAGTTTGTGATTCTGTAACGTGTTCAAAAGAAAGCAATTTAATTATCTGATTAAAGAAATTTATGCTAAGGTGAGAATCTGAGGTTTAACCTTCACAAAGGCTTGTCTTAATGGATGAGCTCATTAACCATTAAGCAAGTTCCTTCGTGAATGTCCGAAACATGTGGGGACCATCAGGGCCTTCCTTAGGCCTTGCCATTCTCTAGCTAACTGCTCCCCTTTCTGTCTTGCCCCCATTGAAAGCTTCCCATTTATATTTTGAGGTAGGATAGAAGCAGATCATAGAATACAGCCTATTTATTTGTAGAATAATCTTCAGTTTGGATCTGTTCGACATCTCCGCACAATTATATTCAGGTTATGTGTTTTCTGCAGCAACGCCTCAGAGGTGATGCTTTATGCTCCTAAATGAAATATATCAGTAAGCATAAAGGTCTATTTGTCCTATTTTTGATCGTGTTAACTTTAATCTCTTGATTAAAATGGGGTCTGCGAAAAATGACTCCACTCTAAACTATTAAATATTTTGTACTTCTTCGTTAATTAATAAGTAACTTATGGGAAAATGCTTTGACGGTACATAAATATCTTATTCCTATTCAAATTTTACCCACTAGTTTTAATATCTACTGATGATTCTTGCTTGAATAATTTCATATAATGAAGCACTGAAATGTTGATTTTTCTAATGCCTATACTTACTTCTACATTTATTAGTTGTCACCCCACCATAAGATAGAGCTTCTCCCTTCTCTTCCATTAATTAATTAACATACATTAATATGGAAAGACAGATTCTTTTTTTACCCAATGGGTCATAATCTGTTACTATCATTATTTATTTTGATGTTCAAGTTGCCAGATTTAGCCAACAGGAGTTCACACAACCATGCTCTTATATGCTTCTGTTATATCTTCCAACATTCTCTGAGCATTTTTTCTGCTTTCTGATGCATGAAACGTTACATACTTACCTTGAACTTTCCCTGACCCAGCCCAAGAACCAATAATTTCTTGAGGAAGTTCTGGTTTCTTTTAGTGGATAATAATACTTAGAAAGTTGGGACCCCTGGGTGGCTCAGTCAGTTAAGCACCTGCCTTCAGCTCAGGTCATGATCCCAAGGTCCTGAAATAAAGCCCTGTATCGGGCTTCCTGCTCAGTGAAGAGCCTGCTTCTCCCTCTCCCTCTGCCTGCCCCTCCTCCCGTTTGTGCTCTGTGTGTGTGTATGTGTGTGTGTATGTCAAATAAATAAATAAAATCTTTAAAAGAAAGAAAGAAAGAAAGAAAGAAAGAAAGAAGAGAGAGAGAGAGAGAGAGAGAGAGAAAGAAAGAAAGAAAGAAAGAAAGAAAGAAAGAAGAAAAGATAAGTGTGTTTATTGTTCCTGGATTATCATTGATTCTAGGTCCTCTTAATGAGCAAAACTGGAAAATATATTTATATATATACCCACAAATAGCTGTATTTATTTCTATTTCCATATCTATATGTTTATCAATAGATGATAGATAGATGATAGATAGATAGATAGATAGATAGATAGATAGATAGATGTAAAACCATGAGCTCACACTAATAACTCCAACCCTAAGCCAATACTAGAGGGCTTATTATGGCCCTCCTTCTTTTTATATTTGTAACAGTAATAATCAGAAACTTACTCCCATTATTCTCAAAATATTCGCTTATTTGCTCAATCTCCCTGCATTTAATCAATATCAGGTTCTCTCCCTGGCCGCAGCCACACAAACTGCCTCACCAGCCTTGGTCCTGCTAGACCATACCTCCCAAAAGGAAATTCTTGTCCCTGGTCCCACAGGGTCTCCCAGACAACTTGTCAATTCTTCACGCTCAACCTACATTGCTAAAATTTTCATGTTGACAGCCAATGGTCCATTAGAGAAGTTAAAGAAAATATAAAGATTTTTTTATATTTACACACAGTTTTACCCTTTGTGGTGCTCTGCATTCCTTCCTGAAAAAACAGACTTCTATCTGGTATAAGAATATCCTCTCTAATTTTTCTAGTTCAGGTCTTCTGAAGAGAAATTATTCCTGCTCTTTTCTGCCTGAGAAAAGCACAGATAATCTTACTGCATATAGAATTTGAGGTTGACAATTTTTGTTTTATCTTGTTTTTTTTCTTTCAGTACTTTAAAAACGTATCCATTGTCTTCTCCCTTAATTACCTCTGATAAGAAATCAGTCATTATTCTTATTATTATCCCACATCTTATGTGTCTTTTTTTTAATCTAGCTGCTTTTAAGACTTAATTTTTATTTTAGTATTTATCAATTTGATTATGATATATTTAAGTGTTATTTTCTTCATGTTTACCCTTCTTGAGGTTTGCTGAGCTTTTAGGAACTGTGAATTGATGTCTTTCATCAATTTTGGAATCTTCCAGGCCATTATCTCTTCAAATATTTCTTCCACCCTGTTCTGTCTCCCTCGTTTCCTTCTGAAACTCCAATTACATATGTTCTTGAACTTTTGGGATTGTTTCAAAGGTCTCAGACACTCTGCGTGGCTTTTTCTATTGTCTTTTTCTCTTTGATTTTTAATTTGGATAATTGCATTAACCAATATTCCAGTTTGTGGATACTTTCTCCCACTGTACCTAGATTGTTAATGGAGCCATTGAATGAGTTCTTTATTTCCAATATAAACTTCTCATTTCTGATATTTCAATGTAGTCTTTTTTATACTTCTCATTTTTCTGTCAAAATATTGAATATATTTATAATGACAAATTTAAAGCCCATATCTGGACTACCTTTGGGTCTCTATTTGCCTCTTCCTATAAGAGCTCACATTTTCTTGCCTCTTCTCATGTTTTATAATTTTTATTGCATATAGCACATCATGTATAAGAGAGCAATAGATACTAAAGTAAATAATATTAATCCCCAGAAAATGCCATACTTTTTTCCTGTGTCAAAGTACTAGCGGGTACATAGAATGATGCACTTAGCTAGATCTGGGCTTTTTTACAACTTGAGTTCTATTCACCTCACCAATTGTTTGAATATTGTTAAGGTAGGATCAGGTCTTTTGGAATCTATGTCCTAGTGATGATCTGGAGATCTCTCCAGGCACTATCTTTTCAAATTATGGGATATTCTGTTCCTTTATTGCCTGGATGTCAGATTTTGGGGTCACTGGAAAGTTTCCTTTGCTTTCTAGTACTGATGCTGGCTTCTGTGCCTTGGAAGTGAGATCTGTTCTGCAGGCCTATCCCTGGACTTTATTGGGCCACTAAATTGTACCTACTAAAGGTTCAGTGAAACTTAAAGGAATTTCTGTCACTTCCTCTATTTATGTCTTGCTGGTCCCTGCCTAACACTTAGAAAAGACCCTTTGCACCCAGGGGTAAATCTCTCTCAGTTCTTCTGCCCTGCCCCCCAACCTTTGGCACACTGCACTAGTGTTTTGGTGGTGTGGAGAAGGTCCATGGAAAAAAGTTGGTGGGTGTATGCAGAATCATTCTGTGAGATTCTTCAAAATTCTGGCCTGTCATGCTAAGCCATATGCAGTCATGAAACATTCATTAAGAGTCGGGCTTCTCATCACTCTTCCTAAGGAGGGTTTACAATCCTTTGCCACTATGTCTCCAGAAATTAAAGCATCTGTGAGCCTATTTCCTTTTAGAAAGGGTTCATCTCTTTCTGGATTTAGTTCATTTAGGATTCTTTAAATCCTTGAATCTCAGATGGATTTAAAAAAAAAAGTATAATTTTACAGTTTATCCAGATTGTCCTCATTGTTAAGGTGAAAGCAACTATCTTCTGTATCAGCCCTATTTCTGAAAGCTCCCCCCCCCCCAGTTTCTACCACTCTAATCTTATTGACTTCTCTGGCTTTTATTCTCTTTCTTTGTCTGAATTCTCTTCAAATCAAGCCTTGGGGAAAAAAACACAAACTGTGTGATCTATTCAAACAGAAAACTTATTTTGGTATTTTGCTATTTATTTATGCATTTTCATTGGGAGATATCTTTCCCAAATTCCTGGATTTAAAAAAATAATAATAAAAAGACAATCACTCTTGGGATATAAATAAAACCAAAGAGTGATTTAAGCCATAGAGTCTCAATTTAGAACTTAGAAATTCCAAGTTAAATAAATTAATTGGCATTTCAATCTTAATTCAGAGGTTTAACAATCCCTTTCCCTCCCCGCCACCCCTTACACCCTAAATAGCACAGGATTGAAAGCAGATTGACTGTTTTCAAGAAAGAAGGTGAGGTTCACTTTTTCTCTTTTTTTTTGTCACCTCCTCCTAATTGCTATTTTTAAACTTCCCACAGTTTAATTGGGGATAGAATGGAAGAAGAGAAGAGGAATGAGAAGACTCTGCCCAGATTAGTACTGTGTCAAGGAGGTTCTGTTGTCTCCAGACATGACAGGAATGTAAAGCTAACTCTTTCTCTCATGAGCAAATTAGTGTATATTTTGGAGGCCCCCCTACCAAAGCCTCCAACTAGAGCTCTCTCTGACATAAAGTCTCCTGTTTGAGAAAACTTTTTAAATGACGCCCTGTGAACATCTTATCATGAAGTCCCTAGGATCATGCACCTTGGACACACCATTAGAAGACAATACAATTCTTTTTTTTAAGATTTGCATTTACTTAATCATGAGAGACACAGAGAGAGAGAGAGGCAGAGACATAGGCTGAGAGAGAAGCAGGCTTCCTGTGGTGAACCCAACACGGACTCGATCCCAGGACTCTGGGATCACAATCCAAGCTGAAGGTAGATTCTCAACCACTGAGCCATCCAGGTGCCCCAGACAATGCAATTCTTTCTCACTATGCTGCTACCACAGGCCAGTGCAGCTGGCCCCTCCTTCATGTTATGATTCTTTTTTTGTGTGGGGGGGGGCGCTGACCCACAGCCAGCAGGGGGTGGGGGTGGAGGTCAAGTATGATTCTTAAGGCATGTGCTGGGTGCCAGGTGATTGTCCTCTGGACTCCAAATACAAGATTAGCATATCAAGTTCTCCAAAAGATCTTTGAGGCTCTCCCCAACAGACCTGTGTAAGAAACAATAAGAATCCCAGAATAGACATTCTCAAAGAAGTCCTCATCATAAATTCTTCTATCAATCTCTACAGATTCTTTCATATGCTCCTTATTGACATGAGAGCTAAGAAAATGTTCTCAGACACCTACTTTAAAATTCCTATCTGGTGATCTAATACTTCAATGTATAGTTTCATATCTATTTTTTCTTGTCTCAGTGAAAATTTCCAGTATAACCTCTTGTTCTATCTTCCTTGCCTCACCTGCTGAATATCAGTGTTCCACAGATTTCTGTCCTTGAGCCAATTCTTGCTTCACTCAATGCACTAGTCTTTTCTGAGCAGTTTCCCGCTTTCATGGTAACAATTATGGACATGCAAATTTCTACCAAATCCTTATGTCCAGTTCCATCCCCTCACCCAAGTCTCTGTGTCCTAATTCCAACTACTAACTGAATACTAACACTATGGGGACTCAGTAGGAACTTGCTGTTTAATAAGTCCCAAAACAATCTTACCATTTCTCCACTCTAACTTGCACACAGATGCCTTTAGTTCTGATCATCCTTCTCCTTGGAATGTCCTTGCCTCCTCTCCCCTACATATTCCATTTCTTTCTATGCATAAAGAAAGCTACTAAGCTCCTAGCATAGATGTCAACTTCTCATTTCCCACACCCAGAAAAATTGATTGCTTCTCTTCTGGATGCCTCAGAGTTTCCTTTCCTCTATTAATGGCATTGCCTTGTATATATTCATACATGTACCTGTCTCTGTCTTCATATGTTGGGAGTTCCTCAAAGGCAAAGACCATCTCACACCTAACTCTGCATTCCCTATTGTCCAGAGCAGTCCTGGTACAAAGTAGGCTCTCACCAAATGTTTGTTTATGTTAATTTTGGCTTCTCTACATTTTATCATTTGATTCTTACAATATATCATCAGAAAAAAAAAATTATTAGTATCCCCAAATTCCAGACAAGAAAATTATGGGCCAAATATGTTAAGTCACTAGGAGCAAGGTCTCACAGATAGGAAAGAAGTGGAGTCAGCACTTTTAACTATATATTTTACTCCAGCCAAGTATTCCTCTCTTCTAAGGTATTTGTTTTCATTCCAACCTTATAGTGCCTGGCCTATCAAACATCCCTAAGATTTTTTTCAGTACCTAAGCTTCTACATACATTTTTTTAGATAAAAGATTTATGAGGACTCTACCTCTAGTCGTCTGCCCCTTCCCAATTCCTTCCAAAGGACAGGCCCAAAATACAGCAATCAATACATTTAACTAATTGATATATCATAGGCTTTCTATCTTGTTTCCTCACGATATCCATATAAACCATTTATAATCCTAGTACAATGACACTTCTATGCTTCTCTGCCTCCTTTGTTTACATAAGCAAGCCATCTACAACTTGGCCTGCAGTTAAAAGGGCTTTGTAAAGCCATGTATCTCCCCAAGAGCCAGTGGTGGGAAATGCTCCAGGCTGTTTTCTTCCAGCCCTGGCCTATGATTCATGAGCAGGTATTATAAAAAGAGACTGAAAAAAAAAAAAAAAGAGAGAGAGAGAGAGAGAGACTGAGCTTTGTCTTACTGAATTTTTTGATTCTGACAAAGATTTCCCTCAGCTTTGCCAGTTAATATAGTTGGCACATGTCTTAGCAGGACCTGAGGCAGCGCATGCATACTGGTAATTTATTCTGGGAAGTCATTCTAGGGAACAGTAGTCAGAGAGCAGAGAGCATAAAACAGGAGAAGCATAAGAACTAGTATGAGGGTATGTCATGGAGCTGGTCATTCCTGTAGGAATCTACTTTACTAGAAGCCTGTGAGGAGCTGGTATATAATACACTTCACCTCAGAGAAAGAAGTGGGGTGATTTATTACAAGCTCCCATTTCCTGCCGGTCAAAGATTGTTCTGTGGAATATCAACTTTCACTCACTTCTAAGGGGCATATGGTGCCAATTACTTTCTGCACCAGCCCTACCTTGATGTTGCACGATCCTGAGGTAGAAGGGAAGCAAGGGGATATTCAGTGGCACCTCTGTGAAGCTGGCTGCCCTGGCAAAGGCTGAGGTAAAGAGAGGGCTCCTGGAATGTAAGAGGGTCAAGAGTCCCGTATAACACGTGTCTAAACTGGACGTCCCAGCTCCAATGGCAGTCTGTGCTGGAGTTTCCTTCAGAAAAAAGTGGAAAGCAAGAGAAGGGAGTCAGGATGTATGCCAGGGAGTGTGAGAGCTTCTCATACCATCAGGCCAGTGCCATTGACAGGCAGAGTCAAAGGGTTCAAAGAGCTGTCACAGAATTGCCAGCAAAGCAGACAGATGGTCAGAGAGCTGTGCCTTGGATTCAGCAGATCACTTCCTCCAGGATTCTCTAAGTTCTGCTTTGTCTTCTGCTGCTAGCTTATGTGCCCCATAGGCCAGGATCTGGACAGATATCCACATGCTCCTCAAAGAAGTTGAATGCTCCAAGGATCAGTCCCACCCCATCCCCTCTAGCTTGCCTCAGCAAAGTCAGCCCAGCTACATTTCAGAAGGCAATATTGTTCTCCATTATCTCTGCTTGCAGCTGAGATTTTAGCTTAAATGCTTATCTTCCACTCACACAGGGGACTAGGGTCTTCTGCTCCTCACTGCCCTTCCTGCCCATCACTGCAATGTTCCCCAGTGGTCTCTTGGCTTTATTACAGGCAATGCTCCAGGACTTGGCCTGCTTCTCTCCTCAACCCCTTTCATAACCTTTCTTATATGTTGTTTGCAACTATGATACACTAAACAATGCCCCTACTCACCCCCCGAGAAATGTTCATGCCTTATATCTTGGAACCTGTGAATACATCATATTACATGGCAAGGGGGACTTTGTGGCTATAATTGTTACAGACCTTAAGATAGGGAAACTATACTGGATTCTTCATGGAGGCCCAATCTAAGCTAAGGAAATGCCTCCAGCCGGAGTGAGTCAGAGATGTGACTAAAGGGAAGCAAGAAAGATGAAGCAGGAGTGAAGGTCAGGAGACTGAAGTATGCAAAAAAACTTGACCTGCCGTTGCAGGCTTTGATGATGAAGCAGGCCACAAGCCAAGGAATGCAGGCAGTCTCTAAAAGCTAAATCCAACAACCAGCAAGGAAATGAGATGTCAGTCCTACAACCACCAGAATTGGATTCTGACAGGAACTCAAGTGGGCCTGGAAGCAGATTCTTCCCCAGAGCCTCCAGCAAAAAATTCATACCTGCAGACATCTTGATTTTAAATCCTGCAAGAGCCATTTCTGACTCTCAAACTAAAGACATTGTAAGATCATACATTTATTGGGATGCTGGGGGGCTCAGTGGTTGAGCGTCTGCCTTCAGCTCAGGGTGGGATCTCACATACTGGGATCGAGTCTCGCATGGGGAGCCTGCTTCTACCTCTGTCTGTGTCTCTGCCTCTCCCTGTCTCTCATGAATAAATAAATAAAATCTTAAAAAAAAGATTATACATTTATTTTATTCAAATCGACCAATTTGTAGTAATTCATTATATCAGTAATAGAAAACTAGTACCGAGTCCTAAGTTCTTCCAAATAATGGGCTTTGTTTGTCCTTGATAAGCTAATTGATTTAAAAGTGCTTTGCATTGGGTATCTTACCCTTCTCAGGAGAAGCTACATTTTCAAACTTGGAAGCAGTATGGAAGAAGTGGAAGATCCTGAGACCTGGGTATCCATCCTAAAGCAGACCTGCTCTCCACCGTCAAATTTAAAATCTTGGGATTGACATTATTAACGTGAAAATAAAGAGCAAAACCTTTTAAGGATCCCCAGTCTATAGAATTAACATTGCCTCAACTAGCCATCTACTCTTACCCCCTTGCTTGGAATCCTGAGAAATCTGTCAAAGAGATGCTCCAGGCATCCTATAGACCCCTCACAATCTCCTGTCTCCAGGGACAGGAGAGGTCTAGACTGGGCAAGATTATACTTCCTGCTTCTTGACCTCCTGATACTCCCTTGTTCTCATTTTCCTTCTTCTGATCTCTCTATAATTCTCTTAGACCTGGCAAGGCATTTCCCTAACAAATGACAGGGACTGTTCAAAATTCCATTCTCGGAAAAGTAGAAAAAGGAAGCTAGGGAGCAATGAGAAATCCTGTAACAATATACTGCTTCCATCAAAGGATTCCCAATCCAGAAAAGGAGGCAAAGGAGGGGAATTTCTCTGTTCTGTCTTTTTTGGGTCATTTTGTTCATGGCCCCACCCAAGGCCACTCTGATATTATGAAGGAGAAAGAAGAGGGGAAGAAATGATGCATGTGTCCAATACCAGCAAAGTCAAATAAAGAACAATGGCAACTGAGCTCCAAAATTATACATCCCTTAATGGATATGGTAAAATAACTACCCTCCACAAATAATTATAATATCTGCTTAAATTGGCTGTTTCTCTGTTATTACAGAACCTCACTTTGATTGGTGAAGGCTCCCCTCTGCCAAAACTCTTATATGATCGCCCTCCCTGGTAAACCCCCTTCCCCTGGCCCTTTATAGTACTTTAGGTAGCACAGTCACTCTTCTGACATTTCACCTTCCACTCATATCTTCAAATTGAGTAGTTAGTCCTTATCAGTTGGCATGGTTTTAGCTTATGTGTCTTGTCCACATTTTCTTCATATGACAGCCTCGTCTTAAGTCTGGATGCCATTTGCATCTGGGCTTCATTTATACTTTTGATCTATATTTCCAGGTTATATTCCACTCTGATATATCACCTTTCTACATCAGTTCAAACTCATATCAACTCTCTCTTATGATTTCAACTTAAACCACCCCATATTGTCACCTTGGTCCCTGAGGCAGAAGAATGTGAAAATTTGGTATCATTCTTTCTTGCCAGAGAGATTGGCTTTATAGAAGGTAAAATATACAGGAAGCAACCAATGGATGCTGAAATTAGAGGGCAAAAGATTATGGAGAAACAGGAAAAGTATCTCCCCCCAAATATGTATTAATTATAAAGGGAAGATAGCACTTTTCAGGGGAGAAATCTGGCAGATATCACCTTAATGAAGTGCTCAACATCAACATCACCAGCATCATGTACCCCCTGATATGGTGCATGGAAAAGGACATATCACATCTGCAGTATTTTAAAAGTATATAATTTCCATCAGTCATGAGAAAACATCAGACAAACCCAAACTGAAAGACATTGTGCAAAACAGCTGACCAGAACTCTTCAAAAAATGTCCTGGTTACAAAAGACGAGGAAAACCAGAAATGGTCAAATACTAGAGGAGACTCAAGAGACAGGAAACTAAATGCAACATGACATTCTGGATTGGGTCCTGGAGGAAATCAGTACAAAAACTGGTGAAATCAGGATAAAATGTATAGCTTAGCTAATAGTAGTGTGCCAACACTAACATCCTAGTTTTGATCACTGGAATATGATTACATGACAGATTAACAGTAGGGAAATCTGGACTAAAGGTGGAAGAAATTCTCTGTACTATTGTTGAAACCCTGTAAGTCTAAACCTAACTCTGCTATAAGTTACCAGTAGGACTTGCAAAAACTAAACTCTTTGACTCTGAATTTATTCATCTTTGAAAAGAAACCTTTTAAATCAAATGATCCTCAAAGGTCTAAACTGAAAGAGAGAAGGAATATAAACAAACAAAAACAAGAAAATGATTAATGTCTGAAATCCGTAAGATGAATCTTCCACATATATTATTTGTCTTCCAAGTAATCATAGACAACATGAGTAAAATTTCAGCAACATAATGAGTAAAGCACTTAGCACACACAGTAAGCACTCAATAAATGTCATTGTTTGTGACTCAGCAGAGATTTAGCCTGGAAAGTAGAAAGGTTTTATCTTGGACCCAGACCTTTTAAACTTCTAATGCAGTTCAAAGAGGAGTAATAAATTAGGAGATGTCTGAGAAATTAAAAAAAAAATTAACATCTCTCAAGAGACAATTTAGATCTAAGAAAAAGGTAAAGAACTGGAGTGTCAATAGTGACCCAAGAATAGAAAGATCCGAGGAGTAGGAAAGGAAAGAGGAGGAGGAGGGAGATGAGGAGGAGAAGGAGAAGAGGAAGAAAAAGAAGAAAGAAAGAAAAGAAAGAGAAAAGAAAAAATAGAAAAATCCCTAGTGGAGTAAAATCTGAGGATACAAAGAGCGACTTAGGTGTGTGAAGGAGTCATTTGAAATCCTATGCCTAGGGCAGCCCTGATGGCCCAGTGGTTTGGTGCCGCCTTCAGCCCGGGGTATGATCCTGGAGACCTGAGATCGAGTCTGCTTCTCCCTCTGCTGTGTCTCTGCCTCTCTCTCTCTCTCTCCCTCTCTCTCTCTCTCTGTGTGGGTGTCTGTCATGAATAAATAAATAAAATCGTTAATAAAAAAAAAGAAAGAAATCCTATGCCTACAGGACCATTCATCTAGCTGGACTAGCCAACTGAGGTCAGGATCACAGGACCTCTCCCTGCTACCCTCTGCCGGATCAGAACCAGACAAATGGATTAGATTGAGGGAGGCTGTATGCATGCCCCTTGCCTGTGTACCTCTGAATAAACTACAGGAGAGACAAAATTGGCTCTGATTTCACTAAAAAAAAAAAAAAAATCTGAGACTAAATGGTTTTGAAAATGGGCTTTTTGGATTGGTAGAGAAGATATACTGACACATCTTTGAACAAAAGTCCAAAAGAGTAATCAAGAACAATTTGAAAACGTATAGGAGATATCTGCTTCTAGTAATGACAGGCTAGGTTGTTTGGACTAAGTCTCCAGTGGAAAACAAATAAAATGCTAGATATGTTTTCCTTTAGTATTTTCTTTAAAGTATCAAAGAGCTGAGAGAAGACATCACCAAGATGGTGGAGCAGGTGACCTCAGCCTCCAACCTCCAACAGAAATCAACAATTAGATAGCTATCCTTGATAAAATATATATATATATAGCCCTAGGAGAGCTCAAGAGTCCAGTTAAGAAGCTTCAGCAACACAATGAAACAAAACACCTGAAAATACTGCACAAAAAGGGTAGAAAGAACAGTTTCACTTTGCCTACATCAATCCATCTCTCAGGCCAGTACTGCTCAGCTCCAGGAGGGAACTCCTCAAGTCAGAAGAGTTTCTCTCACCAATAAAGGGAAAGTGAGATGAGCAACCACCTACCCCAACCTTTCAAGCACTTCACAAAGGACCTGCTTCAGTTTCACCCCACCTGGAGATGGATAAAGGTGAACCATCTGGAGAAAGCTAGGAAGAACATAGAAGGGCAGGGGCTACGTGTCAGCCAAACAGTGGGAAACAACCCAGTTCCCAGCCTTCACGGCTGATGACATTAACAGCTCTTGTGGATGCTGCACAGGTTCCCCGAGTTTTCACTGAGGGCTGGTCATGGTCACCAGCTGTGCAGAGGACCCCAACAGCTTTCACCCAAGAAGAAACCAATGGCCAACACTGTTATCCTAGAACTCCTGAAGACTTCACTGCTGAGGTTTTCCCCCCACATGTTGTCACGTTCCCCAAAAACTCACTACCTAGGTCTCTTCCTACATCCTCCCCTTCCCTTGCCATTATTCCCACAAGGACAGCCAACCCCAGCATCTGGGCCCATAGGCATGCAAGGCATCAGCCTAGACCCCGGCAGCTGATCCCACCACCATTTGTGTGCTCCTGACTAGCCCCAGCAGCCACAGAAATGCACACAGACAGCCAGGGCCCCAACAGCTGCCCGTGGGCCAAACGGATCCAGCCCTGGCACTTGTCACTAGCTGGCATCACTGGGCTCACTTGCACCTGGCCCCCACAGCCATGCACCTGCATGCTGCTACTCTGACTCCACATCACTAGCTTCTGTTGCCACATTGCCTTTGGTGAGAACCTAAAACAACATGATTTGATGCTGATAGCCAGGACCCCCACAGCTGCCAGTAAGGCCACAGTTAGCCTGGTCCTCTACTGTTGCCCTTCCCGTGACCACGATGTGTATCTGCAGCTGGGCCTTGGTACTTCAAAGGCTTCTGTGGCTGGGCCTCCACAATAGAACATGTGCATGCTACCACTGCTGCCTGCACTGGTCCCTAGCCACTGGATCTGAAGGTACAACTGATAAGGACCCCAAAAACCTTTGTAGCCACTGTGGAACCCCTGCAACTCTTGCCAAGAACCACACAGTTGTTGGTGTTGTGGACCTCGATGGCCTAAACTGATGAGACATCATACCCTCCCCACCTGGAGCCGCCTTATGCCCCTGTACTTGATGCCCTGCACCCCTAGACTTGGGGTCACAGCATGCTATGGTACTCCCTCCATAGGTGAAGAGCCTTCCTTTCTGAAGTCAGTCCATAGAGTCTAGAAGACATGACTGCTTTTTCAAATGCAGAGATACTTTAGCAAGGCTATAGGGATCAAGAAAAATCAGGGAAACATGACACCACTGAAGAAACAGTGAACTTCCAATTACTGACCCCAAAGAAATGGAGATACACAAATTGCATGAATTCAAAATAGTTGTTCCAAAAAAAAAAAAAAGTATCAAAGAGCTGAAATGAGTTATTACCATGCTTAAAATAGAGAAAAACTTGAGAATTCAGAAGAATAAGTTGGGATTCCATGCTGCTTTTCCCCTGGGGGCATTTGACAATCAAGAGGAAATGGCTACAAAACTGAACTAAAGTTTGGGTGCCTATTCTAGGTAAAAAGGATAAAATGAAACCTAAATTCTAGCCAAGGTGTGTAGTACCATAGAGCAATGCCCCTTTTGCATGTGCTTCTGTGAACACACACACACACACACACACACATACACACACACACACACACACACACAGCCAGAATGTCAAAGGGCCTCTTGGGATAGGGGCTCCTTAGAAACAAATTTCCCACATCATGACAAGTAAAATGGAGAATGAGGAGGAAGGGGAGGATAAAATGGTGACCTGAGAGAGAAAAACAAACCCATTTTTAACTAGTTTTAACCAAGTTTTGACAATCTGGTAGAAATTGCTCAAATTAAAAACAAACAAAAAAAGAAACTGCTCAAATTATTGTGGTCAGAGTGGTCCAAAAATGTCAAGTCTGGCTGTAGTATCTTCAGATACTTGAAGAAAGCAAACCCAAATCAACTCTGGAGGAAGGTATCTTCATCCAGGGTCTCCGAGAACCTAAACAAATAATTTTCAAGAGCCCCAGGTGGCACAGAACAGTTTCCATGACATAAGGAATAAAAGGTAACAGGAGTGAGAGCCAATAGACAACAATGAGAAGTAGAAACAGATCCTTAAAGACTTCAGGTACAATAACCATTAGAATAATATTTTAAAACCACTATACTTACTATTTAAAGAAAATGAAAATGAAAGGGTTCAGAACAAATGTCCCTAAAATATGCCACCTTTGAATGTGGACTATTTTGAGCTAAAGGCAATTAAGACTTGTCAAACTCAAGAAAAAGTTATACTTCCCTTTTAAACTACCTAAAATAATTTAGATAGGGCACATGGCTCAGAAAGAGAGCTGTTACCAAGAGATGATGTTTTATCTAAATGACCTATCTGTATGGCAGGACAAACATCTAATTACCAAACATCTGCTTTTCTTATCATTCTGTGAATCACTCCTCTTCCCACTGCAGTCCCAGGCCTCTAATCCATTTCTTAACTCAAGATGGCATATAAGCCTCAATTTCCCAGTTTGTCCTTGCATCACAATGTGTTTGAGAGGCCCTTGTATGTAATTAAATTTATTTTTCTCTCGTTAATACCTCTTATGTTAATATAATTAGTAAACCAACCAAAGAACTTAGAAGAATAAAAGAAATTTTTTTTCCTCCCCAACAAAAGCTAAAATACCTGCTTTTAAAAATGACAACATTGGGACACCCAGGTGGCTCAGTGGTTGAGCATCTGCCTTTGGCTCAGGGTGTGATCCTGGGGCCCCAGGATTAAGTCCCCCACATTAGGCTGCCTGCATGGAGCCTCCTTCTCCCTCTGCCTATGTCTCTCCCTCCCTCCCTCCCTCTCTCTCTCTCTCATATATAAATAGATAAAATCTTTAAAAAATAAAAATTAATTAATTAATTAATTAATTAAAATGACAGCATTAATAAAATAGGAATAAATTAGCTAAGGAAGTGAAAGATCTGTACTCTGAGAACTACAAAACATTGCTGAAAATGAAGAAAACACAAATAAACGGAAAGATATACCATGCTCATGGATTGGAAGAACTGACATTAAAATGTCCAGACCACCTAAAGTGATCTACAGATTCAGTGCAATCCCCATCAAAACACCAATGGGATTTTTCACAGAACTGGAACAAAGAATCCTAAAGTTTGTGTGGAACCACAAAAGACCCTCCATGAATAGACAAAACAATAGCCAAAGAAAGGAGAATAACGTTGGTAGTACCATGCTCACTGATTTCAAACTATACTATAAAGCTATAATAATCAAAACAGTATGGTACTGGCATAAAAATGGACATATCGATCAATGGAATAGGTATAGACAGCCCAGAATAAACCCACATACATATGGCCAACTAGTCTATGACAAAGAAGGCATGAATGTAGAACCAGAAAGGACAGTCTCTTCAATAAATGGTACTGGGAAAATCAAACAGCCACGTGCAAAAGAATAAAACTGGACCACTATCTTATACCACATAACAAAATCAAATTCAAAATGAATTAAAGACTTGAATGTTAGACTGGAAACCATAAAACTTCTTGAGTAAATACTGGCAATAAGCTCTCTGACATCAGTCTTAGCAATATTTTCTTTGGACCAGTCTCCTCAGGTAAAGGACAACAAAAGCTAAAGTAAGCAAATGGGATTACGTCAAACTAAAAAGGTTTTGCATAGTGAAAGAGACCATTAACAAAATAAAAAGACAACCTATTGAATGGGAGAAGATATTTGCAAATCATATATCCAATAAAGAATTGATATCCAAAATATATAAAGAACCCATACAATTCAACAACAAAAATAAATAAAGTAAACAGAGACACTTGGGTGGCTCAATTGCTTAAACATCTGCCTTCAGCTTAGATCATGATCCTGGGGTCCTGGGATCCACCAGGCATGGGTCCCCTGCTTAGCGGGGAGTCTGCTTCTCCCTCTGCCTGCTTGTACTTTCTCTCTCTCTTTCAAATAAGTTAGTAAAATCTTTTAAAATAAATAAATAAATAAATAAATAAATAAATAAATAAATAAATCCAATTAAAAGTGGGATGCTGATTTAAATAGACATTTTTCCAAAGAAGACATACAGATGGCGAACAGGCACATGGAAAATATGCTCAAAATCACTAATCATCAGAGAAAAACAAATCAATACCACAATGAGATATCACCTCACACCTGTCAGTTTAGCTAGTATCAAAAAGACAAAAAGACGACAAGTGTTGGCAAGGAGACGGAGAAAAGGGAGCCCTTCTGCACCGTTCGTAGGAATGTAAATTGGTGCAGCCACCAATGGAAAACAGTGTGGAGTTTCATCAAAAACTAAAAAATAGAACTACCATATGATCTAGTAATTTCACTTCTGGATATTTATCTGAAGAAAATCAAACCACCAATTCAAAGAGATATACGTACCCCTATGTTTATTGCAGCATTATTTATTAAAACCAAGATATGGAAGCAGCCCGAGTCTCCATATATCGATGGATGGATAAAGAATATGTAGTATATCCATACAATAGAATATTACTCAGCCATAAAAAAAAAAGATCGAAATCTTACCAGTTGCAACAAAATGGATGAACCCAGGGGGTGTTATGCTACATGAAGTAAGTCAGACAGAGAAAGACAAATACCATATGATTTCACTTATATGTGGAATCTAAAAAACAAAACAAACAAAACAGAAATATCCATAGATACAGGGAACAAACTGTTGGTTAACAGAGAAAGGAGGGCTTGATGGGAACAGGCAACATAGATGAAAGGAATTAAGAGGTACAAATTTCAAGTTAATAAAATAAGTCAGGGGATATAATATACTGCATAGGAAACAGTGTCAATACTTTTGTAATAACTTTGTATAGTGACCAATGGTAACTAGACTTACTATGGGGATAGTTTTATAATGTATAAAAATATCAAATTACTATGATGTACTCCTGAAACTAATAGGACACTGTATGCCAGTTATACTTCAATTTAAAAAAAATGATATTTGAGGGTAAATGTTTCAAACTCAGCATGTAAGAAGCTGCAAAGCCATGATTCCCATTCTCTCTCTCTCTCTCTCTCTCTCTCTCTCTCTCTCCACACACACACACACACACACACATACACACACACACACACACAGCTAAACAAGCTTAAAGTCAACAACTCTTCTTAGATCCATCAGAGAATTGAGGCCACAGAAGCAAACTGATGCCCCCAGAATCGGAGAGACAAAGAGGCAGATTTAGAGAACCACAACTTAATTAAAGGAGCAAAAAACCTCTACAGCAACCACTACTGGGGTAGTAAAACCTAAACTGTAAATGATGAATTACTAGGTGCTCAGAGCAGACAAGTCTGAGAGTTAAAAACTCCAAGGGACTCAGAACTTGGGGGGGAGGGAGTGTTGTGGGGGGACGGGGTGCAACTGACACTTTTGTGAATTTTACCTCCACAAACTATATCAAGTCTTCCTAGTGAGTATGGGAGAAAAATCCCCTCATGCTGCCAAAGGAAAAGGGGGAAAGAAATCATCTTAAAATAAACCAGAGTGCTATATTCTTAACAAGACCTGCCTGTAAGAGAAACTATTTTAACAGAGCCTAATCTACTAGATTTTTTTAAAAAATAATCATATACTGAGACGTAAAGCAATTAAAAACTACAGAATACATTCCCTGACAACAATGCAATTGAGCTGAACTTGTGTGAAAATAACACAAAGATAGCTTGATAAATTCCTGTCAGGCAGTAAGGAAATACACTTTTAAATAGGTCAAAGGATACAGTTTTTTTTTTCAAAGAATACAGTTTAATGAAAGTGTTAAAATATTTTGAACTGAAAAATCTCAAAATAATATAAATAGTATGACCTGGAATGAAGCTAATGGAATGCATAGAAATTTATAACCATAATTATTCATATTAGAAAAATAGAAAGATTGAAAATCAATGAGCTAAGTATCCTTCAAAAGAAATTAGAAAAAGAAATTAGAATGGAAACATCAAAATAAGCCCAAATAACAGAGAGGGAAAGAACTAATATAAGTAAGAGCTAAAATTTAATTTCAAACAAATATAAAAGAAGAATGAAGCATTTTATGTACTCTTTTGGAATGACATCCAAGTCATTGCATTAGGGAAGAATTAAAAATAAATGTTGCATGCAGTCTGCTACCATTTGTGTGAAAGGGATATATTTGTATTTTGAGAATTTTCAGCGCTAACGTCTAAGCTTTAAATAAAATAAAAATTACATTGTAAAAATTAAGCAAATAAAATTTTTAAATTAAAAATAAATGCTCAGCAGATACTCCCCAAAGAAAAGGAATTAGATGGAAGGCAGATCGATAAATACTTTGTTCAAATATAAGGAAGATGCCATTGCTTGCTCACTTAACTGATCTTTTTTTTTAATATTTTATTTATTTATTCATGAGAGACACAGAGAGATTGGCAGAGACACAGGCAGAGGGAGAAGCAGGCTCCATGCAGGGAGCCTGACATGGGACTCCATCCCAGGTCTCCAGGATCACACCCTAGACTGAAGGTGGCGCTAAACAGCTGAGCCCCCAGGGCTGCCCCCTCTTAACTGATCTTAAAGGACTGATGGGGACAATGCTAGTGGTGATGGAAGTGATGCTGGTAGGCGCGGAAGTGGTAGCAGTAGTGGTAGTGGGGTGGTGAGGAGGGTGATGGTAGGAGTGATGATAGTGGCATTGAGTGTGAAGGTGGCAATAAAAGAGATGGTGGAGGTGCAGGTGATCATAGTGGCAGTGAGTGTGAAGGTGGAAACGAAAGAGATGGTGGAGAAAATGAAAGAGATGGTGGATGGTGGAGGTGATCATAGTGGCAGTGAGTGTGAAGGTGGTAATAAAAGAGGTGGTGGAGAAAATGAAAGAGATGGTGGAGACGGAGGTGATGGTGAAGTCGATGCTGGCGGTAGTGAGACGTGGGCAAAGCTGTTCTGACAAGACATAATAAGGATTCTATTTGCCAAATTTCCTGGGTGCACACTAGCTTCATTCATCAATAGGAAGCCAAAAAATAGGAGAGCATTCCACCTTCCGCATTACTCTAGACCACCCTGTGTTCTCTCCTGTTTCCTCTGCTCTGCTCAGGGTGTAAAATTCGGTCTCCTCCTTAGTTCCCAGCTGGTGCTGAGTTGATGGTCAAAGGGCTGAACTATAACTGATCACGTGACAGTTGGCCATATAATATAAGGTGAGCTCTAACTTGTGCTTGCTGTTTGGACCCGAGTCAGAGAGCAGTTAGCAAAAGGGCAGTTACTCAGTTTATGCCTTCAAGAACATCTTCTATGTGTTTGAACAAGGCCATGTACCTGGTGGCAGAAAGGAAACCTGAGAATAGTCTTTGGGAGTGAAGGGCAAATCCCTGGGTGATTCTGGGGTGAGGACATGTGACCAAATTGCTGTGAAGGAAATAATTAGTAGCCTCGGGAGAAAAGCCAAAAGGCTTGCACAGGCCCCAGGGGATTTACTGTCCCCCCATCAGAGGTCCGATGGCTCTAGGTCAGAGTCGAGGTGACCGAGTGAACTCTCTTCCCCAGAGAAGAGATTGCCTCCTGAAGAGAAACATTATCCCTGTATCACCAGCCGGCAGCTTCAATTTCCCTCTAATCACACCCCTTAATTGGCCCAAGCAGAGGGGGCTGATTGCTCGAAGACTTTAAAAATGCTGGGTGAAAAGCAGACTCCTTAGATAACATTTTATCCACATCCAATCAATCATTTTTCCCTCTACACCTCCCACAATCCCACTCAGGCAACAATGCGGGAGCTGTCTGATTATCTCACTGGGTTCTACTGCAGTCTAAAAAATGTCTCCAAATCAGATTATCTTAATTTACTTTTACTTAGAAATGCAGAGATTGCATTCGACATGACGGTATTAAGGGGAGAAATATAGCCATATGCCCTGAACAAACAACTGGAAGAAAGAAGAAAGGAAGGAAGGAGGAAGGAGGGAGGAAGGAGGGAAAAGACACAGAAAGTTGATGTCCCCAAAAGTCTGAGACTTACTTCCTTAGCAAAGTACAATGGTCTCCATTTATCTGAGCTTTCACTTCCCAGGGTTCCAAGTATCCCCCATCTAAAAGCAGATGATCCTCCTTCTGACATATTTATGGTCAGAAGGTCAACAGTAGCCTAATAGTAAGTCACGATGCCTACGTCATTCCCCTCACTTCATCCCATCCATGGGCATTTTATCATCTCACATCATCATAAGGAGTGAGTTCAGTATAATAAGATACTTTGAGAGAGAAAGAGACCACATTCACGTGACTTTTATTGCAGTATACTTCTAAAATTGTTCTATTTTAGTATTAGTTGTTGCTGTTAATCTCTTCCTGGGCCCAATTTATAAATTAACCCTTATACGTATGTATAAATAGCAAAAAAAATATTAAAAATAACATAGTATACATAGATATATATATATACTAGAACCCTATATATATAGGGTTCAGAACTAAGCAAAGTTCCAGGCATCCCCTGGAGGGCTTGGAGTGTATGCCCTGTGGATAAGGGGAGATTCTGTTAGTCAAGAGAAACTTTTCTGCCCCTTACTAATTTGGGGGTAAAAGGAGAACCATGTGAAACCGAAGAGGTCCTGTCTACACAGAACTAAGTTCTCTCAAAAGTGAAGGTCGGTGACATTTACCACTCCAGGAGAATTTTTATATTATTAGCAGCATTCTTATTATTCCAACTGATTCCAGGTCCCTTCCTTAACATCACAAAACCCCCTGAAAGTGACTTCTGTCTTCTTTGGTCCTTTCTGCACCCTTTCAGCTTTCTTTGCATTATAATACACAGGCTAACAATGCTATAATTTTCCCCCATTGAAATGTGCCTTCTCCCCATCCCCCAAAATAGACTAGCGTGATTATTGAGAAGGTCTGGGTACTTTGTGCTTCATCTTTTCTTGCCGTAACTAGACAGCCCTTTTTTTATTCTTATGATAACTGAAACATTTGAACAATCATTGTCCTACAGAGGAGCTGATCTTGGAGCAATTGTGCTTTGTACCACTCCATCCCCTTTGGGAGCAAGATCGTTTTTAAAATAATGACTTCTCCAGCAGTTTATTACCAGCCTGGAGTCATTTTCACACCTCAGAAGTGAAGGCTTAATGAGCAGAGAAAATAAAGAGTAAAATCTGCTAGTGTCTTCTTAAATGGTGGCATTTGGGCAGCTCAGGAGAAGATGCCATCCAAAGAGGAGCCACATCATGTTCATCTTGTTCTCCAAATGACCTTTAAGTAATGAATCTCAAAGTTTCCTCCTCCCCACCCCGCAGCTCCATCCCCTTCTTTTCCATCCCCGAGGGGCTGGCAGGTGGTGAATATTGGAGTTATATTGGCATCATGGGTTCATCTGGCACAAGGCTGCAAATGGCAATGGCTCAAGGAAATCTTCTCGACTGAGCAGAGACCACATTCTCCCAGACCCTCACCACTGCAGCAACTCCCCATCAAAAATTGCAAATTTGTAGGTATCTTTTAGAAACGCACTCTGATATCACTTGTTCTCATGACACTGTCATAATTCCCCCAGTTAGTTGCTCCTTCTTCAGTGCTCTTCAGAATTCTTATGCCAATTATTTACACATATTATTATGATTACGGTGGTTAGAATGGAGTTACATGTCAATCTAGCCCTTGAGTTCTGCAGGGATAGTGGCCAAGCGGTGTTCATTTTTACATGCCTACCATCCGCTACAATGCTCAACAAAAGTTAAGAACCTAGTTAAACATTTGGTGAATGCATATGATTAAAAGATCCCAATGATGCTTTCGAAATGAATAATAGTACCAGGGATCGTACTTTTTGATTCAAAAGACAGCAATAAAGACCAGTGGGGAGATGTAGGGTTGACAGTGCTCTGCGCCTGAATGCCATGTGTAGGTTAAAGAAGAAAGAGGGTTCTCCAGTCCACATCCAACCCCTTGCACAATACATTCTGCATCAGTGCTACAATACATATGCACTGGGAAACACTGATGCAAATCTATGAGCTTTCCCACCTGGCCTGCAAAGGTCAGAGATCTCATGTCTGCACGGCCTTTCCCTCATAACATCTGTAATCTTTGGGGATCCATTCCTGGCTAAGAAATCTGTGGCGAGGGAATGACCAAATTGCCCAGGGTTGGCAATCAAATTAACGAAGTAGTAGAAATCAGTCTATCTCGGTGGCTGCCGAACCAGCACCTGCCTGCCTAATTGCATATTTGGCTTGGTTAGATGTGAGGCTCTGATTGAAATTTGGACTGTTTTTCTGTCAATGTTGGTAGAGTGCTGGGCTTTGACTTCCAACACTGTCATTTCTTTCCTCTCGGTGATAGGGAAAGCCATTGGGGAAACAAGTGCAAAGGGCATGGTTGTTTGGAGGTGGGAGGGGATATTGGCTAAGGAAGGGAAACACAGGAATATGAGAGTCCTACCCCAGGGAGGACTCAGGGAGCCTGAGATCTCTTCAAGATGATCAGCGGCCAGTGCTATTAATAGACCCAGAAAGCACTTCCATCCAATTCCAGGTTCTACATTGTTTGTTTAGTGGGGCTTATTGTCATCAGAGGCAAGGAGATATGAGGAATGAGGCTGCTTGCTCTAGAAAAGCCAATGGAATTAAGCTGGTGTTTACGGTTTCATAAAGGAATAGTGGACAAATTACCCGGCTAGACCATATTGGGTAGAATTGTTAGTTAAAAGTGACAACCAGGCCTGTAATTTACACTGCACTTTGGAAATTTAAGCTGGGAGGCTCGGAGCTCTCAATCGTGTATTGTAAAGCTTCTTTTGTACTTCTGGCTCATTTTGTGCCGGGAATCATTTAGCCATTGACTTTAACTGCTAATACAGTTCCATCAAATACCAAGTATAAATCAAAATTACTGGATCATTCAAAATCTGTCCTCAGAGTTGTTTATATATATTTTTTCCACCATTACTTCTGTATAGTTACAAGAGAAGCTGCTAAATTATGATATATTGTGCATGCCTTGTTGCCATCTTGCTAGAGCCTCCTGCAAATAAGATGTAATCCATGACAAATTATTTTTCTAGTTATACAAAACATAAATAATGATAATAAAAAGGGAATCCAATTGTTGAAAGATGAAGAAGAGAGAGGGGGGAGATGTTTCAAATAAATAGCTCTTCCCTCAGTCTTGGCTGCCCAAAACAGGTGGGAACGACACAGGAGGAATTTTAAAACTAACTTCACCACGCAAGGGTCTAAATCTCCATCTGTCTAATCCTACTAGCAAGTGATGGAAGGCTCTCATTGGTCGCATGCATAACTTTTTGTTTGAAGCTGAGTCTACTAACCCTTTGCCCTATATATAGAATCTCCATGCATCATTTGTAAAATTATTCCACCCGAAGAAATATTTGATGTGTACAAATCATCACGGATGATGATGAAGGTATCAGTGGAAGAGGCCCAACCTGGTGATTCTAGGTCCTCTAGTATCCATACTATGTCCACAGACCTCAGATGATAAAAATCACTGGAGTACTCAATCAGAACAGATTGCCCTCCTGCCTGAATCTTTGTTTTACGACTTTTTAAACCGTAGTTCAAAGGATAGATGGATAAATAAATTAGCATTAGCTTTCTTCACAGTGGAGTAAGAAGTATTATATTGGGAGGAAATTGCTAATATCCTAACATTGTCTCTCTGCCTTTCCTTACTTTTACTTCTCAAATTTCTGCCAGATGTGCCTGAAGAATTATGAAATCCACCTATAAATGTTAACACTGTCTTGTTAATTGAAGATCCTGCTCCTATCTCCTACTTAAATCATTATTTTCTCCCTTTATGCTGTAGATACATTTTGCAGATCTCTGTGATATCGGGAGGCATAAAGAAAGCAATACGTCCAAAAAAATCCCATCTCAAGCCATCCTGGTCATTAATATTACATTAACACAGCAGACTAAGAGATTTGGGAATGGGCATTGATCAAATTACACTTTCCCTGACTGGTATTACAATACAAGAGCAAAGCTGATAGATGAGATGCTAACTGAACTCTCCAATAGCAGCATCAAGGACCATGAGAATAGTAACAACAAGACATATTTTTCTCAGATTCCAGAACTCAGGAATGTCTGTTTTTGAAGGAGTTTTCAGAAACCATTATGAGTCTTGTCAATTTAGATTGTCACTGCTATACCCACCTAGGCATTGATAATCAACAGCTATCATGGGATGTTGCCTTTCCAGTGCCCCAGATCGAATCAGGAAAGCAGTTTAGAAATCCAGAGAGAGAGATGAGCCTTTGCAATTAAAAGTGTTTTGCCCATTTATAGAATCAAATACTCCAGGATCACTGCTTTGTATAAACCACATTTCATGAACATTTCAAAATAATATAACAAACACAAGCGTTTCGATGAAGCAGATAGCAGGGCAATTTGTACGAGCAGATGGCTCACCCTGGGATCAGAGCAATTATCTCCTTACTCTACACACAGGGGTAGCCAAAGATTCAACAGTTGACTATTCAAAGCAACTTAGCAGTACAAGTGAACTTCTGAGATATTAAAGCAAGTAGGGCTTGCACCTTCGCCTTTCTGCCAGCAAGTCCTGGGGAATGTCCTGAAGAATAAAAGATGATTTCTTAGGTGGGTATGCACGGCCACCACCCATCCACCCCTGAGTTATCTCAGGAAATTGGACCCAGAAGATGTGAGGGCCCAGAAGACAGCTCACCATTCTGGCATTCCTGAAAGGTAGAAGCCTCTTAGATTGTCTAGGAAAACGACTGACTCTTCTTCCCTCTTTTACCCCTCCACTATGTCATCCTGAGTCAATGGACAGATCAAATTGCCCTGCCTAAAACAAATCAACAATTACCAAAACAGAGTTTGCACTTCACATTTTAAGTGGCGAGGCGATGAATTTGTATAGCATCTTTTGATATGCAATATAGAATATGCAGTCAGTGTACCCAAACCAGCTTTTAAAAAAAATGTTTACTGGGGAAACAATGGCTAAATATAGAAAACAGATATATAGCCCTTGTCTAAATCAAAATATTAGTTCAAGCCACCTGAGTTATGAATATTTCCATCAGTTCCATTGAGTTGTGATGCAAACACACCTAGTTTTTTATATCTGCTTGACTTTGGCAGAATATAATTACAGCACAAATATAAAATTAAACATGT
The DNA here is from genome assembly GCF_905146905.1 of Nyctereutes procyonoides. Lineage (NCBI taxonomy): Eukaryota > Metazoa > Chordata > Mammalia > Carnivora > Canidae > Nyctereutes > Nyctereutes procyonoides. Next base: position 19,358,606 of record NW_026575037.1, on the reverse strand, counting down.
TATCTGTGAGCTAGGGAACTTTTGTGCACCTAACTAAAAAAAAAAAAAAAAAAAAAAAGCTAGAAGTAAATTTAAACAGAAGCAGTTGATGGTGGAGGGTTGGATGTGGGGGTGGATGGGAAATCAGGCCACTCTACAAATTTGAGAGTTACAGGGAGACATCCACCTGGGAAAGACCTGAAACAAAGAAATGGTCACAGATTTAGGACTCAGTAAAAACAAAATAAACTTAAGAAGATGGTTAGCAATGAAAAAATCAAGAGCCCAGGGACTCTCTGAATGTTGAAGTCCGCCTAGATGACATGTAATTCCTGCCTGCAGAATCCAGCCAGAAACTAGGCATGCTAACTGTCTCCATCCTCATGGAAATAGAAAGAGGTGGTCTCTACTTTGTAGCGGGAAAATCCAAGGAAGAGTTTATGGATAAACCATAGAGGCTACCTTGAAATCCTGAACATCGCCTTCAGCAGAGACTTTCTTGAATTCAGTAACTTGATGTCTATGAATTACTCCCAAGTATGACCTTCAGCCCTAAGATAGTAAAGTAGCTTCACATGCCCCATGATGGACTGAGTAGGGCCTTAAGTGTATTCTCTCCGTAGAAGGAAAGCATCAGGGAAATATAAAAGGGAAAGTTTGTACAGAGACAAAGTGAAAACTCCCTGGGCCTTAGAAACTGAGCTGATTTTATTAGATTATTTATAAGCTAATTTGCCAAAGCAGCGCTTTACTCTCTGGCTCCTACTCAGAACAACCTCAGACCCTCTAAGATCTTCATATCTATTCCGGTTCTGATGAGAAAAATAAAAACAAGAATAAGAACAAAACTTTTTAATTTTCTTTTTAAAAATTGTTTTAAAACACTTTGACACCAAGAGCAAACCCTTGTTCTAATTGCTTTGAAATGAGATAGGTCTTTTTAAAAATATTTATTTATTTATTTATTTATTTATTTATTTATTTATTTACTTATTTATGAGAGAAAGAGAGAGAGATTGAACAAGGGTGAGGAGCAGAGGGAGAGGGAGAGAGACAATTTCAAGCAGACTCGAGCTGAGCGTGGAGCCCAACACAGGACTCAATCTCACGACCCTGAGCTCGTGACCTGAGCTGCAAGCAAGAGTTGGATGTTTAACCAACTGAGCCACCCAGATGCCCCTATGAAATAGGACTTATTAATTCCATTTTCCATAGGAAGAAACTTAGGACAATAATTTACTCTGCGAGTTCCCAAACTAAACTGCCTATCTTTTTAATACATATTTTCTGTTATTTGAACTAAGGACCCTTCTATAGTTATTAGATCACCCACAGAGAACTTTTGCCTTTCACAATTAACTTTTATTTAAGAAATAGTAATTTCACCCAAGGTTATCAGGACAAGAAAGCACTATTGAGGTGGATATAATGGGATGGAGATGAAGAAAGGAAAGAGGAAGAAAGAAAGTTGCCCAAACACCTCTGATGATAATACTTAACTGATAATGTGGCGTTATGGCTAAGAGTAGAAGTTTTCTGACTCTGTTTAATAACAACAATAAAAAACACCTCATCAGCAACAACAAAGCATATTTATAGTAGACGGGCTTGCTGTGTGCCATTCATTGTTCTAAGTATTCCATGTAAATCATCTAATAAATTAACTCATTCACCAGAATTAATGCAGCACTTTCTCAAAATTATCATTTCTATTTTCCTTTATCTAGATAGTCACAGCTGTGAAGAATTTCCCATACAATCAAATATCTGTAATTTATTTTTTGAAGAAACATATTAATGGTTGCAGAGATCTGAAATGTGAGTTTCAAACATTTTTTACATTGTAATTATAGGATTTGCTTTTTCAGCCACTCCAGGAAAAAAAGACTATTTTGTTCCTTTTTTTCTGTTCAGCAAAAGACATGTGAACAAGACTAGAAATCTTGAATTTGAAACTGCCCTGTTATCTTTTTTATAATTTTTTTTCTGATTTTTACTTTTAAAATCAGTTATATAGAGAAATCCCTGTACCTGTTCTAAAAGGACTCAGGTGGCCCTAATATAACCTGAGGTAATGCCACCTTATTTAATGATTTTGAAAGCATCAGGCATTAGATCTTCTTGCCAACTCACTAACCCTCTTCATAATGATATTGGTAGAAAGTACAACAGATGCGTAACAGCTGGCTCATGGACTTCATCATCTCCACCATTTCTTGGCACCACTATCAATGTTTTTGCTCAAAGACCAATTCTAATTGGCTAGCATTGTACAACTCTGGGGTTTGAAGTTTTAAATACACTCCTCGGCTATCAATTTTCAAATTATATGATTCCACACAATAGATGGTAGATAGTTAGGCACTTACAGTCCAGCATTGCCTTATTTTTCATGAGCATAACTTGCAGATTATAGGACTTTCCCCTAATTAGCTATCCTGCAAAGAGTCATTTCTTTTCTAAGTTTTATCCGACCATATAATTTTTTATGGTAGCGTTGTAAAATTTTTGAAAATAAGATTTTATAATAGGAAGTGACAAATCCTAGCTCAGTTCAACTAGCTGCCTTTAATAAATACATGTTCCTTTCCCCCTGCAATCCCTGACATTTTCTTCCCATGACCCAAGGTCAATCAATCAGAGAAAGAGACAGGATGGTAATTAAAAGGAGACTGTTAGTAAATCAGCACTGTGAAAAAGTTTTAAATGAAGTGTGGGGATCTTAGAGAAATAGCACCATCAGAATCTTGCTATCAAACATGCTTTTCTAATATTTACTATAATCTCTATTAATAGCTTTCCCTCCAGTCATGGTAGGTTCTCTAGCACCACGGACAGGGACACACAGGAGGAGGCAAACTCCTCATGCATATGGCAACGTCTAATGTGGAGAGTTTTGAATGACAACTATATGCATTCATCTTAATTTGGGGGGGCCATCTGGTTTGTATGAGCTTCTGGGATTTCAAAACTCAATGAAGATTGATATTACCCAAGAGGCTGAAGCTTTCAGGCAGACCAAGGACAACTGTGCCTGTCCAATAAACAAAATACTTTTTTAATCATAATGTCACCAGATTTGCTAATAGTAGTGTTATATCTAATTCAGTAATTTTGTCTCTTAGGAGCAGAGTGCCAGGATCCAACATTAGGTTTCTATCTTGTTCCCTAGGGGGGATTGACAAAAGCTCAGACTGACATCATTGAGTCCTATTTTATAACTGGATTTGTTTTTTTTCCTTCAGTAAATTGTTTGGGGCACTATGGGGAGATATTTAGGAGTGCCATGCTGTAAACTAGAAGTAGAAATAAAGGGGCAGGAGCTGAAATATGCCAAGTGGGCAAGTTAAAAAATAAAATGATGACTCGTCGTCATGAAAGAACTTAGGTATGCAGTTCTCAAAAGGAAATTTATATTGAGAGATGGGAAAGATATAAATATAGATATGGGTATATTGAGAAAATTATTATCTTTATGTCAAATAGAAAAACTTAATGGATATGAGGATGAGTCAAGGAAACAGAGTGAAGAGTACATGTTCCACTTTGAGATTTTATCTCTTTATGTCTATCTATAAAATTTCTCCTCTAATCATCTTCTAATTCTGAGAAATGGATCACAATTTTATGCTTGTTGGATAGAGATAAGTGAGGTATTGTGACTTGAAGATATTTATGTGGAAATCACTGTTACTTGTCATCATAAAGTTTAGATTTTTTTTTTTTATTCCGAATCCAAAGAACATTCATTCCAATGTTCCTTCCTGGTTCCACCAAGCAAAGCAATTCAGCCACTTTGCTCACTGTTGAATCTCTAGCACGTGAAAGAGTACCTGGCAGATATTCAATACATATTTGTCAAATGAATGAACATTTCTGCCTTTCAAATTTATATTCGTTCTTAAAGGATGCATTTTCACTCCCTCCTCTAAGCTTTCTCTGATCACCTCCCTCCCAGATGAAGGTGGTTGGGTGTCTCTCCCTAAACTCCCACATCCTATGGATGTGCCTCTCCTGTTGTACACCCATCATTCTGCTGGAAACAAAGTAAGCTGTGTGGTTTTCTTACCACCTTTACTTGGACTCAGTCTGTAAGAGAGCAGGGAATGTTTAACTTGAACCTGGTGGATGCTCAGCAAATACTCTTTCAATGGAATTGGTATTTCACCCACAATCCCCTGCAATAACCAGACACCCCGGAGAATTCCTGGCATGCCCTCTCCTTACTTCATCATTCTCTCCTAGAAGGGTCTAAGGCTCTGCGACCCACTCTCTTGCATAATAAAAAAAATAATAATAGCTAACACTGAGCTGTTTTAATTTCATTATCAAGTTTCATCTTTGCACTAAGGGCTATTATTATTCCCATTTTACAACTGACAAACCTGAGCCTAGGCAAAGACAAATAAAACTTGCCCCAGATCACATAGCCTGTAAATATCAAATCAGCCATTTATGGGATTAAAAAACAGCTCTATCTGATGGAACACAGGCCAAAAAAAAAAAGAGGCATTTTGAAATCAATGTCTAACGGAAAAAAAATGAAATCCTTGTCCTTAGATGAACGTGTTAGCATTTTATATTGTCAATATCCTAAAGCAAATGTCTTTAGATTTACTCCATTTCCAAACACATAGGACACTTTTAAACACATTCAGCCAATTTGACCTATTCTGATAATGTCATCATGCCAAAAGAGAAGCTCTAGCTTGTATATTTCTGAATTAAATGGTATTATTTGTTCCTCACATCATTCGTAGTTTTATTTATTTGCACACAGGCATTTCACATGACCCAAATAATTTTACCCACTGTCACCTGGCATTTGGAGGTTGCATTGCAATGTAAGAGAGGACTAAGGTGGGGAAAAGTCTTTAAGGCCTTCTGAAATGAGGTCTTTATTTACGAAGTTATGTGGCTGCATAACTGTTACAGACAGAATTGTATTCAATGTATTTGAAGGCTTACATGTGCTTTTTAGTCTGGCCTTTGATCCTTCTTCTCCTAAAATCCATGCACTTATTCTCAGTTTACTTTAGGATTTCAGTTCTGCCTGGAAGATACTGTCCTGATAGTCTGAGTCATTGGTCCTGTTCTCCATAAAATATAGGAGATGGATAGCTTTAGCACTTCCCTTCAGCTCTTGTAAATCTAATAAATGGTTTCATCTATATTGCCTCCTTTGGAATCCTTCACATTGCCTTGGCTGTTTTTTGTTACAGATAAGAAAGGCGAATGTTTGCCAACCTTTGTATTGATGAGTTTGAAACAGCCACTCTCATAATTCTGCATCTATACAACTTTGTTCTCATTGTTCTACCAGCCATGAGTGGCATTTCCTAAGCGGAAGAACAGTGTGGCCAAAGCAATAAAGAGTCAGATAACGTCAGGTCATTTGGTGTCTAAATTAGGCTGGGCCAGGCAACTCTTGGAGGTCCCCTCCACCCCCCGGAGCCTAAAAATGAGTTCCTGGCAATTGCTGCCGCCAAATGTTTTTTCCAGACACTCAGATGAGGAGCCTTGACAAACTTTCTGAACTTGTCCAATATCTTTGTTGAAAAACAGGAGAACTGCTTCATCAGAATGAACTTCCTCCGAGTAATCAAGTTTCTAAAATTAGGAGGCACAATATGTTTCAACAGAAGAAAGAAATCACAAGAACCAGACCCCTGAGCAAGAAATATTTTTCTTTGCTTTATAGCAGATCTCACTTATCTTACATTTTGGTGCAGCATATGCTTTGTAAAACTAATTTTCCCCCCACCCTCTACATCAGGACTCTACAGATGTAGAGATAATTTTTCAACCCGTGAGACTGAGTTAGATTATTTTAGACCTAAAGTGGGTTGTTTTTTTTTTTTTTTTAAAGCAGGTGAGAAAAAAATAAAAAGAAAGAAAAGGAAGCTATGTGTTGTCCTGCTCTGATTGGACTATCACTGTAATGAGGTGCTTTACCAATTGAATCCTGTTAGGAAAAGCTATCTTGTTGTGTGTTTAATAAAACTCTCAACACTGATATGATTGCTTTCGTGACACCCTTTTTGATCATGTTCTGGGATTCCCAAAGCTGTCAAAGAGATCTTGTATTCCCCTTATGTTTACAAAAAAATAGAATAAAATAAGCCTTCCCAGGGTCTAGCTGGCACACTGCCAAGAGAGGCCAACGTCTTTGGGTTGTGCTGAATTATCAGATCACATGGACCCTTTAAGGAAGCCCAATACACCCACATTTGCCACTTGATTTCTCACTGACAACAGGAGGGTAGGCCCAGCTGTTCCCAGCAGCTGTTCAGTACAGAACTGCCTGAGTTGAATGAGCTGAAATGCCTTCCAGCTGATGGCGGTCCCCAGGAGCACTGGAGGACAATCGCCATGTCTGGGCACAGAGGCCAGCTCCAAAGGGAGAAAAACCCAAAGCAGAGAAGTGAGGAAACCTCCCTCCCCCATCCTGTCTCTGCCTCTTGTAGAGGGAAAAATAACTCTGTAAACCTGTTCATTCCCAGCCTGCCCTCCCGAGGGCTTCACCTTTATAATGAGCTAGACTAGTGGAGGAGATTCCTTTCCGCTCCAAATGAATTATCATTATAATAGGCATCTAGGCTGCCTATCAAAGATCCCAGAACCGGGGTAGTGGTAAGGTAGGTAAAAAAAAAAAAGGAAGGGGAAAAATTTACATGCAGAGATAAGCATGGACAGTCATTAAGAGAACCGGCCTTCACTTCAAAAAGACATGAACCCGGCACAGGTCTCTTGCCTGTTAAATATGTACAGTGTGTGCTTATTTGATGATGAAAATCAGACGATGGCTATTTGAATGGAAATGAATTTTAATAAGCTTTGGAGGCAGGAGAAGCAGAAACTCTCCATTTTCCCCTCTATCGCCAGGCACCTTCTTGACCATCATTACCACAAAGGAAAGAATGCCGCATGCTAATCATCCCGTGAAGAACCCTCACTCTCCTCCTCAGTCTTTGTGGGTGTTCATTAACCTCATGGGCTCCTCACCCCGCAGAGTACAGCTGTCCCAGGGACATTTCCATATCCCTGAAGAATAGCGGGATGTCGAGTTAGCCTCAGGGATCCTGCCTATAGAAAAAAGTGGGAGAAAGCTCCCTTAGGGGCGAAAGCAAAGGACTATTAACAGTTGGCACTTACATTGCACGATTGAAAAATTTGCAAAATTTTGCACTTACTTTGCACTTTTATAAAATTAAGTACAATATGGCTCTTTGTTACTCATTTTTTCTTCTGACAGAGAGACAAAAGGATCGTCCTGGGGTTGTAAATCCTAACCCCACCTCCACTCCGAAATGAACACTGAAACAAATACCCCTGGGTTATTTATCTCTTGCTGGTGTTAAACATAGTCTGGGAGCACAGACATAGTCTGGTGACCTTAAGAGGTTATGATATCTATCCCTTTACTCGGAGCAAAACCACATAAAGACCATCCTGGTAGCGACAACAGAATCACTTAAAAATACTTGTCAAAGACGTTTGGCTTGAAAATAGCAGGGTTCTCTTGAGAAACGTTCTAGTAAGTGTTCTTTCTGGATCTTCTCCACCCTAATTCATGTGGTTATTGTTTGCCCCCTTCCCCTCTGGATAGGAGTACTAAGTTTATAAGGTCATTGACCCTAAATTAGTCCAAGCTCATTAAGCCTGACCTTAAAGGCACCATCATCCCACTTAAACCTTTTGGCCAAAACCCCTAGAACAGATTTTCTTTCCCCACTGTGCTCTCTAATGGTTCATCAAAGTCAGTGAGGCTCTTCTGGCTTATTTCATACTAAACCTGATAAACTGTGTATTTAAAAAAAATTTTTTTCCTATTGCTTAGTAATGGAATATCTAACGTCTTTGATATCTAGAAGTATCTCATCATCTCATCTTGATTCTCATCAGCAAGAGCTATGGCCTTTCAACAATCTACATGCCATGGTGTAGAGACAGTGCCACTAAAGCTGCTCTCTACCCAAGCATAGGAAGAGAAGAGGATGGAGGATCTTCTAGGAAGCCCTTCCCTCCCTGAATCCTTGCTCCAAATAAAGCAAGTACTGCATTCTTTAGAGCATTCGCAAGTGATGTTTATGGATAGGTGTGTCAACCATAGAGTTCATATTTGAGGATTTGCCTTATGAGGATTAAGAGTTAATCACTGAAATTTTGCCATGCAGTCCTTAACATCTTTTTTTTTTTTTTTGAAAGACTAAATCTCAATATTGAACGAAGCGGGAGAGAGCAAGCACAAAAAAGATTCCCACCAAAAAAAAAAAAAAGAGAGAGAGAGAATTACCCCCACTCCAAGAAAACTAAAGTTAACCTCTGTATTCTTTTTTGCTAGCAAGGTGCCTTTAACAATTATCACGATGCATGTCGTGAAGTTGTTCTCTCCCACCTCCTTTTTTCTTTTGAGCTCCTCTTCTCAGCCCCTCTCCTGGGGTCCCAGAGAGGGTGGGGGGAGAACAGCAAGATGCTGGGGCTGCATGGAAAGGTCTCAAGCCATTTCTTCCCCATTATCACCCGGTTAAGCTGCTCAGACTCTGACAGCCTAACAAGGTGCTAATGGGCCATACGTTCTAGCCCGGTTCACAGCAGGTTGTTTCAAATGGGTTGAGGAGGTTGATTTGCATTCGAAATCTTCTCTCTCTCACTTGCTTTTGTGTTGGGCCCCCTTGATTTCCACTCCCCAGACACTCTTGGGAGGTTGACTCAGAATGGAACAAAATCACATCAGTTCAGAATTTGAATTGCCTGAGTTTGGATTTTAAATGTGCCCCATTATTTCATCAAGTTGGGGTGGGGGGGCGTGGGGGGGAGGAGAGGTTGAAGGGAAAGAAAGGAGAGCAAAGAGATTTTAAAATGAAAGGGAGAGATGATGACAGATGGATGCAAATGTTTCTTTTAAGTGGAGAGGAGCAGCTGATGTTGAGGCATGAAATTAAATTAGTACATCTGTGGCTGGATGCGTGTCATTCAGCTTCCTGTCCCCCACTCCCGAGGAGTTTGGTTACCTCGGGATTCACTGGCTTCCTTTCATGGTGCCATGCATGCTTCCCTGCGCACAGGATGGAGGCCCTTCTCACCCAATGGGGCTGCTTGTGGGGAACCTAGCACCAGGGGATAGCCGTCCAACCTCATGGGGTCCCACCAACCCCAGGAGGAAGAGTTGGCTCCGTTGAAACTGCAGCTCCCAGAGGCCCAGGGAGATGCAAGGAAATGAAATAGAAGTCAGCAGATCTTTCCAAGGAGGCAGTGTTTACGAGCGGCCTGCGGTGTGCCGGGCAAGTGAACAATCTGCTTTTGCAAACCCTGCCAGCTGCGTGCTGGAAGTGCTCGGGATTCGTAAATGTTTACAGCCACTTCGACAGAGTAACAGGACAGGGCTGTTTCTTCAGGACCCAGCTCCAGGGGGTGCTCCCCATAAATAATGGTGCTCGGGCTTCCACTTTTCCTTTGAAAGCTGAGCAGTCCTGAAGCGTCAGGGCCACTGCCAGGAAGGTTTATGGCTTAGTTCAGCTCCTCGCTCTCCAGGCTTCTTTCCCTGCAGCTTGCATCTCAATTTCCATTCTCTCACCCAAAAGCTGAAGATCTAAGCCAGGAGTTCCCCAAACTCTACTGCCTAGGTCACACCTAATTGACGCTGCTGTATCACTCTGTAAAAGCTAAATGAGCAGGGGAGCCATCTTACCTAGAACTGCATATGTGAAACTTTAAAAAAAAAAATAGATGTTTAGGGACACCTGGGTGGCTCAGTCGGTTGGGTAATGATCCTGGGATCCTGGGATCCTGGGATCCTGGGATACAGCCTCATGTTGGGCTCTGCTCTGGGGGGAGCTTGCTTCTCCTGCTCCCTCTGCCTGCCACTCCCCTTGCTTGTGCTCTTCTCTCTCTCTCTCTCTCTCTCTCTCTTTCTCTCTCTCTTTGTCAAATAAGATTTTTTTTTTTTTAATGTTTAAAGCCAAAGTTAATTCCTGGATATTTCCAACAGAGCGAGTAGTCACTCTTTGACTACTGGCCATGGTGGGATTCTAAGAATGGTCCCCAACTGTGTCAAGAATCTATGGGCAGGATCACAGAGCCTTTTTCTTTTCTTTTCTTTTCTTTTTTTTTAAGATTTTATTTTTTTATTTTTTTTTTAATTTTTTTTTTATTTATTTATGATAATCACAGAGAGAGAGGCAGAGACACAGGCAGAGGGAGAAGCAGGCTCCATGCACCGGGAGCCCGACGTGGGATTCGATCCCAGGTCTCCAGGATCGCGCCCTGGGCCAAAGGCAGGCGCTAAACCGCTTCGCCACCCAGGGATCCCTTTTTTAAGATTTTATTTATTTATTCATGAGAGACCCACAGAGAGAGGCAGAGACACGGGCAGAGGGAGAAGCAGGCTCCCCGGGGATCATGCCCTGAGCCAAAGGCAGACACTCAACCACTGAACCACCCAGGCATCCGACAGGCACCCCCCCTTTTTTTTTAAAGGACATTCTCTAGTGCCCACATGAACCTATTAAAAAAGAAAGAAAGAAAGAGAAAGAAGAAAGAAAGAAAGAAAGAAAGAAAGAAAGAAAGAAAGAAAGAAAGACAATTAAAAATCATTTTTAAGTTTCTTATCCAGGTAAAAGAGCCCCTGAACCCTGTTCACCCTCTAAACTGTTTGATGGATTTAAAAATAAAGATAAAAACCCTCACTATTTTATTATTCTTTCAGCAATGACAGGGTTCAGAAAGAAACTGCCCCAAACTGGGGTGCCTTTGTGTCATTGAATATTTTAAGCTGAAGGAATTTAAGAAATGGTGGTTGCAGGGAAAACTTTCTAAACTTCCCCTGAAGCAGGTCATCAGACCCTTGTGTAGGAAATACCTTCCCTACTCCTGAAAGAACGTAACATCCTATCTCCAAGACTGAGTGACTCCAAGAAAAGTCCAAAGAAAGAGGCCTTGTATCACGTGTCCCTGTTTGCTACACTTAGCTGATATTCCTGTTCTTGCCTCATTTTCCCACTATTGTCCACCCTTCACCAAACCTACTATAAAAATACTAAATTGATGGTGGCTGGAGGGAAAGTGGGTGGGGGGGTGAAATAAGTGAAGGTAAGGGTACACTTATAGTGATGACGAGCACTGAGTAATTTTTAAATGAATGGATGAATAACAAAAAATAATAAAATTTCATTTTTTCAAACTTTTTTCTTTTTAAAGACCTTAAGTAATCTGTACACCTAATGTGGGGCTCAAACTCACCACCCTGAGATCAAGAGTCCCATCCTCTATGGATGGCATCCTTATTTCCTTGGAAAGCTCTTTTAGCACATAAGACTTAAATTAAATAAATGCATATGCATCTCTCTTGTTAGTCTGTCTTTTGTTACAGAGCTCCAAGCCTAGAACCTAGAAGGGTAAGAAGAAAATATTTGTTTTCCTCCTCTACAGCAAGCAAAAAAGAAATAAGGAAAAAGCCATGCCTCTTCTATTGTCCGGGAGCAAGACTATCCTGACCCCTTCAAGATCCTTCTAGCTTGAATAAAAATCAAATTGACATGAAACAGATTAACAGGAGAAAATCAAATTTAATAGTGTACATATCGGGAATCCAGACAGATGTGGAAATTCCTGAGACAATCAGGTGAAATGAGATCGAGATGTCATCCTGAACTAAGGAGAAGGGGGTGGGGTTCTGGGATTGCAACCAGAAGGAACGCCATCTTCAGGGAGAAAGAGAAAGGGTCAAAAATAACTGTTTGCTGGGCTACTCAGAAACAATAGGACAAAGAGAGGACTTCTTGGTTTCTTCCCTGTCCACCACACCTGGTTCACACCATAATGTCATCATCCATGGTGACAGCTCTCTTCCTGGAGCGGGCCCTCTATCTAAATTCTTCTGGGCTATTGTGGGGGAAACAAAGAGCTCTTCCTGAATCTGCTGGGTTTTGATCACCTTTTTAATTCAAAATCACCTCCATACTAGAGGGTCCCATCCTAGGGCACCCTGCCCTGGGCCCCCAACACGACACAAACTCCAGCATTTTGCAAAAAAGACCTTCTCCAAATGGTAGCCACCTATCGAGGTGGGTGCACTTGGGAGGAAGCTTGGGTGTTGCCACTCACATCATCTGTGTGCTTAGGTTAGCACACAGCAGGTGGTCTCTCTTCAGGCAATTTTCAAGTTGTCTTTTCCGTTTTCTTACACTGTAAATGCACACACAACAAAGACGAGAAATGTCACACCGCTGGGGGAGGAAAAGAAGAGAGGGAGAGTCCCCTGTAACCCCATGGGGACAAAGTCTTCTTTCTGGTGGCCCTTCCCCTCCAATTACGCCTTCCAGCCCAGGCAAATTCCCCAGAGCATTTGCCCACAAGATCACTGCCATCCTGCTCGGTTCCCCTTTCAGAGGCGAGTAGCCAGCCAGGCCATATTTAGCTCCTGTTGTTATTTCTTTCCCAGCCAACCCCATCATTCCCTGAAGCACTTGTGATGTGGTTCTTGGAACAGTCTTCAACAGCTAGCACTGATCTGCCCCGAGCAAAATGCTTTGCCCATCTGTGCCAGGAGGATGTTTGCATTGTTTTCCATCAATCTTTCTCTCTGCAAGGAAATTGGAGAAGAAAGCATGTCTTATTACATCGTTGCCACTGTCCCACAACAAGAATCCTTTGGGGTGGTTCTTATTAAAGGAAAATCAAGCCTGAGTTAGAAAAGTCAAATTGCATTGCTTCTGGAGCCAGCCCAGATGGGCCTAAGACCGTGAAGTGTGTGAGATGGATCTTGAGTTCTTTCTCCTTTCTCCCTGCAGAGCATCCCCAGGTCCTAGTCCTGTCCCCACGAACCCCCACAAGCAACCCCTACTTTTTGTCGCTGCCTCTGATTCTAGCACTTTTTTTCCCTTGCTTCCTCCTCCATTAAAATTAAAATTTGTCTATGCAATGTCCAGTTTTTAAATTATGCTAATGTAGCTCACATAGCAGTTATCTCATTGTCCCAAGTGATGTGACAACAAACTTGAATCCAAAAGAATGACTCAGATAATTTGGAGGTCCCTGTAGGCCACTCCTGAAGTATATATTTTGAAGGAGCAACTATACCAGGTCATCTCTTCCCAGCAAGAAAGAGACGGTAACTCTCCTTTCCTGATCCAAGAAATACTAAATACTGATTCAAGAACTATCTGCTGATTTCATTTTATTAATACGAGACGATCCCTTCATACTGATTTGCATTATCTAAGGTTGAACTGTACCTACAGATACCATGATTCATTTGAAAATGAAACAACACCAGAGCAAGCATCTGGCCACATTTTCAGAGCGGTCTCTCAACCTTGACTGTGCTTGGCAGTCACCTCAGAATCTTGTAAAAATGCAGTTTTCATTGTTTAGGTCTGGGGAGGGGTCTGAGATCCCGCTCTGGGGTGATGCCTATGCCACTTTTCCTGACCTGCACCCTGATTAATAACTGACTTAAACTATAAATGTGGCAGACTTTTCAGATTCTTCCAGGAAAGGCCTGTTCCACTGGTTTCTTCTGTCATTCATCTATCCTTCTTTCAACCTATATTTGTAATTCATTTATTTATTCAACGAATATCCACCCCACACATTCTGCTGCCATGGACTGTATAAGTCATTAAGGAAGAAAACAGTGGTCAAGGTTGGCATTATCCTCACAAACACAAAGCTGTGAAAAAATACAGAAAAAAAAATTATGTGGGGGAAGAATAAGTGTTGTATTTACATCTAGCAATCAGAAATACATATAACAGCCATCAGATTAAGTATACTCAAAGAAAATTCCTGATTTTTAAATTCAGCTGCTTTTCTTTCACCTCTCAAGCCAATCTGCATGATCAGAAGATAGGATTTCATCGCTAGTACTTAGAGCAAACTTACTATGTGTGGTATATTTGCTGCTCCAGAGCCTCACCTCACACGTCTCAGAGCTCAGAACTATAGAAGAGGTCCCCCCAAAGAGGCAAAGCTGTTTTTAAATTTTTTTCCTGTGTGTGCAAATTAATCCATTCAAAAATCACCAGTCGCATGCCTACTATACACCAGACTGTGTCCAGCACTTGGACCTAGAGATAACATTACATAGTCATGGTGCTCAAAAAGGTCAGGTGGAGGTATTTTAATTTGAACACAATCCAGCTGTTGAAGTCAGGTTATTTTCATATTTAATAACAGGGCAAAACGAATGGCTTCAGTGTCGCTAAATGGCATTTCGTGTCCAATATGGCTTAGAGTCCATGGTCTCGGGAGACCTGAAGAGTAACTCAAGGATTATACACCATGACCAAATGGGATTTATCCCAGAAATGCAAAGTTAGTTCAACATATGAAAATCAATCACTGTAATACACTATTAGTAGAATCAAGAGGGGGAAAACACGATTATCACAATAATTGCAGAAAAAGCATTTGACAAATCCCAACACCTTTTCATGATAAAAATGCTCAACCATCTTAGAAGAGAATTTCTTCAACCTAATAATGGGCATCTAAGAAAACATCACAAGTGATATCAAAATTAATGGTGAGACTGTGCTTTCCATCTAAGATCAGGAACAGGACAAGGTGTCTGCTCTTACTACTTCTATTTGACATTCTACTGGAGGTGCTAACCAGAGAAATTAGGCAATGAAAAGGAATCAAATTTATTTAGATTGTCTATAGAAAATATCAAAAAATACACACACACGGTTCTTATAGTTCTCATAAATAACTTCAGCAAGGTTGTAGGACACAAGATCAATATACAAAAATCAATCATACAATGTATACACTTACAATGAATAATCTAAAAATGAAATTAAGAAAAATGATTATTTTTACACTAGCATCAGAAAGAATAAGATACTTAGGAATAAATTTTGCAATAGAAATACAAGTTTCATGCAATGGAAACTACAAAACATCATTGAAAGACATTAAAGAAGACCTAAGTAAATTGAAAGACAGTCAATGTTCATGGATTGAAGACTTAATATTATCAATGTGGTAATACACCCTTAGCTGTTCTACAAATTCAGTGCAATCCTTACAAAAATCCTGGCTTTCTTGAAGAAATGGACAAACAGGTCCCAGAATTTTTCAAGAGACCCAGAAAAACCAGAAGGATCTTGAAAAAGATCCTGGTATAAGTACCACATATAGATCAATGGAATAAGATTGGCAGTTCAGAAATAAAATCATACATTTATAGTAAACTCACTTTTGACAAGGATGCCCTGAGGACTGAATGAGGGGAAAAAATAGTCTTTTTAACAAAATGGTGCTAGACAACTGGATATTCACATGCAAAAATTGGATCCCTAGCCTCACATGAATGAAGTAAGAGCTTTACCTCACACCACAGACACGAATTAATTCAAAATGGATCAAAGACCTAAATTTAAAAGCTAAAATTATAAAACTCTTCAAGGAAAATCATAGGCATAAACCTTCATGGCCTTGGATTAAGCAGTGGTTTCTGAAATATGACACTAGAACATAAACAACAAAATTTTAAAAATAGGTACATTGGATTGCATTAAAATTCTAAACTTTTATGTTTCAAAAACTATCAAGAAAGTGAAAAGACATCCCATAAATTGAAAAGAAGTATTTCTAAATCACATATCTCGGATTTGTATCCAGAATATATAGAGAACTCTGACAACTCAACAATATAAGGTAAACTGTCCAATATTAAAAAGGGCAAAGGATCTAAATAGACATTTCTCCAAAGATATACAAATGACTGGTAAGTATTTTAAAATATGCTTAATACCATGTAGGAGGCCTAGGTGGCTCCGTTAAGTCAACTGAGTGTCTGACTATTTGATTTCAGTTCGGGTCATGATCTCAAAGTCATGAGATGGAGCTTTGTATAGGGCTTCACACTGGGTGTGAAGCTGGCTTAGGTTTCTCTCTCTCCCTCTCCCTCTGCCCCGCCCCCCGCCCCATACCACCCCTGCTCACATATGTGCACAAACTCTCTCTCTCAAAAAATTAAAATAAATAAAATAAAATAATAAAATAAAATAAAATAAAATAAACAAACATTGAACACCATGATTCATTAGGAAAATAGAATCAAGACTACAATGAGAGGGTGTGACCTTAGCAAAACAGCAGCAGCATAGAAATTTCTGTGTTCCTCTCCCTAGAGATGTCATTTTGAACAACTATCTGCACGGGAAAATACCTTCTAAAGATCTGTGGGTTCCAGGTGAGGGATTCTAGCACCTGGGTGAAGCACGAAGCACAGAAATAAAAGACACAATGAGGAGATAGGAAAGATAAATTTACATGACCCCCATCCCTTCTCCAGGTAGCCGAGTGCAGAGACACCCATCCCCCATGAAAGGAGAGTGAATTGAGGACACCAGGACCAGCTTGCCCCAGGCTGACCCTTCAGCCCTAGATGCTCCCTACAGGCCCCCATAACCTCAGGCCCCTAGCTTACCCTGGCACTTGAGGAAGGGGGAATGGGAAGTGACAGCTAATGGGTACAGGTTTCTTTTTGGAATGATGAAAATGTTCTGGAAATAGTGGTGATGATTGTACTAAAACCTACTGAATGGTACACCTTAAAGGGGTGCATTTACAGTGAGTGAATTTTGTCTTTAAAAAACGTACCACTGGGGATCCCTGGGTGGCTCAGTGGTTTAGGGCCTGCCTTTGACCCAGGGTGTGATCCTGGAGTCCCAGGATTGAGTCCCATATTGGGATCCCTGTATGGAGCCTGCTTCTCCCTCTGCCTGTGTCTCTGCCTCTCTCTCTTTCTTTGTCTTTCATGAATAAATTAAAAAAAAAACTTTAAAAAATTTTTTTAAAAATTTAAAAAGTACCACTAAAACAATTTTTTTAAGATAAGCTTATTGCTGTAAGATGAATAAGTTTGGGGGGGGGTCTAATGGACAGCATGGCAACCACAGTTAACAGCACTGTGTTACAGACTGCTTGAAAGATGCTAGGAGAGTAGATCTTAAATGTTTTTACTGCAAAACAAAAAATGGTAATTATGTGAAGTGATGGAAGTGTTAACTAACCTCTCTGTGGTTAATAATTTTGCAGTATATGCATGTATCGAATCATCACCTTGTACAGCTTAAATTTTCACAATGTTACATGCCAATTACATCTCAATAAGGCTGGAAGATCGATCCATCAATCCATCGATTTTTAAAAGTAGCTCAATCTTGGCACCTTGTAGGTTAGCCTTGACCAGACCCAGAGATAAAGAAGAAAATGCAGATTGACCAGTGCTGGTAATTCAGCTATCCCAAGTGCACTCATGAGCATAAAGCCTGATGGGGACTAATCCTTCAACACCCCTCTGTGGGGCTTCTCCTAATAGGCTCCAGTGGGAGAGGCTAAGGAAGCACAGTTACAAACAAAAGTCAACAGCCCTGGGCTCTGCTCCCTTGTCTCACAATCCTATCCATACCCTTTGGATCAGCAGCAAAATTCAGTGCCATTTTGTCCATTAAAAAAAAAAAACCCTCTAATTTAAAAAAAATTAAAAACACCTTTTCTGCTTTCATTTCTCATTAAAATGCCACTTTTGAGTCATTTGGAAAGGGTCAGGCTGGATGTTGGCTTTAAAACCTTTGACAGCTACTATAATTGCCTAGAGGTCCAATAACAGTGATTGCTCTCACAAGTTTAATTTTGAAGTTTCTGCCAAGCCATTAGCAGGTAGCCAGGGTTTGGAAATGAAAGGAAATTAGAGGCGACGAGAAAAACTAATCTCACCTACCTCTGGACTGTCACCTCTTCCCTGGGCCAGGACACGTTTCTCTTCTAAGTCACTGTTTCCTGGTATAGCGAGAGGAGTCCCGGGATTGGATTCCTAGTTCTGCTACTGACTAATCACATGGTCTCAGGCAAGTTATTAAACATTAAAAAAAAAAGTTATTAAGCATTTTGGTATTCTTTTTTTTAAATAAGAAACGCTTCATGAATTTAGGTGTCCTCCTTACACGGGGGCCAGGCTGATGTTCTCTGTTATCATTCCAGTTTTAGTACATGTGCTGCAGAAGTGAGCGCGGCACATTTTGGTATCCTTAAAAATGGGTACATGGTTGTTTTTGCTGCTCTGCCCTTGGCCCAAGTGCCATCTTGACAAGATTCTTCCACAGATCATGTCTGTGGAGGGAGGCAAGGCAAAGAGATGTGTGCACAGGACACTTGCAGGAGCACTCTGCATGGGCGATCACTGAGTTTAGGATTGGGCTGGGAAAGCTTCCTGGGCAGAGGTAGAAATGCATTAAAGTAAGACATTGTAGGGACACCTGGGTGCCTTGGTGGTTGGTTGAGCATCTGCCTTTGGCTTAGGGCATGAACCCAAGGTATTGGAATCGAGTCCCACATTGGGCTCCTTGCATAGAGCTTGCCTCTCCTTCGCCTGTGTCTCTGCCTCTCTGTGTGTCTCTCATGAATAAATAAATAAAATCTTAAAAAAAAAAGTTGTATCACATGGATCTGGTCACCTTTAGGCAATATAAGAGAACACATCTAAAAGACATTTCTAAAAGCCGCTCTAAATAAGGTGGCTCAACCATCATGGTTGCAATTTCAACTCTTCCATGGCCATTTAATCACCTTTAGTCCTTTCTTCGATCCTCACAACAAACAATCCCAGGGTTATTACACTCTCCATTGTATAGATGAGAATACTAGGCCTGCAAAGTTTACATAAGTTACTCAAATTTCACTTGACTGGTCAGTGGCAGAGATGGGCTTTGAACCATAGTTTTCTGACCATAACACCCATTTTCTCTCTGCCTGACCAGTGGCTCCCAGAGGTGATGATCACTAAGAGAGCCTCAGGTATAATGAGGGTCAACAGGTACAGGATCCACTGCTAACCTCCTACTATCCATCTATTCTTCCCTTAAGGGACTTTCTGAAATTTCATTTTTAACAAAGAAGGGTAGGCCTGCAGCTCTGGTGTCTGGAATATTCTCACGTGACAGCAGAAAACCAAAATTTGTTGTCAGTTTTTTTTTAAGATTTATTTATTTATTTATGAAAGACAGAAAGGGGGGTGGGCAGAGACACAGGCAGAGGGAGAAGCAGGCTCCATGCCGGGAGCCTGACGTGGGACTCGATCCCGGGACTCCAGGATGGCTCCCTGGGCCAAAGGCAGGCACGAAACCACTGAGCCACCCAGGGATCCCCTGTTGTCAGTTTTTTTTTAAATTGTGAACTGTGTACAAAAAGCTTACAGAAATGAAAAGGATATATGTGTTCCTTGTCTGTTCCTTTATCAGAATATCATCTGGATTGAGCCCAGAAGGCAGCGTAGTTCAATGGGCAAGTGCCTGAGTATGGAACCAAGATCTGAGCTGGGGTCTTAGTTAGCTATCGGACCCTGAGCAACTTGTTTTACTCTCTTATGCCTTTGTTTATTCAGCTACGCAATGAGAATAATGCCCCCTTCAAAGGATTCTTAGAAAACTTAAACCAGCTAATGATGTAAGGTGGTTAACAGGTGCCAGGCACAGACTCAGTGTACAGTAAATTCCACTTTGTATTGTTCTATCTCACTGTCTTTAGAGGAGAAGGAAAAGAGGTGAAAGGAGCCAAAATCCAAATCCATTTAAACAATCTGTTCTAACCAAGGATGACAGTCAGGAATAGCTCTCCCATGTGATGTTCCATTTAGCACTGGAATGTTGCTTCTGCAGATCTGGATGTTTCCCATGAATTTGCGTTCCAAATCAACTTAGGAATGACAAGACAGGGGCTCCTGGTTGGCTCAGTTGGTTGGGTGTCTGCCTTTGGCTCAGGTCAGGATCCCAGGGCCCTAGGATCAAGCCCCAAGTAGGGCTCTCTGCTCACTGCGGGCCTGCTTCTCCCTCCCTCTCTGCCTGCTACTCCCCCTGCTTGTACACTCTCTCTCTGTCAAATAAGTAAATAAAATCTTCTTTAAAAAAAAGAAAAGAAATGATAAGACAAAACAAAATTCGTGCTACTTCAACATTAGAGATCTGAATGCTAATGCAAATCCAATTGCATCACTAATGATCACCTACTATGTGTCAGTCACTGAGAGATAGAGAGATAAGAGACAGGACACAGTCTCCACCTTTGAAGGACCGGTGGTTCAATAAAGAGGGTTGGATAAGACCATAAATAGTCATAAAAAGTGCTATAGGAGAAACCTTCTAAGCGAGAAGAAAACTGCTCTGGGAGTTCCAGAGAGGGAGAAGTTAACTCAATATTGAGAAGGATTTCATGGAGAAGGAAAGTTCACATGACTTTGAAAGAAAGGTAGGATTTCAACAAGTGAATGAAGCAGGAGAAGAAGTCGAGAGAACATTCTAGGTGGAAGGAAAAACATCAAGCAAGACAGGAAAGCAGAACACTGACGTCCTGACCGGGGAAACACTAAAGCCAGAGATCCGTATGCATCAGTCGTGGGAGAAACAGCAGGAGAGGTGAGTGGTGGCCACAGGGTGGAAGCTTTCAGTTCTGGGTGTGGATGAAGACCAGAGGTTCACTCAGTTTTAGTATAAAAAGCCGATGAAGCATTTTTTTTAAACATTCTTTTTTTTAATTTTTTTATTTATGTATGTATTCATGAGAGACACACAGAGAGAGAGAGAAAGGCAGAGGGAGAAGCAGGCTCCATGCAGGGAGCCCGATGTAGGACTCCACCCCAGGATTCCAGGATCACACCCTGGGCTGAAGGCAGATGCTTTAACCGCTGAGCCACCCAGGCATCCCTGATGAAGCATTTTGAACAGAAGGCAGTTATGATCGGAGTTTGATCAGAGTCACCACTCTCGGTAGGTGATGAGGATTAATTGGGTCAAGTCAGTGAAGCCTCTAACAAAAGTCAACAGGTGCAAAATTAATTCCAATTTTCTTCTCCTTCCTCTAAGCACCCAGAAAATCCATCGTTTCTGAATCTGAGTGCCAACAACCTGCAAAAAAATGGGCCTTCGGTCTCGTCAAGACTCTCCGCTGGCTGTGAATTTCTTCTTCCTTCCCAGAATCCAGCTAAAGAAGGGGTGGCCCCCTGACCCAGATCTAGAAAATCCCTAGGCAGAGGCCAAAGGATAAGCTCCTGTGACCTCCAGCTATTTCCTGCAGCCCGAGAAGCGTAGGATGGCACAGTTTAAGTGCAGCCAACCTCGCACTCCCCGCTAAAAGCCTGCCTGCAGGAAAGCTGGCCCCCTCTCATCTTCGTTAATATGTCTCTTTAGCGGCTCATTTGGACTGACCGGCCTGTGTCACTTGGCATTCAGGAAGTGTGCCTCCCCTCACTACCCTCTCCACTGCACGGAACCTGGAGGATGATTTGGGAGTTTTGTGGCCTTTCATTTTTTTTCCCCTCTCCCCTTCTCCTGCTGCTGGGAGTCTTTTCTTCCTGATAAGAACCTTCTAGCAGCTTCATCAGAGCCATTGTTAAGAGAAGGCGACTCTTCTCACAATGAATAACTTCTCCTTTCTGCGGAAAAAGCAGTCCTTGAGAAAGGTCTCATTATTGCTCTGGTGCCATTATTCCGAATGTGGAGGCTCAGAGCCCCTCCCTCCGTCCCCACAGGGGCAGGAGGAGAGGGGGAGTAGGGGGTGCAGAAGGAAAGAAAAATCCTGTTTCTTGCCATTCACTTCTTTAAAAGGTGGCTGTGAAAATCTTCTCTTTCGCCACTAATGGGATTTGAAGGAGACGCAACTTCTGCACTTGGTACCCTCACGCATTCTGGGAGAGTCCTTCGCAGACTCAGAGGTTAACTGCGCCTTTTCTGGGGTGCCTCCTCTCCTGCCAACTCAGGATGTTTCAACTCCTCAGAGATCAAAATGCACTGACCTCTGCTTCCCCTCCCCAAGCATTTCACAGTGGCCTAAAATCAAAAAACCATTCTTTCTGCCCTCTGTCCCTCTATGGAGGTTCCCTTTCCTTCTGTTGGCACATCTGCAGGCTAGCTTCCATCTGCACACTCAGAAAATCACGAATTAAGCGACCATCACAGTTAAGGCACTGGGACAGGCCCAGCCTTCTGGGTCTCACACCCTGCAGTCCCAGGGATCAAGGGCAGGGGCTTTCATTATAAAGGCCTAGGAGCTTTTCACCTCTTGGATCTGCCTGGGATGCCCTCCAGGTAACAGACACTCATCCAAGTCACGATTTAATGAAAGCTACTCACTGGGGAGTATTTAAGTCTAGGTACCCTAGCCCAACTTCCCCCAACTTTCAAGACTAAACCCTAAGGAATAAGTTTCCTACCCAATCCTGAGGTGCCTCTTGGAAAAGGGAAAATGAAGTAAAGCATTTCAAACCAAAACTAGAGAAATGAACAGATAGATACTCACGGATAAGGGGGGGGGGGTAAAATGTATTGCCCAGCAAAAAAAGGTAAGATAGGGTCTCCATTCATAGAGGAGGGAAGAATAAAAGAGAGAGAGAGAGAGAGAGAGAGAGAGAGAGCTTTAGATTTATAACTGAATAACTTGATGGGCAAAGCACAAATACAGTAGACTTCGCTAATGTTGACCTCTAAAGTCAGGAATCTCAAGGACATTTATTATTTTAAATATTAAAGGCATTGATTTTGGTAAATAACATAGTAAGGCAACATGTTTTTTTTGTTTTGGGGGGTTTTAAAAAATATTTTATTTATTTATTCATGAGAGATGCACAAAGAGGCAGACACATAGGCAGAGGGAGAGCCCACTAGGGGAGCCCAATGTGGGACTTGATCCCAGGACCCCGGGATCATGCTGAAGGCAGGAGCTCAACCACTGAACCACCCAGGCATCCTGAAAGGCAACTTGGTTTTAATCAGGGCACCAAATCTCTTTTCTCCCTGTCTCCTTCACCCTCAAGAAGTGAGCAGAGACAACTCTCAACTGCCTGTGACAAGGGAAGGGGCCCTGTACCTTCTTGAGACTACAAGGCCTCCTCTGTAGAAGTGGTGCTTCGCCTGTGTAATCTCTCCTTTCTAACTGTTGAATTCAGTTAGTGGCATCTCTTCTCATACTGAGGGCCCCCTTCACTTGCTTCCTTATTCTGGGCTACATTTTAATAAGCTGGGGTCACTGCGTAAGTGACACTTTGCTTCAGCCTGTTGAAGATTAATATCCAAAAGCTGAAGGAAGAACGGGGACTTTCCCTTAGGCAGATGGGCCATGTCACAGGGGTTTCACAGAGATTCACAAAGAAGTTCCTTACGGATTCACTAGATATAAATCAAAAGGGGAATAAACCTTAATGCCACCCCCTACTCTTCTAGCCCCTCATATAGGTTGGGAATGAGAAACTAGCAATCAGGAAAGACGTCTCCATAGCTTAGAAAGGTGGCTAATGGGATAAATTCTCTACCTTGTTAAGACAATCCACTTCAAGGCTCCACTTCCTGGAGAGCATTCTCTACTGTATGGTTGGTGGAGTGGGGTTTCCAAAGCAAGGTTATGGGCCTTCAAGCCTTCCTTTAAGAAGGCTGTTGATTTCTCTTTTCTGTGATACTGATCCTGCCCAGAATGACAATGCTGCCAGGGACCACATGTCTTTGCCCCAATTGTAGAACATCAACGACTGCTACTATGTCCCTGGCACACGTAGGGGTGATTTTTTGAAAGACATCTGCTGTGCCCTTTAGAGGCAGCTGTGGTCTTGGGCAAACCTTTGAGGGAAAAAGGTACTTGTACTGAAGGTCTAACCTCTAGATGTTTTCTTTATTGGACTCCCAGATGCAGAGGGTACTCTCAGAGGTCACTGCAGGGTGAGCCCTTAATGCTCCATATTTCAATGTATATACCCAGGAATTCAGGGCACCTAATAAAGACCTCATATTCCTGTTCATTTATTTCCCAAGACCAAGACCAAGAGCACACACACAATAAAAATTCTAGAAGCTATCCTGGACATACAAGTCTCCAGGATAGAGAGGTAAAATAAATGCTAATGGCACAGGTGGCAGAAACTGGTCATGGCTCACAACACTGTTTCTTCTCCCTAGCAGTCTTCATGTGGGCTTGGCCAGCGACTGAGTTCTAGCTCCTGGAATGCACAAAGAAATGGTGGACATAGGACCCTAAAAACTCCCATACTTAATCTTTTATTGCATTTTCTGTTTTGCATTTCCTAGCTGAGTGGAGAAGCATGTGTGGAAGTATAATGAGGAACACCATCCACAGGAGCATGTACATTGTATGTACATTGGAGCATGACATGAGTGAGAAGCAAACTCTTACTGCAAAGCCACCGAGTTTGGGGGTTGGTTTATTACTGTAACAAGTATTACTTGGTCTAACAAGCACAACGACCCTCGTATTTTCAGGAGAAACAGTGGTGCATATAATAAAAAGAAAGATAATACAGAGGGAAAAGTCACAAACCTTTTTCATCAAAAAACAAGAACAAAAAACAAAAAACCCAAGACCTTGTCCTTGCCTAATGGTACAAAACATAAGCTAACCACACCAGAAATGATTGTTAGGCAAATGGTATTTTCATAATGATAACCATTATAAAACCAGTACAGATGGCCCCCAGCTTACAATGGCTCAACTTACAATGTTTCCACTTTGCGATGGTACAAAAGTGATATGCATTCAGTAGACACCACACTTCAAATTTTGAATTTTGATCTTTGCTCTGAGCTAGCAATACGTGGTATGATGCTCTATCCTGATGCTGAGCAGCGGCAACTCCCGGTCAGCTGTGCAATCATGAGGATAAGAAACCACTACGCTTAGAACCATTCTGAACACAAACAACCGTTTTGTACCCACACAGCCATTCTGTTTTTCCCTTTCAGTACAGTAGTCTATAAATTACATAAAATATTCAACATTTTTTTTTTTTTGCAAAACAGGCTTTGTGTTGGATAATGTTGCCCAATTGCTGGCTAGGCTAAGCTAAGGTATGATGTCCAGTAAGCTAGGTATATTAAGTGCATTTTCAACTTATGATATTTTCACTTTACAAGAGGTTTATTGGGATGTAACCCCATCATAAATTGAAAAAGATTTGTGTGTATTTTTCTGAAGGAAAAACCATCTCCTGTGTGATAAAATTACATGTGCAAGGACATAACAAATCTTTCATGAATCAAACTTACAGAAGAAAAGTTGAACAACACATCACACACATAAGCCATAGAGAAATTAGCAATGACATTGACCATTATTCTAGATTGCAAAAAAAGAACCTGAATTATATCAAGGGATAAACATTATCCAGTTGTCAGAATTTCCCTGTAACGATCTCATCAGTAAGATTCTGCCCTTTGTCCAATGGCGACAACAAGGAAAAGCTGCTTGACCATCTGGCAGGGATGCTCTGGTGGCCGTGCCTTCCCTGGGTGGGTACAGGCTGGAGGACATCTGAGGTCTCTTTAAACTCTGAAAGTTTGTGTCCTAGGAAAGGAGCCAAATCTCCAAATTCCTTAAGATTTACATAATTACCAAACCTTCAGTTTTACAAATACCATTTTGGGGCTTCCTGGAATGATTTTGTGACTTATTTTGTGAACATTCTCATCTAAATGAGTCAAGCGAAAACAACAACAACAGCAACACACATGTTCGCAAGAGATGAGATTCTTCTTAACTATTTCCTTGATGCTCCTCTGGAAAATAAAATTGTACTAACTTTGCATTACCTGGGCTGTTATAAACTCAGGAATGAAAGGAGGCTGGGAGACCCGTAGACTCTTTCATCCTAAAAGAGCTATCAGCATTTCAAAAGCAGGAAGCTCTTTCTGCAACTTCCTGAGATGTATCAGGGAGGGGAAAATGCATCTGAAATAAAGTAAATGGTTAAGAACTAGTGTTAATTGAAGATCAATCAGAAGTTAACCTACATTACATCTGAAATTATAGTGCTAATTGATGGAAAGCTTGGATTCAATTTAAAAGCAGATGGTTCACATGCAAATTTTCACAACTCAAGTAATATAAAAGATTTAGATACCCTGCCATATCTGCTTACCCCTTCAAGATCCAGGAATGGACACCCTTCAAGGACTCACATGTGAAAGAAGGAAATGTTCTCTTTCATTTTATTGGCTTAATCTCAATGGACACCTATGTTGGGGCATGAAGGCAGGGTAGGGCCAGGGTCTGGGCAGGGAGTAGATACATACAAATTATCAAACGTAAATTGCCAGCAAGCTTTCTGTTTAACTGCTGTAGCACACCAAATCTCTGCTCCCAGAGAGGGGAAATTTGCAGGCTGGTCGCATTCATCACCAGGAAAAGCCCTGGATTTTATGCTGTTGTTGTGTTTGGTGGCTTGTTTTAATTAGGGACCGGGAAATTGATCAGTTTTAGCCTACAGAGCACGGATTCGGGCTTAGGTTCTTATTCCTTTCGCTGCCATTTTCAGAATTAATTTCTACAATTCTTCAGCTGCATCAGCACTGTGACCCTGAGCTTACAGGGACCCAAAACAGCCGGTTGAGTTGGTCAATGCAAACAAGCAAATTTATAAAATGAAGTCAAGAGAATCACCATTTCCACCAAAAAGTTTATCTAAATGTAATACAAGGGGCTTAAAGTCTACCCCTTTAATGAGAAGCAAACAGCTGTGAAGAGAATTCACTCCAGAGGCATCTTATCTATGGCAACATTTAAGATAAGACCAATGTTTTTAAAATGTCACTATCTCAAAAACCTAAAGAGTCTATGGCACCATTTCCACATGTGTCCTTTTACCAGCAAATGAATTTAGCATTTTGTAAACACTGGCCTGTATTTTTTTCTTCTTCTTCTTCTTTTTTTTTTTTTTTTTTTTTTTTCCTTTTTTGCCTGTATTTCTGTTCACCACCCCAACACACAGACACACGGCACAGGACAAAGCCACTAGTTTCTAGAAGCAAAGATCGCACTCTTTCCTTAACAGGTACATCCGTCGATGGAATCCATCATTTTGGAAGCAAATAAATCCTTCAGTTCTTCAAATGGTATCAAGTGTAAACGCTGACTCGCATTTCAGAAAACACCCACACATCGTGGCCTGGAATTGAAAGCAAGGAAAGGGAGAAGGAAAAGAAGGCTTTACAAGGAAAAGGTCTTACCAGAAGGAGAAAGGAGGGCTCCGTACTGATTGGCCAATAAGAAATAAAACCCACACCACCATAAAGCATAGCTGAACACCTTGTTGCAAGGTCTCTCTAACTCGGAAACACTCGAACGAACCTGAAGTAAGTTAGCAGTGCCTCGGTCACTCCTGGCACACTAGGGAGAGCAGTGGACGAGGACTAAGGGATATGGGTGTGCTGTCAGCATCGGCAGCCACATGGGCCATTGGCCAAGCTCGCCTCCTGACCTGTTTCCTCATCTGCAGAATAAGGGCATTCATCTGGATCGGAGTTGCCCAAAACGACTTCATCAGAATTCGAGTTCCACGGGTGAGAGTCTAAGGTGAAAAAAACAAAAATGGTAAATTAAATGATTTTACAGTCAAGGGAATTAGGGCAACACTGAGTCAAACAAAGTCAAACAGGCGTCTTCACTGCAGGCCCTTTCTGGCCTTCCTGGCACTGGTTGGTACACCACGCTGCGATTTTCTTCCTGGCACAGGGTGGTGTCCTGTTTCTTTATTATGCATCCCCCACTCCCATCCTCCAGTGGGAATGTTCTGTTACACGCACAAATTTTCCTTTTCAAGAACTCCAGGGATCCCTGGGTGGTGCAGCGGTTTGGCGCATGCCTTTGACCCAGGGCGCGATCCTGGAGACCTGGGATCGAATCCCACATCGGGCTCCCGGTGCATGGAGCCCGCTTCTACTTCTGCCTGTGTCTCTGCCCCCCCCCTCTCTCTCTCTGTGACTATCATAAAAAAAAAAAAAAAAAAAAGAACTCCAATTCAGAGTCCACACCCGGGACCGTTTTGTTACGCGGCATATCGGATCTCGTCGCGCTGGCTGTCCTGATCGACCTCTCATAAGTCCGCCTGACTCTCATGGAGGAGATCCTTTCTAACTCCCAGTTTACAGATGAGAAAGATGAAGTTCAGAGTGGCTAAGTGACGAGCCAGACAGTCAATACTGGGTAGAGCTCAGATGTAAGGCCAAGACCTTTTAGGTTAGAATCCATTCGTTTACCTTGTTTGCTGTGTTGCCCCCTCAAATATCCGTAAGAGCCACTGAGAGTTGAAATCGCCTTGATTCCCTGTGTTCTCACTGGTCCTAACATAGGGGGAGGCACACAGATGTTCGCTGGCTGAGGGACCACTCGCCTTTATTTCTCTCCCTCTCTCTCCCTCTCTCAATGCAGCTCTAACAGGTAGCTCGGGCGAACTTCCTTTCAGCCTCTTGTATTGATTTTTTAGGAAATCCACAAAGTCCCCAGATAAGAGAGAATACACAGGAAGACAAACATCAGACACAAAATAGCTAAAGGACATTTGCTTTTAGAATAGTCTAGGGTGGCTTCATTTGGTCAGATAAATGTTTTCACTTTAATGGGAAGCAAAGACTCTAGCTACGTACAGACGCCCACGTCTTCAAACAATCGCCCGTCTACCTCTAGAAAACCAAAGGCCAAACAGGGAGCCAGAGCCAGTTGGCAGCCACAAGGAGGTGAGATCTGGGCACCACTGGGCTTCAGTGGCCACTCACGTTCCCTGGGAGTGGGGGACCCTCGGGCACAAGGCACCTGCGCCCTGGTCGCCACGTGTGGGACAGCAAGCAGGTGGGCCCCATGTGCACCTCGCGGAGCCATCCCCCCCGGGGTGGGCATTGCCCCCAGCTGCCTCTGTGTTTCAAACACTCTCTTCAAGAGGCAGCAGCAATTCACTGCGCCCTGGAGATCAGCAACTGGAGACAGGGTGCCTGGAGAGCCCCCCGCGGAGAGCCACCGTTGCTCCCTGCCACCAATTACAAATGGAAGCAGGACACTCAGATCAGTTAGGGGTTTTTACTTAACGGTGGCCCGTTTGCTTAGGCTGGGTGTGGGAGAAGGGCCAGGTGCGGGCTCCCGAAGCATCTCGCCTTGATATTTCATTTTAAAATGAACACGATGATAATGTCCTTCACTCCCTTTAAAAAAAAAAAAAAATGGGCCTGGCAGCTCCTGAAAGCCAGTCTCGTGTACAGCCTTCCGCTCTCCTACCTTCCCTCCTCAGCGTGCCTCTAGATGAATGAAGCCAGCTCCTGCCTCTGCCTGGCCCAAGCCATTTCTGACTCCTTCTTCCTCCTGGGGGCTGTAGAGGTGCTGCTGGGCACAGCTTTCCACTCTGGCTGGCCTCGAGAAACGCTTCAGAGGCCTTTGTACATGAATCTCCAGACCTCGGTGCAAAGCCACGGAATCCGAAAGCCGAGGCAAGGAAAGGGGAGGGTGGTTGGGCAGAGACAGGGGGAGGCGGTGGTCCTCGAATTTGTCTTTTGGTTTTGTTGATTTGCTTTGGTTTGTTAATGATTTTAATATGACCCTTCAAAATCTGCCAGCGTCTGTGCATCGCTGCTACAAAAGAAACTTGGGATCTGCGATTGGGATGAGCCTTGGGATGAGCAATCGAACTAGGTGACCTTTATTTTATTTTATTTTATTTATTTAATATTTTACTTATTTAGTCATGAGAGATGCACACAGAGAGGCAGAGACACAGGCAGAGGGAGAGACAGGCCTCATGCAGGGAACCCCATGCAGGACTCGATCCCAGGACCCCAGGATCATGCCCTGAGCCGAAGGCAGATGCTCAACCACTGAGCCACCCAGGCGCCCCAACTAGGAGACCTTTAAAATTCTTTTCTACACTAAGGTTCTGATATTCGGTAGTTGGGATAAGACACC
Organism: Nyctereutes procyonoides; assembly: GCF_905146905.1. Taxonomy (NCBI): domain Eukaryota; kingdom Metazoa; phylum Chordata; class Mammalia; order Carnivora; family Canidae; genus Nyctereutes; species Nyctereutes procyonoides. The sequence continues at coordinate 19,328,897 of NW_026575037.1, read as the reverse complement.
CAAAGTCCATAGGGCGCAAAGAGTGATGCAAACAGGCTTTGGGGCTGGGTTGACTTACTATGTGATCGTCGTCAAACTGCTTAACCTCCATTTCTCCCCATTTTCTGTAAAAAGGGGGCAGTAACCCTACTGACCTCATCTGATGACTCTGCGACTTGCCTGGCATTGTGCCCGTAGAGGGCCTGATACTGAGCTAAGTACTCAATGCCTGGTAGTTCTTACCAGTGACTTCAAATCCATTAATACATCACTTAAATGCTTCATTTGAAAGTTTTTGTTCGGGTTGGGTTTGGTTTTTAGTTTAAGCAAGTGCTGTATCTATTGGTTTTTGCAGTTTCCTTCCAGCGATCGCCCAGACCCTTTCTTGGAACAAGCTCACATAAGCTGTGTTTGCCGGGTCCACGGAAGGAAGCGAAGGCAGTGCCTGGCCGGCGGTGGCCGGAGGTCCAGGGCGTCCTGAAGTCCAATGACTCCCCCGAGTAAACCCAGGGACTCCTGTCCTCCAAAGCTGCAGGTGCAAGCTGCAACCCGGCAAAGTCTCCGGGAGCTCGGAGCCCAGGGAGGGGAGGATTTTACATTCGCTGTGCAGCCTCCTGGGCATGCTCCGCTCCCTGCTTCCACCTTTTGCATGTTTACTCATCGGAGCCTGGAAGGGAACAGTGGAAGCAATCTGCTGTTATGATGATAATTGTTTGTGCTTCTTAATATTATCATCATCATCCGGATCATTTCTGTTGTTATTCTTACTTAATGTCTAAAAGACCCACAGGGCTCTCGAGGCTTACACGGTGGAGATGCCAGTTAAAGCTGCCGCAGCGCCCAAGGTCAGGCTCCTGGGCTCAGGCTCTCACTCGTGCACCATCAGCTTCCACCACCAGCTCCTCGTCCACCTGCCAGCCCTTCCCAGAGACAATCTGGAAGTCATTTCCCGGGGACTTCAGGGACTTGCAAATGTACCCTCCTGCCACTAGATGGCAGGCACCACGATGTGCGTTTTCCAAGAAAGGTCTTAAACGGCAGTCGTCAAGCCTCCCCTTCTGTCTCCAAGCCTTTCTTCCCTCTAATAAAAATCCGTAAATCTCAAGCTCATTTCTGATTTCGAGCCCAACTTGCTCCATGTCTGAGAGTACCCCGAGTGGGCTCTGCCCTTGGGGGGTTCACAGTCGCAGGCCTCATAATAGCAAACCCGTGTGCCTGGGATTTTCAAGCTTTGCAAAGCACCGTAGGGTTGGCAAGGCTCTTTTGCATGCAGCATCTTACTTGCCAAGCGCATGTCTACACAGAGTGAGCCGGGCCATAATGCAACTTCATTATAGGGATCCACAATGCACGTGCAGTGTCCCGCTGATGCATTTGCATGCACTTTATAAGCAAACAGTTGCTACGCAAGTTCCTGC